>NC_056560.1:25305327-25442484 GCF_013358625.1 Macadamia integrifolia | reverse complement strand
AAAAAAGAAAAAAAAAAGAAGAAAAAAAAAAGAAGAAAAAAAGAAAAAAGTTAACCTGGTAATGTGCAAGTGCTTTACCCAATCATTTCTTACATTTTGATTTCTCACATCTGTGGTCAATATACAGCTGCAAGGGCATTGGATGCACTTAACTTCACTCCTCTTAATGGGAAGTCCATTCGCATAATGTATTCTCACCGTGATCCTAGCATCCGTAAAAGTGGGACAGCTAATATATTCATTAAGGTACTTGGATTTGTAGAGTAATCCCCATCTGCTCTGTACATGTTTTGATTTGCATGCATTTATGTTCTACTTTTGTTGGCTGCATTTTGGCAGAACCTGGATAAGGCAATCGACAACAAGGCACTACAGGATACATTTTCTGTGTTTGGGAACATTTTGTCTTGCAAGATAGCAACAGATCCTTCTGGCCAGTCAAAAGGCTATGGGTTTGTTCAGTATGATAGTGAGGAATCGGCCCAAAATGCCATAGACAAACTTAATGGCATGCTGATGAATGATAAACAGGTTTATGTTGGACCCTTTCTTCGTAAGCAGGAGAGAGAATCTGCATTGACTAAGACAAAATTCAACAATGTTTATGTAAAGAATCTCTCAGAGACAACAACTGAAGAAGATCTGAAGAACCTTTTTGGCGAATATGGACCAATAACTAGTGTGGTGGTAATGAGGGATGCAGATGGAAAATCCAAGTGTTTTGGATTTGTCAACTTTGAGAATACGGATGATGCTGCTGAAGCTGTTGATGGTCTTAATGGAAAGAAATTTGATGAAAAGGAGTGGTATGTGGGCAAGGCACAGAAGAAATCTGAAAGAGAACAAGAACTGAAAGGTCGATTTGATCAAAGTGTAAAGGAGGCAGTAGACAAATATCAAGGGGTAAACTTATATGTGAAGAACTTAGATGATAGCATTGGCGATGAGAAGCTAAAGGAAATGTTCTCTGAGTTTGGTACAATTACATCATGCAAGGTCTGTTGTAGTTAGTATTGGGAAGAAATGACCATCCAATCTATGTATGTTTATCATTTTCTGTGGGTGGTTACTGAATTTTCTTTTTGGTTGGAATCCTGACACTTTGACAGGTTATGCGAGATCCTAATGGGATTAGTAGAGGTTCAGGATTTGTTGCTTTCTCTACTCCTGAAGAAGCATCACGAGCTGTAAGTTGCTTTCTTTATTGTAGAATTAATCATCTGAAGATAATGCAGGACATGATTAGATGTATATTCTTTTTTCTTCTTTAGCTTGCTGAAATGAATGGCAAAATGCTTGTAAGCAAACCTCTCTATGTTGCACTTGCACAGAGGAAGGAAGATAGACGAGCAAGGCTGCAGGTAATTGGAACAATTCCATTTATTTGTCAATTTTTCCACATTCAAATCTTTGGTATCATCACATGTTTTATGGTATTAATATTTTCACCTTCTATTTGTGGTGCCATTAGAACATGCCAGTATTCTATTGATTCTATTTGTTTTTTTATATCCTTGAGCACTCTTTTGTTCATTTCTTTAAACTGTTGTGATGGTGCATTCACTTCCAACATTGTCTTTTTACTTGTGAACATAGAATAAGTGCCTTAATTAATGTGGATATGATTTTTTTAAACTCCGGCATGGATAAGAAGCCACATGGTTAATCCTCAGTTTGCTGGAGTATTTTGCTTCAATTTAGATGTGCAAATTATGCTGCGGATGGGAAAGAATCACGATATTGCCTTATTCTGTCGTGTTTACTCATGTTTCTACTGGCAGAATGTTTCTTGCATGCCCCACATAGGAAGGCCCCTCTATATTACACACCTATCTATTGCCACTTGCCCTTGGAAGGATGTTGTGGCAATTATGACTGTTGGATAACCAGGGCATGGTCTTGGTTGGTCAGATGTTAAATTTCAAAGCCTAATTGTGTCGTATCTATTGGTATGCACCCATTTGATATTGTCCATTCATCCTTTTGGTGGTCCTGGATTTTTTAAAGAATTATTTTGCTATTTGATTGATTTTGTGTGGGATGAAATTTGATGTGTTAGCTTTGAGCGGGGCATCAGGTTCTACATGTCCAGAATCTTATCCCCAAATATTTGGTCCGTACAAGTAGGCCTTCCTTCGCAGCCCTTGCAGGAACCGCTGCTCATCATTAAATAGTTTCATTTGGTAGCCTGGCTTAGTGGATTGTTATGTTTTTTATACTTGTAGCATTGATCCTACTCATAGATTGTCATCTACTTGTTCTGTTATAATCTTATTCTGTCAATGGGTCACTTGTAATTTGCTAGGAGCCGGGGTGGGTGGGTATAAATTTTTGGGAGAGGGTTCTTTAAGCAAGCAAGGTACTCTACGCACTCTTTCACATTGATTTTTTAATCATTATTTTATTTTTATTAAAAAAAATAAAACAATACCCCATGAGAGAAGGAAAATTGTACGTCTGAGGCTCAGAGAGTCTTTTCCCTATGTTTATGTAGAATTGTAGATGCTCTGGCTGGGATGATTGATACATGTGTTAATGTAGGTGCAATTTTCTCAAATGCGGCCTGTTGCTATGCCACCTTCTGTTACTCCTCATGTGCCAATGTACCCTCCTGGTGGTCCTGGTATTGGACAACAAATATTTTATGGTCAGGGTCCCCCTGCTCTGATTCCTCCTCAGGTAAATGCCTTGTGACTCTTTGTTAGTTTGTTAGCATGCTATTTTTTGGTTATTCTCTAATGACTTCTCTATTCTGTCCATGCTACTGTTTCTTTTCCTTACTCTCTGAATCTGCGGTACTTTCTGGTTTGAGAAGGTTGCTTATGGCTCTCTCTCTCTCTCTCTCTCTCTCTCTCTCATACTTTGGATGTGAGTAACTTTGAGTGATGCGACTTCAACCTTAGAACCTGCCATGCTATAAACTTCTCTGTTTAGACCTCGGTGTATCAGCGCTAGGAACAAATTGAATAATACTTCTATCCCTTCATGAGTACTAGAGACAAGGGGCTTTTACTGGCTTTGCCCGGTCTTTTGGAATGGCTAGATGGAAACAACCGTCTAAGAATAGAATGCTATTAGGAGTCAACAGTATTGCCATCGGTGGGTGGTTGCCAAGTTAGGTCCCAAAACTTCTTGGATACAATATTTTTAAGCCCTCAAAACATAGTAGAACCATTAGTTTGAAAAAAAAAAACAAACCCAAAATGTTGGTTCAACTTCGGGCCCTTGGTTGGTAGTACTAGTATTCATTGTACGCTGCTGTATGTATTATCTAATATGGCCTATTCCACACAAAATTTAGTAATAGAAAACACACATAATTCAAATAAAACCAGTAAAACATGCAGTAGAAACAAATAATCATAAAATTTGTCCCACTGGAGGTTGGCAAAAAATACAAAAAACAAAGTTTTCACAAACCTTAGAGGCAACCAGTGAAATCAAAGAAATGGATCAAATTACGGTTCATTTCTTTTGAAACGATAGATTTTATATTGAAGGTTTGAGATACGAAAAGGTCCAAAGCCAGACAGATCGTCGATTGAAACCTTGCATTTTTTTTTTATCACATGGAGTATTGTTTTGACATTTCGCAAAAGCCAAAGATTACACAATATCTGGGTGAAACCTTGGAAGGTGGAGAGGAAATCAGCTTAAATTGAGACCTGCTCGGCGGTTACTCTTTCTCCTGGTTACAGCAAGCCATTGGCAAAATAGCTTCTCAGTTTTGGGGATCTTGTTGTCGTAATCAAGGAGGGTCTGTTGGTTGCAAACCTTCTCTTAAAATTTCAATTGATTTGGATGCTTGGAAGGAGAGTTTTATAGATGTTATGATGTTGATCTCGGTTGAGGAGTTGTGAAGAAGCTTTTCCCTTCTTAGTCGTTATTAAAGGCAGATTCTGTAGAAAGGGTGTACCTGGTGTGCGAGGTCCCGAGGGGGGGGGGGAGAACCATGCAGCCTCCCCCAGATTTTATAATTGCACAAAATACTGTCTTCCTTACTTATTCCAGTCCTTTTCTATCCCTTTATTAGTCTCCAGAAGTAACTCTCCATTTAGGAAGCTGATTCCAGCTATTTGTCGTCACCCTATTTCACCCTCTCATTGGTTCTAAATTTCAAGTCAATTACGGAACTGCCATTACATTCTTATATTTGGAATCTCTTTGATATTGGGTGGGCCCATTAGCAAGCTGGCATCGCATCGCTTTCTAAAGACTTGCCATTTTGAAATGAAGAGTTGGACTGTTATTTTTATACGGGAATCAAGTGATAGTACATCTTGTAATTTGCTCCACTTGAATATAATGAAAACCTATTTTTATTCCCTTTCACATTCTTATTTTATTGCTTTTCCCCCATGCTCACAGTTTGATAGATTGCTGCCATGTAAGTGGCTTCTTTGCTTTTGGAGCTGGATTTTTCCTGTAATTTATGGAACAAGTTGTGTTATTGGGTTTTGGAATGCTCATTAACTTGTGAAGGATTTTGCTGTAAATTTGCATTTATTCAGCCTGGATTTGGATACCAGCAGCAACTAGTTCCTGGGATGAGGCCTGGTGGTGCTCCCATGGCCAATTTCTTTGTGCCAATGGTTCAGCAAGGTCAGCAGGGTCAACGACCAGGGGGCAGGCGTGCAGGGGCGGGACCAGTGCAACAAAATCAACAGCCAGTGCCTCTGATGCAACAGCAGGTAATATTGCTGCCTCTTGTTTTTGTGCTTTACATAAATTTAGCAGCAGATTTATCATTTCTGACTGTTCAATGGCAGATGCTTCCAAGGGGAGGACGCATGTACCGGTACCCGCCAGGTCGTAACATGCCTGATGTTCCCATGCCAGCAGGGGTTGCTGGTGGCATGCTTTCTATGCCATATGACATGGGCGGCATGCCATTGCGAGATGCTACGATGTCACAGCCTATTCCTATTAGTGCTTTGGCTTCTGCTCTTGCAAATGCAACACCTGAACAACAGAGAACGGTATGATTTGCTTTTATGGTTTGTGTGGATGAACTTGTATTCAGCTATTCATAAATGAACCCCTCTGTTATTGTTGATGTTTTATAGATGCTGGGTGAAAGTCTGTACCCGCTGGTTGATCAGCTAGAGCATGAAATGGCAGCTAAGGTTACAGGAATGCTTTTGGAGATGGACCAGACTGAGGTCTTGCACTTGCTTGAATCACCAGAAGCTCTGAAAGCGAAGGTTGCAGAGGCCATGGAGGTTCTGAGGAACGTTCAACAGCAGCAGCAGCAGCAGCAGGCAAGCAGTCCAACTGACCAACTGGCTTCCTTGTCACTGAATGACAACCTTGTCTCTTGAGTGCACGCATGCATGCATGCTGCATGTGCTCATGTTTGGGTTTCACTTTCAACTGATTTACGAGTACTGGATTTAAAACAATTTTAGGAGTGTTTTTGATACTGTTGATTCACGTTGATAGGGAGACAACTGTGTTTTGGTTTTGGGATCTTTAAATATGCTGTTATTTGTTTATGGAAGAAATATGCAGTTATTTGTGTTTAGTGTTTGCTGCTGTTGCATTCCGTAAGTATCTTCGTAATATCAATGCTTCAAAAACTCCCTCTGTGAGTTCATCTGTGCCGTTTCAATGGGTTTATGACTTTTCCAGCGTGTTGCTGGGCAGAGAAGGCATATGGGTTGTTGGTAGTGTCAAAACCTCGATTAGGTAATTGATGCCGGAAATGGGAAGTATATCTGAGTTAATTTTTTCATATGCTTTGTGGGTTTTAGCTTGGAGATAAAGTAACCTATTTTAGTTTGCTACATATACAACTACCGTTTTTTGTGTTCTATTTTCTTGCACTTGAATGTTAGCTTCTTATGCTCTGTTTTATCTCAGTTCAGCTCTTCTTGTGTATCTCATCATACTATTGCATATTTACCCATCCTTCATAGATTTTATATCGTAGTCGTTATCCTTACAGGTAATTATCTACGATTAACATGTATGACATTCACCTCATAGTTTTCCTCTATCTCGCTTCGTGAACACAAAAGCTACCAATTTGGAATAGACGTCAATGGAGAACACCAATGGGAGGCCATGAGGAGAATGCTATCTGTTTGCATGGTCAGTGCTCAAGTGTACACAACAATGGGAGGCCAAGTGAAGGCATTTTCAGTGGGGGTGTAGAGCAGTTTTTTTGTGCCTGTCTATGTCTGGGCATCAACACATTCAAGTGGGTAGTTTTCTTTTCCTTTTTGAAGTTTGGGAGAAAGAATGCTACCTGGTTGCTTGGCTACTACGTTAATGCATGAACTATGTGAATGTGAGGGTAGGCATCCAATCATATGGTTAGAGGCATCTTTTCATGGCATCTTGTGTCTAGGCGTGGGGAATGGGTAGTGTTATTCTTTTCCCAAAAAATAAATAATGAAAAAGGAGATCGTTGGAAGACAATTTTTACTTACAAAGAGAGAGAAAGAGAGAGAGTCATATGATACAACTAATCCATCAATGCTATATATAGTTTTTTCGAAGTCATAACTTATAACATTTGACTCTCAAGCAGTAGTGAAGCGTCGTTTTGAATGGTCTACGTTTGTCGGGGAAAAGTTGAAACAATTGAAATTGGTTCAAAAGGAACCTAAGCAGATCCCAGCCTCTTGCATTTAAGCGTATAGAATTGAAAATCTTTTTCCCCACATTGTGAGACAATTATGCTCTATTGAATTAAGAGGAAGCATTTTGAAACAATTGGCCGGACTGATTTTCACGCATATTATATTGATTTTTTCTTTTCTTCGACCACAAATAACAACAATACTTGCACGTTTCTCATATCATGAAATCCGGATTTGAAAAAATGTTCTTGTTAGAGCAAAAACAACAAGAAAAATACGAAAATAAACAAATCATAGATCTGCTCAACATAAAGATTTAACGAGGTTCACGCACTGGTATGGTGTGCTATGTCCTCGGGCGAAGAAAAAGATGTTTCACTGTGCAGAAGAGAGATTACACTCAAGCAGTGGCGGGAAAACTCGCCTTAAAACCCTAGTTCGAAAAACCTCCCAAAATATAATAATTTTCTCAATAAGACAACAATATATTATATACTCTAAGTCGCAGGTTGACCCATTAGGTCGTGATCAATCCGGTCGATCGATACCCTTATTGCGTGAAGTCATAATACCCTTCCCCTGTTGCATGATACCTTCTAACGCCTATCTGAAAGGATTTCCTTTCACCCTAGCTGAAGGGACATTTGGTCTTCTCATGGGAATCCTGTATTAACGGAAAAAGAGTTTCCCCTCTCATAGCTTAATGAGGATGAAACAGGGTTGTAAGCCAATGGCTCTCCCTAAAGAAAGAAACTAGAAAAGAGGCCATGAGGCATGACCGTATGGAGTGTATGGACATGGAAGGTGGATGGTCCCAATATGAGTCTGGATGCTTCATTAATAATTGAATGAGCTGAAACTAATATTCACTTAATTAATCCATCGATTATTATTTAATTTCGTACCTTGCCCCATACAACATCTTCTTCTTCCATGTCATTCGTCCTTACCTCCATTGACTTCATCATATATATTCTCCTGATCTACTCTCCTAATAATTATATACCATATGCAACTTCCATGCCTCTCACAGCTTCCAAGTTTCAACAAGAGACCACACCTGCTTCTTCGTCTTCTTCTACTTCTTTGTTGTTCTTGGTGTCTTAAGTCAATTATATTCCAGTTTCAGAGTAAATAACTCTCTTTGTTTCTTAAATCCTTAATTGTTTAAACATGGAATTCCAACAACCCATATGGTTGGAAAGGCCTATTAGAACCCCAGGAAAGATGCTCATATATGCATGCTCATCACCCATAAATTTCTATCATGAGCACCTTTTCCCCCCATCAAAAGCACTTCCACCTTAGATTCGGACGATCACCTTGAAGGGGAGGTGACCAAAAATGATCCCCCAGAGTCCAAATTAGCATGGTTGCGCTCACATATGGTCGGAGGCAATGCCAAATTCAACACCCCATTCGGGAAACGACTCCTCACTTATGCTGATCATTCTGCTGCCGGAAGAGGCCTCGCTACATTGAAGACTTCATTGCCAATAAGGTTCTTCCTTTTTATGGTATGTATCTTGTTGGGAATTTAGTCTCACATCGGCTATTAATTAGCCCACAACGAAATCCCTCCACTTATCAATTCAAACTTTTTTACATGGTATTAGAGCCGTTTTTCACTATATCCACTTGTCCGCCCCCTTTACATGGTGTCCACACTAATACAAACTTCATTTTCCTATAGGAAATACACATACAAGTGATAGCTACGTTGGGCAGAGAACCATCAAGATGGTGAAGGAGGCCACCAAGTGTAGAAACGCAACCCTAAAACGATGCAGAAGATAATGGAAAAACAGAACAAACAATACACACGGATTTTACGAGGTTTGGCAAAGTTGCCTACGTCCCCGGTGAGATGAGATCATGTTTCACTATCAATGGAGAATAGGGTTACAGTGCTCGTCCTCACATCTCTCAGTATTTCTTGCATTACAGAGAAAGAAACCCTCGCTACAAATATATAGCGAAAAATCCTAATCCGAAAAGTACACAATTGCCCTCAAATAAAAAATATTCGAGCGGGAGGCACTATGTAGGGGGGCCTCCTGCCCCCCTTGCAATCCCACAGCCCGCTAACCAGCTAGTGGGACTGCCGTCCTGCCTGTCGAGGTGCTGCACCAGTACTCTCTAGATTAAACTGTGACGCAATGCAAGACATCGTACAGCAACACCAAGTATATCAAGACTTGCTTGGGCACAGGACCAAGTGATGCACTCATATTCTGTGGCTATGGCACCACCGCAGCGATCAAGCGCCTCCAAGAGGTGATTGATAGTGCCTTTAAACATGAGACACAGGGTACTTCAGAGCCTAAGGAATGAGGAGAGATGGTGGTCTTTGTGGGTCCATGTGAGGACCACTCCAACCTTCTCTCATGAAGTTATAGCCTAGCAGAGGTGATAGAGATAGGTCTTGATGAGGACGGATTGGTAGACATGAGAGCTCTGAGGCACAAACTTGAGGCTTACAAGGATTCTAACCGTCCTATGTTGGGTTCATTCTCAGCTTGTAGCAATGTTACTGGGATATACTCTGACACTCGTGCCATTGCCTGGCTTCTTCACCAATATGGACTTTTGCTTGCTTTGACTACTCTGTGAGGTAGGTCTTATGTTTTAATATTGGGAAAAAGAAAGCTATTTGGTGGCGTGAAATGAAGCCCATGCTCTCTTGGGCGGATTCCTACGTGTGTTCCCCAGCCAGGATGCTGTTGTGGAGGCCATGCAACCAGATAGTTTTCTTCATCCCTTTATTATTTTTCAAAGGATGCTGTCGAAGAGTGTGTGTTCTCTTCCAAATAGGCGTCTAATTAATCATTAGGTGTGGTTATTATAGTGGTCCTTATGTGGAGATTGACATGCGATCAGGAGAGCTGGAGGGCTATGACGCAATTTTTCTGAGCCCACATAATTCCTTGGGGGGCCTGGAACCCCTGGCATCCTTTTGATGCACAAGGCCTTGTACCAGTTGAGATCTTCTGCCCCTTCCACTTGTGGAGGTGGAACTGTTGATTTTGTCAATGGCTTCAGTGAAGAGGTAAACCTCCCCTCTCACTCCAAGTGGCTGTTTTGTATTATTCTTATGGGTAAAAGAATGCTACCTGCTTGCATATTCACTGTATCACACGCAGACCAATGGGACGGGTCAATGCAATCTTTTGCACCTGCCTATTTCTAGACGTAGACATACACAAGCGGATACCTGTCTTTTTTCCCTATTCCAATTTGTTACTACATGAATCATATGATCCAATGAATAGCCATTAATCCACAAATGTTATTTTTTTAGCACACTTTGTATTGTGAAGATGTCGAAGAGAGGGAGGATGCACCCCACCAATAATTCAGAAGATAAGAGCATCACTTGCTTTCTGGGTGAAGGACTTCATTGGCTACAATGTGATAGAAAATCAAGATCATGCCTATATATCTTTAGCCCTCCAAAGTCTCCTTCCCAACCCAAACATAACTGTGTTAGGGAGTACAAGTGTACCAAGACAAGCTATACTCTCTTTTATGATTTTCTCAAGGACTAATTCTTCCTCTTCCGATATGATAACTGAAAAGGGAACTCATGGTAAAGATGGAAACCGGAGTCATAAGCCTCTCCATGAGCCTTTTGTGGTAAAGCTCCTTCAAGACCTCTTTGGCATCCAAGCTTGTGCTGGGTACACTTGTGCTGCACCATATGGTCACTATTTACTTGGCGTAGACGAGACTTGTTCACGAGCTTTTAAGTCTGCTATCCAAAAGGTTTGTAATGCTCATCTTATCAATTCTAAGTGTCATTATGTCTAGTAAAGTATAACGCTTCATTATTTTCCACTTGTCAGTACATGGGGAGAAAGTTCCTCTCCCCTGCAAGTAAACACCACATCTCACTAGCTTTGTTATGTTTACTGTTTTTTTAGGGCTACACTGGTTTAAAACCAGGATGGACTAGACTAAGCTTCCCTTACTACATGTCAAAAGAAGAGATGGAGTTCATTCTAGCTTGATTGGAATTTATTGCAACATATGGTCAAAGGTTCCTTCCACTATACAGTTTCAATTGGAAGACTGGTAACTGGGCCTTTAAATCAAGAGACTTCATGAAGAACATACTAGGAGAGGATTACAGCACACTTGGCACTTGATTCAAGAAACTTTTCACCAAGTGGTGAAGCTAAGCGTGGGATGAAAATTATTAGCAATGGATCAAGAGATGGTGGGGATGACGAGAATGTTTGCTAAGGAGGCCATTAATGGAGTTATCAGAAGATATAACTACTACTTAGAGACTGCCCTATATGTGGCAAGTTTCCTCCCTAGTTTCCCTCCTCAGAGGAGGATTCCAAAAGATATAGATCCCAGTCTTGTACATTTTAGGGTATAGAATTAGCTCTTTTCACATTAGGCTATTTTGCGATAAGAATTCTTAACACTATGGCTATAGAGCCGAGGTAATTTTCACTCATTATATATACACTAGCAAATGTGCACGTCCAAATGCATGTGTGAGCATTTGTAAAATGATTTGAGAGAGAAATATCTAGAACAAACTAAATGCGTTTTTACTTATATGAACAATTCCTTCCGAATTAACAATAAACTTGCTTCACAAAATGTACCCATTAACATTCTTAGGTTGATATTATCATACATGATATTAATTTTAAAAAAAATAGCTAAGATTAGTATTAAAATTTTATTTTTAAATTTTGAGTAATGGTAGATAGGTGCACTTTTTTTCTTGATAATCAGTGATTAAATACGAGAGAGAGAGAGAGTTTCAAAAATTTCAGGCAATAAGCCTGGTTAGAGCCCATTTAGCGGCAAATGGTGCAACAGCCCATTTAAAGTCCATGTGGAGCCCGTTTAGCCCAAAAAGTACTAGCCAGATTAAAGCCCGGAAACTGGCCGACAGTTTATAATTGTGTCCACACCTGTCATATGCAGGCTCGACTGCCTACATGCAATCAGTGTAAAGGAAAAAAATAGTGAGGCCCAGCTAGGCTAGACCGAGACTAACTGAGTTTGACAGGTTTTTTTTCTAGCTAACGACGAGTATCCAAGACTTGGCTAGACTAATCCCGTGGGCCCATATTGACCTCACAACCACTAAATTAATTAAAATCTGACATCCTCAATTTTAAAAGTTCAATGCATACTCATCAAATTATTTAATGAGAATAGACCCTTCACACACCACCACAATTTCCTCATCCATTTCACAATAATTGAATTCTTATTCAGATGTGACAGTGAGTGGACAATCAGGCTCTAGATAACTGGAAGATTCTAACTTGCTAGGATTTGAAAAAGACCAAACTAAAGAAAGATTTAGAAAAATCTGACTTGTTTTTACAATCTTAATATCATAACCAACCAAATAATTTAGGCTTGGGCCTGAACAATTTAGTAGCTGAAGGGCAGGTGATAGATCTGGGCCACCCACACTCCCATGCTTGGTTTTGGCTGAACCAAGCCCATCATACACTTGTCTAACGGGGAGTGTTTCCTTTTAGGGGGGGGGGGGTGGGGGGGAGTGTGGTTTCTGTACATATAGGAGGATGGGGTGACCATTTCACCCTCATGTGTCTAGGCACAACGACTACAATCCCCCACAAAATATATTTTTAGCAACCTAATATGCATTCATAGTGGTGGCTAAGCTATGGCATAGACTTGTCAAAGACTGTTATAGACTTATGATCCCATGTTCTAAAGGGGTACTCATCAAGAAGGAAACGAATTAAAGTGGCTTAGGGAGTTTGAAGATGAGCAGGACATCCAAAACTCCATCCTCCTTACATCTGGACCCTCCATGGGCTGTAGGTCCCCTGTGACAGAGGTGGAGGGATCTTGAATCTCAGGTTTCTCGTTAGGTTAGGGTTTTTTATACTACATTGTGACATATGAATAGTAGATAATCACTTGGACGGACTCGGATCCTCTCCCATGCGTTTAGTGTGGATTGAACGATTGGTAGCACCTGGCCACAGACCTTTGGTCGACGGATACACACTAGATACACTTGGGAAGATCTGATTGGCAGTACTTGGACTTCATTGTTTTGTGTCTGTCTCTCTCCTCATTAACCCCCTTCAGCCACTCCATTACTAGAGATCAAAGATCTGAATTCATATTATATAGTCATTAAGAGGACTCATTTCCATGCATGGTTCTAAAACTTGGTTTGGTATCACGCGTACCAAATCAATATCAGCCATGATCGATCCCTCATCTTGACAGATCTAATCCCAATACACAAGTAGGGCCAAAAATAAAAATATAATAAAGATTATTTTTTTCATTAAAAACAGGGGTAAATCTTTTGGATACAATCAATCCAATCGAGGCCGATCCTTATAGCTATCAGTCGAGACCGATCCCAAGTACTAGAACTTCGCCTCCGTGCCTTAGAAGTGAGATCCAAGGAGAATGGCTTATGGCAATATGGCTTAACTTTAAACGTCCATGCCTCAAAGTAGTTAAGGGATAAAATAAGAAGCTTCGAAGCATGAATATAATTTTGTTCGTATGTTTCGTACATCAAGCCAATGGGATCGATCAAATTGCTAAATTCAAAGCATCTTATCTATCTCTTTTCTTAAATAAAAGAAAAAAAAAAGGAAACAAAGGGAAGAGAGAGAGGAGAGAGAGGAGAGGGGGGGGGGGGGAGGCTAAAAATAGTTAGTTATAAAATGTGTGATGCTTCAAAGCATGAACATTTTGCGTTTGAAACACATTAATGCAAGGATTTAGTTTCTCTCCATCAATGGTGAAAAATGGATCTTTTCATCCACCTTATTTCAATCTCTAGTTGGATTGGAGAAGGGAAACCCAAAATTTAATCATAACATCAAATCATCACCATTGGTCCTTATTTTTTTTTTTTTTCCTCCAGTAGAAATCATTGGTGAACCTGGGTGAAGGAAAACTTAAACCTGAGTCCAAAAATGGTATTGACTGCATTGTTGAATTCAACGCATCTTGTATCATCCATTCTTTTAAGGGAAAGGAAAAAAACCCTAATGGATAAAGGCTTACCCTCAATCTTGATGACCTTTATCTTTCTCGTGTTTTTTGTCGAAGCTAAGGCTGCGTTTGGTAGTCATCCATAAATACATTTATGGAGGTTTTCCATTCTATTGAAACAAAAAAAAAGGGGGGGGGGGAATTAAAGCGTTTTGCGGTGTCAACTTTGATGTTTTTTCCCTTTTTTTGAAAGAAAAAAAAAAAAAAAAACCCACTAGAAACGCAAAATGATGGGATGACAAAACCTTATTCCGTTTCGTTTGAAATACAAAACAAGTGAAAACTATGTAATCATTTTTGAAATAGGTTCACAAAACATCATTTTTTCTTTTTTTTAAATAGCATTTTGGCACAGAAACTGAAAATTATGTTTTTGATACGAAACGTTGTTTCTGGAACTGAATGACTACCAAACATAGCCTAAGCTCATTTGTGAATATGTTGTTGAGTTATCATCTATCACATATAGTGAGTTTTAGGCTTTTAGAAAATCCTATTTTCCTATGTACAGTATGATGTTATAAAAAGGAATAGAAATCCAATTTTGGCAACTTTCGTTTAACAATTAAAAAAATAAAATATTTTATCTACTTTGGACTTAATGGGCCACATATAGCGCAAATGGGTCTGAAACTTGACACAATTAATCCAAGTAGAGGGTCTTTCCATCCAATAGTTAGTTTGACGGTGATCAGATGAGGCTTCTTATGACCTACAAAACTTAGAGCTTCAAGAAAGCGTTAATGTGTTTCTTTGGAGGAAACACTGTAACAATGCCCCCTTTTCATTGATTTATTCTTTCCGGCATCATCATTTATTTCCTTTTCATCCTTGATTTCTTTTTCTTCTATAGATGCATGTCATATACCTTACGTACTCTCATATAAGCAAATATCAAATTTAAAAGGTTGGCGTCTTTCGCTCTGAGGTCTACTCTTTACATTTTACACTAATGCAAAGCCTTGTTCATTCCTGTAAGTGTTTTAAATAATCACTCTATGGTTTCTCTTCCATATGGAGATGAAGTTGTCATTTTTCTAGAAATTTTTTTGTGATGGTATGCATAGAGGAGGTGGAAATGTCATGCATTAGCTCAACTTAGTAGTAACAATAATAAATTAGAAGTAATTTAAGTACTACATTAAACTAGAAAGTGGTCGGTTATGACAGTATCTTTCACCTATGTACTCTCTCTTCTCTGATTAACAATATATCATAGAAGAAGAGGAAGATATTTTTGATCATTTTTATTTATATTTTCGATTTTTAGTTGTCCAATTAGAATTTTTGCATGTTTGGCATGGGGCATGCAACATAGCTAAGAATAGAATGAATGGCCAGTAACATGAGAATTGAAAATACTATTGCTAATATTCTAATTGCCTCTAAATGGACAAGGCATACTCAAACTTTCTTCTTGTTGTATATATGGGGAAGAAAGCATTTATGTGTTTCTTTTGAAGAAGAAATATAATTTATTCTTTCTTGTGTCATCATTTATTTCCTTTTTCATTTTTATCAAAAAAATTAATTTATTTTTCCTAAATTTGCATGTCATATGTCTTACGTATTCATATATTATCAAATGTCATCTATATATTTTCGCCTACGTACTCATTCTTTCCCTGACTACCAATACGAGAAGAAAAAGATTTTTTTGATAATTTTGATTCATATTTTCTATTTTTAGTTGTCCAATTTGAATTTTTACATGTTTGACATGCAACATGCAACATAAGTAAGAATAGTATGAATGGAATGTAACATGAGCATTGAGAAGTACTTCTACTAATCCAAGTGCCTCTAAATGGACAAGACATATTCAATTTTTTTTCCTGTTAAATATATATATATATATATATATGGGACATTTCATATTCTTTTCTTGAAAAGTCAACTTCTTTGACAAAAGATAATGTAAATTGAAATTTATCTACGTTTGCTTGACTTTGTTACTCCCTCATTCACAATCAAAGGCCAAGATGGACCATTAAAAATCTATGTTCTTAAAAAACACAACATTTTGAAAGCGTAGCCTAAATTTATAAAAATATAAGAAATTAATCTAAATTGTCAAGAGTGTCAATTCCCTCATAAGAAATAGTAGCCAGTTCATTCACAAAGTACACTCAACTTGGTAACTTTTCAAGTTGAGTTTTCAGTACTCTTCGTTACCTCAACATATTAATGTATTGTATAGGAAATCTATCAAATGGGATGATCCATTCATTGGAGTGTTCAAATTTATGAAGACATAAAAACACAGTAGGTAAGGAGAAAGGTGTGTTGTCAATTTTTATTAGCGAATGATGAGGAGAGAGATAAAATAAAAAACCAAAAGAGACTCCTTTATAATTTAGAAATTATGAAATAGAAGTTTCCTATTGTCAAATAATTCCTAACTATACTTCTGTCACCTTCTTCATATAACACACATTTTCTTTCAATGAGGGCTTTTTTTTTTTTTTCATTTCATATGTATACTCTAGAAGCATGTGACAATAATAGCTCTTAAAAATGACATGTAGTAAATTATTTTTAAATTGTTTTTTTTTTTTTTTAACCTTGATATATAGAGTATTTGGAAATAAGACAATGGGCACTCAAAAGAAGATTATAGATTCTAAATACAACTATAGAGTTGTCATTCAAACATCCTCATTATAAAATTGCAGCTGTATTTTTCTGAACTTGATGGAGAAAAATTACTTTTAAATAGGTTGGCCTAGGTTAGCAATGAAACTGTAAACAATATTATTGGCTACCTTTTTATTTATTATTATTATTGGCACTATTGTCTCCTTAATGTGATAAATTTGGCCAGTAATTACAAAGTACTTCACTATTACCTAAAGTTTATGCCCACTAATTCATATAAAACAAAAACCCCATCTCATATTCTCATGTAACCTTTTCCAATAAAATTCACAAAATGACCAAAATCATATACCTAAAAATTAAGCATCAATTTGTGATTTTTTTTTTCTTTATAACCCAATATAAATGTCTATCCCTTTTCTTTTATTTATTTATTTTTTATGGATCTCTTAAAGTTTTTTACATGTAAATGAGACGTGCCACCCATAGGGTCAAATTTTAGAAAGACAAATATTTTACTTCGATGTTTGAAAAACGTAACAAACCAGGACTAGAGACCAAAAAAAAGAAAAAAAAGATTTTTTTCTTTCATTAAGGAATGTACATGTTCACGATGTTGGATGGAATCAATGAGAGCTCGGGAGGGGGCCTTTATGATTAATATAAATGTGGGTTTACATTTCAGTGAGGAGAAAGAATATCACGAGGAAAGAGAATGTGAGGGAACTGTACACACTGCTTGTTTGTACGACTTTTTCCCTTTTGCTTTTGAGTAGGATTCTTTTCTTAAAAGTTCAGAAGTTGGTGGCACTTGGTGCCATGAGGCCAAAACAAAACAATTAGCCCCTTCAACTGATAAGGTAGCTGTGGACAAGAAAAAGAGATACCTAATCCGACCATGAGAACAAAGTCTTAAGGATGGTCCAGATCAATAATTTCATTGGCATCTCTCTCACAAAGCCAAAATGGAAGAAGTGGTCACCAAAGAAAGAGGACTGACTAGGTAGGTAATTCACCTTATGTACCTTTCCTTACTTATCTTTTTGTATAGGTTTAGAAGGAATCTTGTGGTATAATTAATTTAATAATTAAGCTGCTTTTGTTGCTGCCTTAAGCCTTACTACTGTCTTAAGTTAAAGATGCTTTTAATAATTAATGTTTAGATTAATGTGATCCTCATTGTGTTTGGGAATTAGATTTTGTTTCCTTAAGTTTACACACCATGGCATCACATCATTGGTGTTTCACTTTCAAAGAGGAAAAAAATATAATGTGAGAGGTCCATAATTAGAACACTTTTTGAATGAAGGAAGTGGTCCTCTCAAGTCTTTCCTTTCTTTGGTAATGACATACAAACACGCTACACTTGAATACAAGTCTATCCCTTAGCTATGTGCATGTACAACTACCACCTCCCTTGATTGCATGGCCTGTCTCAAACTTAAAATAGACAATAATGATTTAAATATAAAAAATGGGGTGATGAGGAATCAGCTTGAAACCAGGGGTTTGTCTTCTTCCACTTCATATTCATAAGACTATAACCATAGGTTTGGATATCCTCAGTGGGGGAAGTCTAGCTAAGAGCCAAAGACTGACAAGGATAAACCCTAGATAACAAGCCACTGTAGGAAAACATGCACCGGGATTCTTGGTGGTTCCCACTTGTGGTCTATAGAGAGTAGGACCACTTGGCAGGTCGGGGAGACCCAGTTGTGTGGTCGACTAACCCTAATTGGTCGTGACTTGCGGGTCGTTGGACAATAATTGTCAAAGTAAGTATAGGCATGAATATTCTAAAAAAAAAAATATATATATATATATATAGAGGTAGAGGTGTCAATTCCTAAACCGAACTGGTAAAATCGGCCGAATCGAACCGATAACAACACGGACAAAATCGAATCGAAGCCTTATTGGTTTGGTTCGGTTTTGAGTATTACAACCCCAAAATCAAACCGAACCGCATCGAAAACCGGATGAACCCGAAACCAAATCGAAACAGGCTCAAAACCCAGACCGAAACCGAAACCAAACCGGTAAGAAACCGAAACACTCCAAAATTCATTAAAAAAAAAATCAAAATTTGCATAGTTTTGTATACATTTGTATAGAAAGTCGAATCCAAACTAGACCAAAAACTAAAACCAACCCGGTTACAAATTGATTTAAGAAACCGAAGACAAACCGAAACCAAACCGCACCGAAACCAAAACCAAACTGAAACCGGAATTTCCTTATTGGTTCAGTTTCTGTTTCAACTTTTCCACACCAAAACCGACTCAACCCAGACCAAAACCGAGCCGGACCGACCGATTGACACCCCTATATATAGGCATGCATAGACATACATGAGGAATACATGCGATATATGGGAGGGTATTGCACATAGACTGATCTTCTCCAAGAGTTCACATTGGTGGGAAGGTTTGACACCTCGATGTCGGCTCTTCATCACATGGGGAAGCAAATAGTTTCAAGTTGGTATTTTAGCCCATTAAATAGTATGTGGACTGGGTTCAGAACGTTGTGATACAGTTTGGTCATTTTCCAGTGTGGACATCAGAGCATTGAGAGGACTTTTCCCTAGTGTGAAAGGACTAGGAAGGATGCACCACGAGTGTACCAGTTATCGAGCCCATGGGAAACGTTGGGCAACTAAGTGCAGAATGAAAAACCGCTGAAAATATCTAAGTAGTGAGCTCATCCCAAGATGAGTGTTCCCCTATTTCAACTTCTCCAGAACCTCTGCCAGCACAGCCATGACAGCGACGCATGGGGTTCTTTTCCCCTTTCTCTAATTTCTATTTAGTATAGTGTGATCACTAGCTATTTATTTTGTTTGTGTTTTTGGTGCCATCTTATGCAACGCAAGGGTTTCCATTCTCTCTTCTTTAGACACAAGGAACTTGATAATATTTAATGTGATGGAGTCATCTTTAAAGTCTAGAATTTTATTTGAGGTTGGTCCCTAGTGCCAAAATGTAAATGTGTTCCTTGCACAGAGAACCCACCATTATACATATCAAAGTATGTTAGTTTTTTGCCTGCAACATGCTTTGTTTTGGCTGGCTTCCTTAAAGCATGGATGCTCTCATTGAGGGAAAAATTTCATGGGTTGCAATGAAGGCATTGGCCCACATCAACATCTAATAATATTTAACACACCCATATATAACAGTTCTTGTGTATTACCTCCTCACTAATGAAGGTTAGTTAGGGTTAATTTTTCTTCCTTCCTTTCTCTTTATTAGAATAATATTGGACCCATATAATTCCAATTACTCTAATCCAACTTCAATAATGCGCCAAAGGTTGCATTACAAATGATTACTTTATACCTTAAAGAATTCCCATAAACATTGTCTCAATTTTTGCTAATTAAACATAAGGCATATTGATCTTATGTTTGAGCCTTTAAGAGATACCTCTGTGAATCTCTTGGCCTTATCTATCATATTAATAAAGCCTTTTAGGGAATACCTTTTTCCTAGTCTCTTGTCTCTCCTGTTTATCTAAATCCATCTATATATATTGATATATTCATCCATTTTACCCACAATAGTTGACAATATGGAAGTGGGGGAAGGGCCCAGCTAACCCCAAGAAAGGAAAACAAAAGCAGGAAGAAACATGCCTTATCCATCAAGAATCCTATTTGGGATTTGGTACATAAGGGATGGGTTGGTCCATAATGGGTATATATCATAAATTTTGTCATAACTCACAACAACTACATATAGATGCTGTAATAAATTTCATGATAGGCAATCTCTTATAACCCTTGGAGTGTACATGGAGCAATCTATCAAAGCAAATTTGGAATAACGAATTTCCATTTCATTTTATTCCCAAGGATTGAATTGTCTACTTTACAAAAGGGAAAATTACAAAATTTTATTGTGGTAATGTGGTGCATGTTGTGGGTTGATGTTTTGTATTTTGTGATTTGGATTGTGAACTGCTTTCGAATGGCCGTTAAAAACTCATAGGGCTCCAATCCTAAAAGATATATATGAGGGTAATGCAGAAAATTTGTATCTCTCTCTCTCTCTCTCTCTCTCTCTCTCTCTCTCTCATATTGGTAGTGAAAGGGAGTTATTAAGGTTAACATACAGAATTTCTATATAAACTGGGGTGAGAGGAAAAGAACTTGTAACCCTATTTTTCATTGTTATAGAGAAATTGTTCTTATCCCTTTGTAGACATAAGCACTTTATCAAATTATGTATATCCTTACGTTGTGATTACTTTACATATATATATATATATATTCCATCATAGATAGGTATCAGTCTTACTTCTTGGTCATGACAACAAGCCAAAGACTTTAACATATGGAGAAATTGTTAATTGGGGGAAAAAAAAAGTTTTTTTTTTTTCGAGTCTACGTTTCTCCCTTCAGATGATGCTTAGCCCACGTGATATCTGACGTTTCCTAGAAACTTTGAAGCATCTCCTTTATTTGCAAGTAGCAGTCCACTACAAATATATCAAATAAAAAATGAAGTGTGAAGATCATCCAAGCATGCTGATTTTTAGCATCAGCTATGGTATCTTGGACAATCCACCAAGGAATAAATGGTTTCTGACTGAGATTACCACTTTATTATTGTATTTAGAATTTTACATTTTTCTTTATTGCCTTTATTCTTATTCTCGAAAGTTCATAAAATTGATTTATCATATGTCATTATAAAAAATTATCATTGTTATACATATTTTTTGAATTCACATGTGAAATTACAATATTAACCTTTATTGGAAATAAAAAAAATTCATCTAATTTTTTTTTTTAAAAGAAGTAAAATTACAAATTATTTGAGACTTTAAAAGGGTGTTAAGGTCTTAAATAAACTACTCAAATATCTAGGACATTGCACGATTTGGAAGGGACCCAAGATTGTGAATGATCAGATCATGATTTACTCAATTTAAATGTCAATTTTAGTCCAAATTGAATTATTCATGTCATATTTCTAACTCACATTTAATAATTTACCCTCTTATGTATGTCTATGCATTCTCTTGGTATACCACATACTCTTTTGATAGTAAAAAATTTTTTATATTTTAGTCAATAAGATGACACACTCCATTTGAGTTGAAACTTAATGAGCACAAACCAGATAGGGTTACATGGTTGATCTACCAAACCAAGAAACTTTGCCGTAATTTTTCAGGTCGTCGAGAAATGAGAATATCCTCCAAGCTTTTTATCCTGCATTTATTTGGCCAAAATTTCTATAGATACTTTTTTTCAAAAGTCAGAAGGATATGCAAGGTTTCAAACACTATCCTTTTGTAGGCCAGTCAAGCATGGTGGCTGTTACCTTTGGGTGGGAGGATGACTTACTCACTCTAATCCCTAGATAGATGAAAAATGATTGATTTTTTTTTTTAGGCCAAATCTCAAATATGATAGCCCACCACATACCTCAATTATATGGCTCATCTTATATAGGTCCTTTCATTGTTTCTTAGAGGTCCCTACTCTTCGAGTAGACTTTGTGATCATTCTCAAAGCATTATTCAATATGTGATAAATATTTAACTTAAATTTATCCATAATTAGCTGATAATGTTGATAATATATCAAGTGAATTGAACATAAATTAAATAGTCATGAAATTAAATAAAAATTAAATTGCCATTTGACCATTATAATTGAACTGCCAAATTAGCTTACATTGCTGTCATTGTTGGAAATCCACACCCGATGTTCTTCTTGTTGTTATTTTCTCTAATGTTTGGACTGATGAAGATTTTAAAAATATGCCTAGTAGGTCTCTTTTCTTTCCCTTTTTTTTTTTTTTTTTTTTTTTTCTCAGATTGGAATTTCATGTGGTGTAGCACTTAATCTTATTTTATTTTTTGTAATGTGTCATAGCACTTAATACAAACAAAGAATTTATTCTTTTAGTTGGTCTTCTTGGGGAAGGGAGAGTACCAGTTTCTTGCTAACAAACTTTTCCAAAGAAGCGAGAAGTTTAATTATGTTTGTCCAACCTCATCAAACTCAGAAATTGTTTCAACTTCATTAGGTAAGATAAAGAACTTCTTCCTTCACCTTTTTAGTAGAGGATGGGTAAGTATTATTTGATGATTTATAGAAATTTCTTCTAAGAGGTAGAAAAGCTCCTCCTAGGAATTTACAGAAATTTCTTCTAGAGTTGAAAAACCGCTTCTTAGGGGTTGTGAGAGTTGGCTCTTGTTTGGTGAAAAAAAAAATTATAGTAAAGGATTGAATTTTCACAAAGATTTTTTTTTTTTTTTTTTCACAAAGACTTGCAACCTTTACTAGTGGAAATTGTAAGTTGTAAGACTAACATGGGCCTATCACGAATACGCTTTAGGGATCTTGTCTTGTGACATCGTTTATTGTCTAGGAATTGAAATTTTGAGCTAAGATATCCTAGGACTAGTGGAAAAGACTTTTAAAATTAACTTCTTTGATAGTTGGCTTTGATAAGGTTGCAGTTTCTCTTATTCAAAAGGGTCTAATAAATAAACAAAAAGTGAGGGTAACATGACTTTTCTTGGTTAGAGAGAGAGAGAGAGAGAGAGAGAGAGAGAGGGTGTGTGCCTTTCACTTTTGAAACAAGATATATAAGGAATCTACACTTCCTTTCGTAGAGTCAATACCAAGTTTTTGAAACAATAGAGACAAAGGAACAGGGTTTCTCCGATGGTGTGGGACCATGCCTAGTTGAAGAGATGTGGCACAAACAGCATGGAATCTAGGTGACCACGGAATCTATTGTGCCATCTCAATGGACAACTAAAGTCACCACTTTTATCAAATTATCTTCTCCTTCGTTTTTGCTTTTTTGTTTTAATATCACATTATCTTTTCAGGATCGAGTTTATCGAAGGCCATGGTGAATGAGAATTTATTTATGGAGCAAGCTTTAAATGCACTGGGGGGATCTTCTCCAATGTGTTGGCGCCTAACACAGTATCTGATGGTTGGGAGGACTTGTAGGTTTGCGCCCAAGTATTGAAGTGCATGTCCGAGTCCTCCCAACTATCACTACATTGGACGCCAACACATTGGAGATGAGCCGGATCCCAACAGGGGTATCCTGGGAAGGTTCAGGTTCTCAAACCCTGAGTGATGAACCTCATTATACAATGAAGGAAAACTTCTTCTATATTCATATGGTAAATTAATAAAACAATGAACAATTAAAAGAATTTTACAATTTCTTGGTTCGCCAGTTTGATGACAAAAAGTTGATTCCTTAACTAAACTGTCATTTAAAATTTGTTCTCTTAGCCAACATGGGTTTAAATCTGAATGAATTTAGATCCATAGCCTTTTGTTTATTCTTATTAAAAGTTTTTTTTTTTTTTTGCAGTCTTTAACTACTAATATTTATCTCCTATGTTCTTATAAATTTTTTTAACTAAGAGGAGAACAGTGAAGCCACTCTTGCTAGAATGAGAAGGGAATCTAAATTATGCAATATTATATTTGAAAAATATTTAACTCATTTAAAACAATTATTAACAACTAATAATAATATTGTATAATTGAGATGATCCACAAAATTTGATTAGATAATCAGAGGGTGACTTATATATACAAGTATTGTCTTAACCGTATCAATCGTTCATATTTTACTCAAATATCATTTCTATTGGCAAACATGTGGGTCACTCATAACTTTCCTGGCTCCCTAAAACTCATTTTTGTTACATGATCATTAACTTACAACACCCATTCCCTTCATGGTTGACTAACAAAAACGTTGTTGTGGTTTTTTTTTTTTTTTTTTTTTTTTAATTTATATATATATATATATTCTTTTGGAGTAACATGTTAGGCAAGATTTTTTTTTTTCAGGGTTGAAGCAAGGTGGAGGTGATGGTGGTTTTCAACAATAACAATAATAGTAATGGAGCATGCATACGCTATATGGAAGGAATAAATAAATAAATAAGTTCTGGGACGAGGATGAAATGAGATATAAATATATAATTTCTCCACCCACCTCCCAATATCTCCCTTGACAAGTAGGGTTAGGTTTGGTTATTAAAATCAATTAAAAACTCCAACCACACATGTCTCACGTTGATATTTTTGCATCCACTTAGTTGCTTAAAGCAATAAAGCTTCCTTTACTTTTCTTTTATATTTTTTATTTAATAATTAATATTCCTTCTACGTATTTTTTTTTTTTTCTTTTTAGTTAACAATCTACCGATACTTTCCTTCATACTTGCATACGTTAAAAACCCTTTCAATTCCAAATGTAATCATTATATATTAATAAAATATTAATAACTCTCACTCTTTCTCTTACCAAATCCTAAGGTCTCTCAGACATAATCATAACCCAACAGATTTTTCTGCCTAGGATTCACCCCTTAGCCTATTTTCTAGATTATCAGATCCTCGAAAGGAAAGATTCCAATCCCCATTATGAAACTTAACCAGTTCTAGGGATCCCATGTTGTCCTCTCTCTCTCTCTCTCTCTCTCTCTCTCTCATTATTGTTGTTGGTAGATCTTAACACATGAAAACAAAAAAGAAAAAGAAAATAAATACTAGTTGTTAAGGTGGGAGATGATTCAGAAATCATTTGCTTGGGAGCTAGTGTGCCTAGGATTCTAATCTGGCGGCTTACACTATTCAGTGTAATTTATTTTTTTCTTTGATCTACCTTTATTCTTCCTTTATTTCTTAAGAAATTGAAGGCAAATGTTGTCTAAGCCAATCTTAGATGATACATTAAGGCACTAATTTTATTTTATTATATTTTTTTTAAGTAAAATGATCTCTTTGCCCTTTATACACAGAACTGTTTTGTCATTTCTCATTGGTAAGCTCCCATATATGACACTTTCTCAGATAATCTTTATTTTAATTTAAAATTGTCTCAAATATAAAGTTTGTTAAAAAGGAACATTTGAGAGCTGAGACCAAGGTTTGAGAAGATAGAATCGGGTATAGATTGATGAAGACCGATATTGATTCAATTCTAATTCAAATAAGTTCAGATTGGACAAAAATACTCTTCAATTCAATTAATTAATTTTTTATTATTATTTTACCCTTTATCCATATTGATTCACCGATACAATATCAATCGAGAATTGAGATCAATCAAGGATGATATTGATCCGATCCAACTGATTTAGGTCGATTCAATCTAACTCCTCAAACCATGGCTCAGAGAGAGAGAGAGAGAGAGAGAGAGAGAGAGAATGTCATCAGGAGGTTTCAGGTTCAAATCTCAATCTCATGGTTCTCACCTTCCTCCCACATCCCCCCTCAAGAGTTGAGATCAATTGCATCTACTTGAGACGAACCAACACTTCTCACCATTTTCTTTCATTTATAAAATGAAGAAAGATATACATAAAAACTAAAAGGAGGGTTGCATCCTCACATGTACACGCAGAGGATTCAAACACCCCATCCCCAATGTGGTAGCTATCGATCACACAGAGGGAGAGAGAAGATGAAAAAGAAATCACTTGTGCATGTCAATGTCATTTTAGAATAATTTAAAAGAGCTGGAGGACACCTGGAGGGGAGATTTCTCGTCCACAAAAAAAATAAGAGGTTGTATGGGGGTAGGGTGATGGACTGGAAGCACCCATCCGAATTCATGACAGACTCACAGGCTCAGTCAACCAAAGGTATTTCGTTGTTGTGCATTCATTTCACACATGACTGCAGCGCACCCACCTAAAATAGATGGAACAAAGGTGAAACTTCCATAAATATCAATATTTTTTTGGATGGACGATATTGCCTATACTCCATAATGTAATTACCTTGCTGAACTCTTAGGTTGCATTTGGTAACGTTCTATTTTAGAAACGACGTTTCGTGTCAAAAATAGAAATTTTAGTTTCTGTGTCAAAATGCTTCTTTTTTTTTTTTAGAACGAAATTGAAACAATGGAACGACCTTTTGTCATTCCATCAATTCTCATTTCTATCGTTTTATTTATTTTTTCTTTTCTTCACTTTCTATTCTAAAAAAAAACGAAACACACCATAAATGCACCGAACGCCTTCTTCCTTTTTTTCATTCTCATAGAACGATAAAACTCCAGAAACGCTTTTCTAAAACATTACCAAACGCAGCCTTACCTTCTCTTCCAATTGTCTCACAATAGTTCACGTCCATACTCTGGGCAATATCATCAAAACACAAATACCTTCACTTATTGCTCGCTAGGGGAGGTGGTTGGGTTCACTTCTTAACCAATCTTGGGAGTTGGGACACATGGATATTACTCCCCAAAATTATTATAGATAAAACAAAATACTCTTTAGTTGCGTGGTTATTGGATCAGTGTAGGAACCAATAAGAAGGTGCACTAAGCATAAATAAGGAATAGGTTTTTTTTTTAGGTTCTAAAGAAGTGGAGGCATCATTTTGGCACCCTCTATATTTTTACCCATTGGTCACATGACTAAGAAACATTCACTTCCCCATTATTATAGATAATATAATTTGTAATGAAACTCATCACATTAATTGGAAATGAATCAATTGATTGAAGGGAATGATTGAATATCTTTTGGGAAAAAAATTCTTTGAGCTTGAGCTTGAGCTTGAGCTTGAGCTTGAGCCTGAGCCTGAGCCTGAGCCTGAGCCTGACGTGTATTGCATGCCCTCTCATATGAGAATATTATATTAATTTTTGTTTAAATGAAAGAAAATGATTAAAAAAATTTATGAGAAGGTATAAAGTACCTTGCTTGCTTAGAGAACTTTTTCTCATATCTTTTTTTAAGGAAAAAAAACATTACATGATTGTCCTTCTACGCCCTATACATGGGACACAATAATAAAGACATCCTTGTCCCTCTGATTAAATAGACGTGTATGCACTCACACTACCCTAGATGTTGGCTGATGCAATAGGTAGATGACCAATAACTTTCTTTCTCTCTCACATATATATATATATATATATATTAGAAATTTATTTGATAAAGCCTTGTCTTCTCTTCTTTCCTTTTTTAATTCCATCTTTCCCCTCCTAGCTGTTTCGAGGAAGCACACATGATGAACCTGCTCCACTCTTCATCCCAATATTAAAAAAGCCTTTTCCACACAATCCAACTTGAATAAAATAATATATTATATTATAATATTAAGAAATATAAAAACAATAAAATAAAAGTGGCTTTTGAAAGCTCCAATGTCCAAGCTACTTCTTAGCTTTTGAAGCAAAATTCCCCTGACCACCACCACCACCACCACACCAATAAGATCAATTGGATTTGAAGGAACACATGATTCATGAGATATCAATATCCTATCAGCTTTGGATTGGTCTAACTGTTTTGAGGAAAGAATTTATAGGCTTCATTCCTTAATTATTATGTTTTAATTTCTAAGCATTTGGCTTTTACTACTATATGTACTTGCTTCTCTTTGCTCCACCAGTCTTTTTTTTTTTTTTCAAAATATTATCATCATCTACGTATGGTTACTTTAATTGATAAAGAAATAAATTATGAGTCCCCACTTACTCCTTATCCCCTCAAAAGGGTCCAATGAAATATCCTTGTACACTAATTAATTCTAACCTTCCCAAAGTGGTACAACAAAGTCAGATGCTATTACCCTAGCCGTCCAACTTGGATACATGTGTCAAATCATTCCAGCTCATCCCCCGATTCTGATCTGTCAACATCCATTGGCCTATTGATGTTTGAAAGGTCAAGATTCTCAGTACACCTCATTCTCTTTTAATAAAACCCAAAAATATGGTGGCCTAGGGTTGCTGTATGGCTCATGGTCTTAGTCTCTTAGGTATCGGTATGAGTCTACATCCTCTGTAACTATTGTAACTTTGTAGTGCTCCCAACCGTTGGATGTTTACTGCAACGTTGCAATTGCTGTAAAAAATGAGAAGGTGTACTCAAATTAATCTTGGCTGATTTCGATATTGATCGGACCATTTTGCCCCTCAAAATATGTCCTTGGTTATTTGGACCATTCATGTATCGATAACATTGCTTCGGTATTGATAATGTATCAGGTGACAATGATATCAATATGTACTAGCTTATATGATACCGATACTATGAATTGTATGTGTGCGTGTGTGTGTGTGAGATAGATAGAGAGAGAGTTGCCAGTCCACATTTTTTTTTTCACGGCATCTTATCTGTTTCTTTCATTGTAAAATTTTCTATGTGAATGATATTTTAATTTGGGAGAAATGAACTTTGCTAGTCTAGCACTATCTATGCCCAGACATAGATGGATGTGAAAACACTCAATTGCCCACATATGGTTGGGTATTTTGAGACACAGCTGTGTCTGAGCATGGGAGCGCTAAACTAACAATATTCCTTCATCCTTTAAGATAAAAAAAATTGTTATGTTTTACCAAATAATGAAAAATCTAATTTTATAATTAAACAAAAAATAGAAAATACTATTTTACATAAAAACAAAGAAAATTTTCCTTCCACTTTTTTACATAGAAAAAAATGGACATTGTCTATGATAGTAGGCTGTCTTGATTCCATTAATACTCAAGCTAGAAGTAGGTCAGTACTTATTAAATATGTTCTGAGGGTTATTCTGACCTACCTTGTGTCCTATTTCCTTCTTTCATCTAACATTTGCAAATAACTGGATTCAATTCCTTCTTCATTTTGGGAAGGGAAACATGTTGGGGAAAAGAAATTAGTTTCCCATCTCATGACCATCCATTTGTCCTCCGATGGATGTTGGGGGTTTGAGTTTTCATTCAAATCCTATACAAAATCAAGCTCTTAATCAATCTCTTATTATTAAGTTAACTTGGCAATTACATAAAACATTAGGGTTTTTGTGGGCTCAAGTTCTATATAATTTGTATTTTAGAAATAGAAGCTTGTTAGATCCTCATTTCAACCGTAAAGTGATTCTTTGATTTGAAGCAACATTAGAAATATTCTCCTTTTGTTACAAAAATCTGTCTAATAGAAAAGACAGGTTGATATATGGAAAGATCCCTAGATACTGTCCATCGAGGGTTTTATTGTTTCAAATTCTAATGACTTGACACCCATTAGTTGATAAGGTGAATGATCTCATATTAAATGGAGATTGAAACTATAGCTTAATTGGATCTTTGCTTTCATGTCATGTGGCCAATGCTGTCTTGAATATAAGATTGCCAATTGCATTTTCTGATCGTCTTTTTTTCCCCCATTTACTCCAAAAGGAGATTTAAGTACTAAAGTAATTGATACCTTTTTATCAAAGTCTTATATTCCCAATTCTTCATCACATGGTAATTAAAAAAAAAAAATTGTGGAAAACTGTTTGAATTTAAGTGTTTGTCTCAAGTTAAAGGTATTTATGTGGAAAGTGTTAGTGGGCGAAGCATTAACTAGAAAGAAAGTGGCTTCATTTATGAACATTGAACCGACATGTGTTTTGTGTAATTCTGAATTTGAATATGATTTTTTTTTAAATAATTTTTCGAATAAATTAAATGTGCAGGGCTATTAGGGATAAGGACAAAAGCCTTCCATCTCCATCCATCTTCGAGCTATTCTATTACATTTTTTTTGACAAATATATTGACAAAAGTGATACATCTAACATTTTATCTATTACAAAAGTAACCATTTATATCATATGGCATGCTAGGAATTTGCTTACATTTCAAAATGTCAAACATAACTTATGTGCAGGCTACGTTTAATAGTAATTCAGTTTTCAGAAACGACGTTTTGTATCAAAAGCATAATTTTCTGTTTCTGTGCCAAAATTCCGTTTTAAAACAAAAAAATTGTGTTTGGTAAACCTGTTTTAGGAACGATCATCCTAGTTTTCACTTTTTTTTTTTTGTATTTGAAATAAAATGAAAATGACGGAACAAGGTTTTGTCGTTCCATCATTTTGCGTTTCTAGGTTTTTTTTTTTTTCATTTTCATTTAAAAAAGAGAGAAAAACATCAAGTTGACACCCAAACACTTTATTCCATTTTTTTGTTCCCATATAATGGAAAAACGCCAAAAACGTTTTTTTGAATGACTACCAAATTCAGCCTGTCTTGTATATTTGATAAATTTGTTTCAATATAACTTTTTTTTCTTGGGCAATTTTAGACTATGGCTTCATAGGTTATATATGCACAAGAGGCATAAGTCAAAGGAATCCATCAAGGTCTATAACGGGGATTGCAAATGAGATACTTGATGATAGAGATACAAGCATGGTAAGATACGAGTATTCATGTATGATGCCAATATATGGATAGTGTGTCGATACCTTGGTACAAGGAATTAGTATTGGATTTTGATTCTTAATCAATCCTGTATCAATGGATCAATATGGACAATAAGATAACATGTTAAAAAAAAAAAAGGGAGGTGGATTTTTGAATTAAGGGGAAAATTCATCTAATACAAGTCGATCAAGATCGATATCTGATTACTAATCCCTGTTGATATTTCTATTTTATTTATATTTTAAGAGATAAAAATTGTTATATGATCCCGTGACCATAACACCAGTACAATGATTAACCAAGGGAGATGCATAGGCATCCAACTATAAAGTGGGTATAAACTAAGGGTGTCAAAACTAACTTGAACTATTAAAATGACCAAACCAAACCAAAATAACTCAAATCTGATCAAGCCGGACTCCCTTTTTGTTTCACTCATACACCAAAAAACGATAATAAACCGAATTATGATGAACCAAACTCAAACCAGATCTAAAACAAAACCAAATTGGACCACAATTAAAATTCCTTATTGATTTGATTTGGGTTTCATCATTTCCACCCCAAGACCGACTGAAAAAACCAAACCAACCGATTGACAACCCTACCAGCAACACTACATGATAGAGATTTACAAAGAGTAGCGTAGATGCAGTACATGCAGTGGGGTGGGGAGGGGTGCCGTACTGAGTACTGACTCCGTATTTTTCCTTGGCAGAAAGTGGGGTCTACCAGAAGAACCAACAACATTTGGTTGCATTAAACTTGTAAGTTAAACCCCCCCCCCCTCGTCTCTCATCCTCTATCAATCCAAGCTTTACCATATGTGTTCAAGTTCACGCACCTCATATTCTCCCCAAATTATTTCCATATTTATCAGTAAAAGTGGTACATAAAACCAAAGCTTTAAACTGAGCAATGTGACATTCAAGACGCCGAGGGAACACAGAACAGAGACAGAAGAAAAGAGAAAACAGAGACCTACGGAAATGGGTAAAGAAGGGTTGGCCCAAATAAATACGTGAGAGTTGGGTTTTGTGGGGCCTACTGACTTACTGGGACTCTAGAGAGAGAGAGAAATAGTAGAGATTGCTTTGAAGACTGAAAGGAGAGGGGTGAAACGTGGCAATCTCCCGTACTCTTGGATTGGACTTTTCAGGTAACAACACTCTTTTCTTTACATTATTCTCATTACCCCTTTTTGATAGTCCCCACCCTCACTCTCTCTCTCTCTTCCCCTATGTCTCTTCTTTGTTTGCAGCAGACGCCTAGCCCTGATAGAATAGGAGGGGTAGGGGGCTGACTCCTGAGTACTGATTGTGGGTCAAGGAACTTAAAACATTGTTCTCCTCTTCCCAAAATATATCAGTTGTTTCCTCTTCTCCAACTTTTTCATCATCTCCTAAGGAGGAAAAGTGAGAAGAAATCCCTATGATAAGGTTGTGTTTGGATGTGAAAAAAAAAAACTTATAAATCAATCATTGTGCCATTGTAATTTTTCTTTTATTATATTTTTCTATTATTTGAAAAATAATCTAGATAGATGACGTATCAAATTTTAAATTCAAATTAAATCTTATGTATTAACTTTCATTATTGTCAACATGCATTTTACTATGGTAAATGTTATTTTACAATCCATAATGTAGAGAATTTGGGATCATAATCATCATTCCCTCTACTAGAGAAAATCGTTTGTGCCTCTAGAAATCTCATCTAATGATAGAGAAGTGTGGAAATATTTATAAATACTATGTATGAAACTTGGTCTTTAAACTATACTGATTCTTTTGTGATTCTTTTATGCTTTGTTTTGCCTTATGATGATTTTGTTCAAGTTGAAATTGATGTGTGAATAAGGGATCTTGTCTGCCTATTTATAAATATTTTGTTTAATCTAATTTACATTGTGGCAAGAGTAGATACGTAACAAAAACTTAGTTATGTTAAAGTGCAAAGTAGGAAACCTTCTCCCTAAATATGCATCAATATTCAAAATAAAAGGAAGGATTACTACAATGTTAGCATAGTTTGAGGAATCAATATCGAATTGACCAAATTTTTGTATCGATCTTGTATCAATGTAATGGCATGGACCAAGAATAAAAACATTAAAAAAAAAAAAAAAAACTGATTTTTAAAGAAAAATAACAATAATATCGTTTGATCCTAGGGGTGTCAATCGGTCGATCTGGCTCGATTTTGGTCCGAGCTGAGTCGGTTTTGATGTGGGAAAGCTAAAACCGAAACCGAACCAATAAGGAAATTTCGGTTTCGATTTGGTTTCGGTTTTGGTGCAGTTTGGTTTCGGTTTTTCTTCGGTTTCTTAAATCGATTTGTAACCAGGTTGGTTTTGGTTTTTGGTCCAGTTTGGATTCGATTTTCCATACAAATGTATACAAAACTATGCAAATTTTGATTTTTTTAATGAATTTTGGAGCGTTTCGGTTTTTTACCGGTTTAGTTTCAGTTTCGGTCTGGGTTTTGAGTTGGTTTCAGTTTGATTTCGGGTTCATCTAGTTTCTGGTGTGGTTCGGTTTGGTTTTGGGGTTGTAATACTCCAAACCGAATCGAACCAATAAGGCTTCAGTTCGGTTCGATCCGTGCTGTTATCGATTTGGTCTGACCGATTTTACCGGTTCGGTTTAGAAATTGACTCCCCTATTCGATCCTAACTGATACGGGTTGATCCGCAAAAATATATGAAACTCTTATCGGTGGTGGTACTGGTGCCCAATATCGTAAACTCAAACCTTGAAGATTAGAGGTGGGAAACCAAATTATCACTAAGTGTTTCTATGAGAAAAGAAAAAGTGAGAAACACGAGGGAATATGAGACGTGCACGTGAATTTGCACACCAGCGTCGTGACAATTAAAAAAGGGCGTAAATTTAAAAACAAAAGTGAGAAAAGAGTGCAGAATCACATAAAGGGGCAGAGAACGCTTTTATATTCACATTTACTGTTAGATACTTACTTGGCAGGTCCGGATGACGTAAGTTTAAACTCCCCACATAGATTAAATAATCAAAATCGCAAGTTAATAATAAAAGTAATTAGTCCTTACTACCCCCTTCCCTCTCTCTCTCTCTCTCTCTCTCTCTAATATCCGTTTCCGTTTAACGTTTCTCTCTCTATCAATTTCTATTAGTGGTAATTTAGAGAGAGAGTGTGGTATGCTTTTTTCGATTTGGTTAACGTGGGAAAGATGTAAAGGAAAGAGATGGTTCTTTTTTTTCCCCTCACTCACTTCCATTTAGAGAGAGAGAGAGAGAGAGAATTACAGAACTAACCAGTGAGCCTGCAAGAGAAGAAGAGAGTAATCGGTAAAGTCCTCTTCTAAAGCAAAAGGGTTAATTGGGGAGGGGGAGGGGGAGGGGAAGAGGAAAGTATCTGAAGTCTGAACATGAATGATTGAGAGAGAGAGAGAGAGAGAGAGAGAGGAGTGTGTGTTAAGGGTCGGTGCTTTTTGCAAAGCTTTCTCAGCTTGGCCTCGTCTATGCTGTATTGGGCACTTGGAGTTTGGGGGATTGAAGTTCCGGGGGACATCTCATCTGTGCCTTTTGGCAAACACAGTTCTTCTCATATGTAGTCTGAGGTTCTTGTTTTATGAAACATCAGTATATATATATATATATATAAATATATTGTATGTATATACACCTGATCCAGAGACAATAAGACGAGAGAAATAAAAAAGATTTTCAGCCCCATATTTATTGAGTGGAAGAAGAAGAAAGGAAGATGTCTTTTGCCGACAGGAACCCAAATTCCGGTTACGATGTTGAGAGATGACCGCTGTACTTAATCTCTTGTTCGTAGATACGAGGAAAGATCGGAGAACTTATCCTGATCTTCGATCTTCTGCAACACCCACTTGGGAAGGAGAAGTATAAGATTAATTAAGAATATGTGGAATCTCAACGACTCGCCTGACCGGAAGAGTGAGGAGGATTCTGAAGGTTGCTCTGTGGATGGAGACGATGGAAAGGGGAAAAGGGTCGGATCTGTTTCCAATGACAATTCGAGCTCTTCTGCTGTGGTTATTGAAGATGGATCGGAGGAGGAAGAGGAAGTGGACGACGACGACGACGACGACGGTGGAGGAGGAGGAGGAGCTAGGAGGAAGAGGAGAAGTAAGATCTTCGGCTTCTCTGTGATGACCCACAACGCCAACAACAACAACTGTTCTTCAGAGAGTGAACCGGTCGTGACCCGGCAGTTTTTCCCGATGGAGGAGCCCGAAATGGGGACGATCCAAGGTGGTCTTCCTGCTCCTTTCCCAAGGGCTCACTGGGTTGGCGTCAAATTCTGCCAGTCGGAGCCCCTAGCTACCTCTGCTAAGGCCGCCGATGTTTCGCAGCCAATGAAGAAGAGTCGCCGGGGTCCAAGGTCTCGAAGCTCTCAGTATCGTGGTGTCACCTTTTACAGGAGAACCGGCCGTTGGGAGTCTCATATCTGGTTCTTGATCTTCTCCTACTTTCTCTTTCTTGAATCAAAATCAATTTTTTTTCTTCCCCTTTTGTTCTTTCAGATTTTTCTTCTGTTTGTTCACTCATAAGTTTTCATTTTGTTGTTGACACAGGGATTGTGGAAAGCAAGTTTATCTGGGTATGTGGATAATAAAACAACCATTTTGAGAAATTGGGTTCTTTGATTCTTTCCTCTTTTGTCACTAGATAGAATTAATTTTTCTTTTTCAATGGGTTGAATAGTATTTGGTTACTGATACTGGGATGGGACCTCTTCTTGGGTACAGGTGGATTTGACACTGCACAGACAGCTGCTCGGTAAGATCATCCTCTCCCCCTCTTCTTTTCTTTGTCTTCTTAGTTCATAGTAATTTGATTCTTCCTCTTTCAGTTTGGTTTTCCCCTTTTAAAAGCTTCAATGAGTTCATTTGATTTACCAGAAAAAAATTTCATTGCAGTGCCTATGACAGAGCAGCTATCAAGTTTCGGGGAATCGAAGCAGATACAAATTTCAGTATTGGAGATTATGAGGAAGATATGAAACAGGTATGTGTTATTGTGTTTGTTTCCATGAAAGGTTGAGAAACACAGAACAAGCTTATCTTCTACAGTTACAGGCACCTTTTTATTTTATTTTATTTTTTTTAATGGGTTTAATGCTGTGTTTTATTAATTTATTATTCCTTCTGGCCCCCATCTCAACCACACAGAGCATAACGTTAGTGATTCGTTTTTAGAAAGTTAAAGATGGGTTTTGCAACCGATACCCACAGTAGACTTTGCCAACTTGGGAAAAAAATAGCAAAAGAAGAAAGCTTCCATCTTGAGTCTTGACTATGGCTTTCTTGTCTTCGAAGACTACATGAAATACCTGTAAGGATTGTTGATTTTGTAATGTGATATGTGACAGATGAGCAATTTAACAAAGGAGGAATTCGTACATGTTCTTCGACGCCAAAGCACTGGATTTCCGAGGGGAAGTTCTAAATTCAGAGGCGTTACCTTGCACAAATGTGGAAGATGGGAAGCTCGTATGGGCCAGTTATTGGGGAAAAAGTAAATGAAAATCAGATTAATATATCCATAACTATAGATGCCTTATATACCGAGAAATTCTAATTCTAATTCTCTTTCTAATTTCAATCTCTATCAGGTATGTGTACTTGGGTCTGTTTGACACTGAGATTGAAGCGGCCAGGTAACGTAAATCCTGCTTATATTATCTGGGTTCTGTTCCATTTTTGTTCATGAATTCTTATTCTGAAAGATTTTTTCTTTTCTTTTCTGCAATAGGGCTTACGATAAAGCTGCAATCAAGTCCAATGGGAAGGAAGCAGTGACGAACTTCGATCCCAGCATTTACAATGAGGAGCTCAATTTGACCGGTATGTCCTGGCAAAGATTGGTTTTTTTCCTTTATTCTATTCGTTTCAATCTTCTGGTTTCCCTTTAAAACTGTGCAAATTGGAATTAGGCAATGGTGCTGGGCACAACCTGGATTTGAGTCTGGGCAGTTCTTCTTCTACCTCCAAAAGGGTAGCTCGTGAATCGGGGGATGACAACCGATCAAGTGCCACCATGGATTATCGGCCCTCCTCTTCGCCAATGCCGTTTGAAGCAGACTGGGGAACCAGCAACAGGAAAGGCTTTAAAGCCCAGGTAACATCATCATCTTCTTCTTCTACTTTCATAGTCGATCTTTGGTGGAGGAAAATTTTGAAAACTCTCTCTTTGTGCAGTTGAGTGACACATTCAAGCTGCTTCCGGATGAGCAGTCTACGAGTCACAGAAGAGACAGGAGCGATGAGAGCGAGGCTCTACGGTTACTGCGCCACACCCACATCCAATCCCCTATTTCTTCTTCTTCACTCAAGGTCCATGGGATGCAGAGATATGGACCATTAAGCAGCAGCGGAGAAGCTCCAATGGTTCACACACAGCAACAACAACAACTACTACTCTACCGTCCTCCAAATTATCAAGTGGGTAATTTTAAACTGGGCTCTGTGATTGGCTAGTGGGTCACTGTGTTTACTAATTTTGGTAATTACTTTCTGCTACAGTTTGAGTTTCAAAGTAGTAACGAAGGAGGAGGAGGAGGAGCAGGAGGCCTGTCTTTAGCGACAGGAGGAGACACACAACAGCGGCAATCGGGGTGGAGCAACAGAGGGAGCAGTAGTAGTAGTAGTAGTGGTAATGGTGGCTGGGCAGCTTCTGCTGTCGCTGCCGCTGCTGCTGCTGCTGCTGGATCACCCCAACTGTTCACGACCCCTGCAGCATCATCAGGATTCCCATCATCGCCGATAATAAAACCCCCAAGCTGGCTGCAGAAGAATGGGTTCCACCCTCTCATGAGACCCACCTGACATTTCCCCAATTTTGTTTTTCCAACTCTTTCTGCAATGCCATTTCTGATCAATTCTCTCTTTCCATCTTTTCATATTTTCATCTTTCAGTTCAGTCACAAATTTGTTACTTCGTTCCCCCTGCTATACGCCTGGGAGCCTCAAACCTTCAGTTCAGTCACAAATTTGTTACTTCGTTCCCCCTGCTATACGCCTGGGAGCCTCAAACCCAGTTAACCCAGGTCGCTGAAGAGATTAAAATTTGCAGAAAGCCAATAGCCAACTAGGATTGTGCAAGTAAAAACTGAAAAAAGTATGTTTCTGGTTCACATCTCTGAACTCTTCTCGTTGTTAGAGCTGTTGGGTCATCGGTCAAACCAAAAAAAAAAAAAAAGGAAAATTTCCTGACGCAAGTGCTGATCTCATTGATTTGCTTTGCTCCCCCACTTCCCCCTCAAAAGCTTCCCTTTTTTTTTTTAATTCTAATTTCTATATTTATATAGTTCAGCATTATTATATTGATATAGTTAAATTAGGCTATCTTTTGTTGTTCTGGATTGGCCATTAGTGGCCGAAGCAGACCATGTGTTCTGGGCCCTCAAATTTTTGTATGGATTGGTTTAATTTCGTTTACCCAAAGGAAAAGAAACTTCCTTCTTTTGTACTCCTCTGTTTCCTGATATATATATATATATATATATATAAATATAAAGATAAGATGTTTTTGAATTGTAATTCTCATATTTTATTTCTTGGGCTCGTAAATCTGCTCCTCCTAATCGATGAAACTGATAGTCCCCCACCGCTACCATTCGCACACCGTTCTCCCTCCTTATGCTCTGCTCCTAGAGAGAGAGAATGGTGGGTTCTTGGGAACATGGTAAGGGGGGGTGATGAGATGTCGTTATTAACTTTAAAATCAGTTCACGGGAATTGCAGCTGAGAGGCAGCTATTATGACGAGAGGGACTTGACCGAACAGCATTGAAATTGAAAAATTTTAAGGGAAATTGGAAACCATTTCCACTAGTTTCTCCTCTCTTTCTCTTTCTCGTACTCATCTGATACGATAAGGAAAGGACTAAAAAAAAAGTTGAGAGAGGAAAAGGAAAGGAAAACTTCAGAGATGGGTTAATGGGTTCAGTAGGAAATGGTAAGAGACAGATTGCATTCACGCAATAAAAGTAGAGGTTTGAAATGATGGATCTTTTATTCCACATTAGTAGTAGAAAACTTCTAAACTAATCAATAAATGAAACAGAGCCTATAAATAACCCAAAGCATGCTTGACTGCCCATCATGGGAACCCATAAGTCCCGCCTATTCTCCTGAGTTCCGGCACCATTTTTTTTCCTTCCAGTACACCCATTATTAAAACTAGACTAGGTGAAGTGTTTGGGACATCCTTCAAAACAAAATTGAATGCAGTTGTAAGCATCTCGCTGCCACATCTTAAATGTTGCATAAAATTTGGTGAATTTGTCCATTACATCATCATATTTCATAAAAGCTTAAATGCATTTCTCAGAATAAGATAGAAATTAGGGCAAGGGTTCTCTGAAGTCTGAACTAGGGGTGTCAGGCGGTTGGTTTGGTATGGGTTTAGTTGGCCTAATCAGTCCCCTTTACTTTAGGATCCTGCATTATGATCGGTCTGTTGATAAATGGTTGGTTAGGTATTGATATTTAATTGAGGTACCATTGATTAGGCTAAACGGGTTACTGAGCCATTTATCTCTAAATGGGATTTAAACATGTCGGGCTGAGTAAGCTGGCTAAACATGTTGTGCTGATTAAAGAGGCTCTAAACAAGATTAAACGTGTCGGGTTGAGTTAGGCTCTTAGGTAGTTGGTCTCGGTCAGACAACCATTGGGTTGGAGACTTGTACCTTGAACGACTGATTGTTGTTCAGTCCAGACTCAAGCCCGATAGTTAAGAAATAGGCAAGGGTGATCTCGGATTTTCCCAGTCATGCTTGTTTAGGCCTACCACTGTGGACTTGAAATTGACACCCTTAATTTGAACTACCTATGTGCCCCATCCTATGCCCTCTGAATTGAGTTTTTTTTTTCTCACAAAGGGGGGGGGGGTTGTTGCCAAGCTGCATACACATGGGCCATTGAGAGCATGTGCGGGGACATCCAATAATAGTGGTATTTTTCATTTCACGGGGGACAAGTACTTTCTGCATTGAATTGAGTCTGGGTGTAGGTGCCTACATTCTTCTTCTTCTTTTATTATTATTATTATTATTATTATTATTATTATTATTATTATTATTATTATTAGCATCATCATTATTATTTAGGGTTGACATTTTTACCCGATAGCCTAAGAGCTATTCAAAGCCCCTCCAACAGTTCGATCATAGGGGGTAGAAAGGTCATTTATGATGGAGGAAGGGAAATAGAGGGGTTGCTCAGAAGTTACACCCCCCGAATTGAAAACATTATCTCTTAAGAAAATCAATTGAGAGGCATAAGGTACGTTAGTAGGTTAGAGACATTTTTATCAAGGAAATATGACAAGAGGGTAAAAGAACACTACCTAAAAATGGGTTTCATGTACGTTCTATGGCCTTGCTCGATGAGGCGATACACTTGAGTAAAAGCTTAATTCTGTCGTGGTAAGTGTGAGAACCATAGGATCTTCGGAGAGGAATCCAACAACAAGGATCGTTGAACATGTCTTGAAATTCTCAGTGTTACATTCTCGCAGGTACTTAGTGCATAATTCTAAAGATATAGTGGCTCAAATGCATTCGAAAATATTATAAAAATATAAATAAATAAAAGGTAAAGTTTTTCTCATTATAACCGAATAGTGAAACGATTCAGATGTGACCTACTCTCTTCCCCTATTATGTATGATCACAAGAAGCTACGGTGAATGAATTCAAAAAAACTCAATCTAAAGGGCAGAGTAATACCAAAGAAGAATCGGATATTACTCCATTTACACTCAAACTAAAGTGTTGTGTTTCTTTAAGACCATCAATCTAACACATAATAATAATAATAATAATAATAATAATAATAATAATAATAATAATAATAATAATAAATCAATCTAACACATAATCAATTCAATTAGTTGCTTTACTTCCTCGTTATTATTAAATTAATGAACTGATAAAGAAAACGAAAAGATTGGTATGTGACCCCAAAACATGGAAACGCGAACCTCTGTTATTTATTAATCAAGCAGAATCTTTTTTTCAAAAAAAAATGAGAAAGAAATTAGAAGAATTTGATAATATATGGTTTTGCTTATATCAGCAGGGGCGTCATCACACTGTATAAAATTAAATTTGGATTATATTAGAGAGAGAGAGAGAGAGAGAGAAAGAGACTATTGTCCTCTTTTGAATTAAAAATAAAAAGGAAAAAATGGCCGGTGTTGTTCCCCAGATAGCCAAGGTGGTCCTCTGTACTCCGTACCTTGCAAATACAAAAGAACCCTACAAGGGTTGTTAGTGTGTGAGGACTAAAAGGACTAAAAGATCCCACGTCTTTTCTTTCTTTCTTTCTCTCTCTCTCTAATATAAATAGGGTTCACATGGTTATAGAGAGCTGACCAAAAACCATTATGGATAATGGAATGTCTAATAATGGGGGCATTGATAATAGTAAAATATACAATGGTTTTGCATCATGGATGACGTCTCTTTGTAGATTTATCATGGATCATCATCTTCTAAATGTCGGCTTCATGGCTTTTTTTTTTTTTTTTTTTTTAATGTGATCCTGATTTGGAGTACTCTCTCAGTCTATTATACCCATTATTAAAGACTTTGGCACCAACTGTTTATCATAAATCATTAAACAGTAATGATCCAATATATATATATATATATATATATTGATGGTGTTGAGTTTGGTATTTATAAACTTAACAATGGATTATTCCATCATGGCCCTTACTAAATTTTTATGTCTTTAAATAATAATAATAATAATGGATCAAGTTATGCAGAGCCAATTGCTAACAAGGAACTAAATGTGAAGTATGTATCATCATAGAATATAAAATTTATGTATTTGTGATATTTTATATATACGTTTTTTCATATATTTTCTCTCTTTTCTCATATATATGTGGATCTATATTGTATTCTCTAGCTAACACCCATCGAAAGGGACGTTTCCTCTCTAGTGTATATGATGCCAAATGTATGAATCCTCTCCCTTAGAATATAAAATTGAAACATATTTTCCTAGTATGTTTAAAGTATTAATTCAACAATCCTATCTAATTTCTTATTAACTTGTTATCATAATGTATATTCTAAAGCATTACGAATTTAAGAAATAAGGTTTTGCTTGTTTCGATGTAAAATCGGTGGAAATAATAAAGAAACACAAAATATTGAATTTTAGAATTTGTTTCATCTAGAATAAAAAAATATAAGAAAAAAAGTGTTCTAAAGCTCAATAATGAAGCCTACTATTTAGACCGAAAGACAATAAAGAGAAATATAGCCTGAATGAAGGACAATAAAAAAGAAAGCGGAAAAATCTTAGTGTAACCATACAGATTGTAATCTTACTTTTTGGTCTTTTTAATATAATATTGTTTTCATTAAAAATAAAATTTGTTATTTGACATAAAAACTATATTAAATACTATATTAATAATTTTCAAGAATAAAAAAAATTACAATTTCTTAGTTCATTGCTCTGACCAGAGAGAAATATTGGAAGTATAAACTTATCCTATAATATTTTACTTTTAAGCATTGTATGTTAAAACAAAGAGAGCCTAGGAAGAAAATAAAATATAACAATTGACAATATCGGAAGAATGAACAATATACTATAACCATGGTGGGAAATGGATTTCAGACCCACTTGCATGAACTAAGGACAAGTGCATCATAAAAACATCATCTGTAGTGAGTGCTGTGATGTAATGAGCATCGGATGGTCGAGAGGACCTTGGGATGCATGCTCGAATGCTCTCAGCCATCCGATACTCACTGCATTCACTGCAGAGAATAATCACTCCAAGTGCATTTTAGAAACTAACAACTCCATTTGACCAATTTGGTCAAAGCAAACAATAAACTTTAATAAAACTTCTAACCCACATGCATGACTTAAGGACAAGTGTATCTTAGTAACTAGTTAATCTGTTTGACCAATCTAGTCAAAACAAATAATAGAATTTAGGGCTTTAAATTTTGTTAAGGTATGCATGTCCTCACTTTTTTCCCACTCCCCTATAATATGTTATCCCACAAGTCATGCTAGCACGTCCTTAGGATGAAAATAAACCTAAGAAAAAGAGAGGAGAGGGGGAGAGGGGGAGGGGGAGGGGGAGGGGGAGGGGGAAGAAAACCTTTGACTCATTGGAATCTAACATTAGCTAATGTCGCTCAAATTAATCAGTTGTTCAAAGCTTTAATGGGGCTAGTGAATTTTCCCAAGTACCAGTTTATAATATGAACTAAGAGAGTATAAAGACCGCCCTCTCTTTTTGAATTAAGAATTCTCCCTTAGTTTGTTTGTGCCAGAATAACATGTTAATCCTTCAGTTAAGGGGGAAGTGTGCACATGGCCAAACCTATACCTAAAAATCTTTTCACCTTCTCCCCTTTTCTTTTGTTCTATTACTATTGTGGTATTATGAGAAAAATATTTATATGTGTATTTAAAACTTCTAAGTTTTTTATTATCTTTTATTTTATTTTTAAAATTTCGTTCAAATGAGGGATAAAAATAGATTTTAAAATAATTTAAAAGTGGCTCAACATTATGTATAAGAAGGGAGATCGTTGACAAGCTATGTGGCCGCCACTAAACCAATGTGGGGGCCAATGAGAAAGCTTAGGGGCATCCAGCAAAGGAATTTTTCATTTCACAAGGGATGGAGTGGTCATTTCACCCTTATTGTGTCTAGGCACATACGTCATGCATGACGGTCTTGTTTTTCTCGTGTAATTATTGAAAACAATCATTATTTTTTCACATTTTTCAAGTACACATATGAATGACAATATTTACCTTTATCAATTAGAAAAAAAAAAAATGGATAGGAACTCTGCTTGTCCGCACCCTCCACACTTAGATACAGTTAGGCATAAAAATACCCAATGTGCGGGGGCAGCTATGGGTTTGCATAGCAAACGCCAAATGGGTAGGGTTTTTGTATGGAGCAATTGTGGGATCTTCGATGTCCCACTGCCAAAGAGCAAGATGGTAGAGAAATGACCCAAACACGCGTGCAGTCACATTGCTTTTTTTTTCTCCGATCCCTCGAGCAAGTATATGCATTAATAAGATTAAGTAGAGTCCAAATATAAATCAAACACAATACGAAAATCATCCTGACCACTTGATCGACACTCCGTTGATGCGTGCAGCAGAGCAACCATAGTCTATTCTCTTCTCATATGTCTCGACTCTCGATAAGAGAAAACCTGAGAAACACATCTGCCACTTCCGTACACTTATGCAGTTGCTTCAGGTTCAGATTCAACTCCCCAGAAATTTTGTTGACTCTCCTGCAACTCTGAAACACTAGTATTAGTCCACACTCCATACTCCATACTCCATAATACTTCTTCCATCGTTGTGGTCTACAATCCAGTCTCTCCTATGCAGAACACAGAGTACTCTATTTTCCTATTTGGCTTCTTCTTCTTCTGCTCTTCCCACTTGGGTGGGTACGGGAGGGAGTATTATTAACATCACTGAGAAGCTCTCTGTTTCATCCTGGGGGGCTGCTGCCTGCTTCTGCTCTATTATACCGATGTGACAATTGGCTGTTGGTTTTAGGGTTTCTGCACCAATTGCTACCATTCTTTCTTTCCTTTCGTGTTTATACTTTAGGGTTAACTCCAAAAATCAGTGCATGGTGTGTGTTCAGTTCTCTACAGAGGCCCCAGGCCAGTTTTACATTGGAAGAGAGAGAGAGAGAGAGAGAGAGAGAGGTGTTTGTAAATGGGCACAACATCAATCAACCTATTATGATCCCATATCAGTTTATTGGGGGCGGATAGTCCGCATCAGTTTCTTATGCGAATTGACTCGTGAGTTGATATGATCTTGGATTTCCTCACCTTGTAATCTCGTTTATAGGGTTGAGTTCTTCCAAGACTGTATCAATCAACCCTACCCTACCCTTTCCTTATCCTTGAGTGGATGTAAATATGGAAAAAAGAAACTAGTAAGGATGGGTAGGTCATGTAGGTGGAACACTTTTATTACCCCTTCTTCTAATCTTCCGCCTTTCTCTCTTCATTTTTTTAATTTTTGTTCATAAATGGGAGCAGATATCATTCATCTGTATTTACCCCACCTTTTTTTTTTGGATAAAAAATAGAAGACTTGTATTCTATTCAATAGAAATGTGAGTGGTATATAGGCATAAATACTACAAAGATTAAGCTTTAAAAAGAACCAAAAGCCAAAAATTAAGACAGACTTCACATGGAATGATGAAATCTGACCCAACACTATGAACAAGTATGAACACAGAAACACTACTTGTTGAGTTAATCATGAACTGGCTATTGAAGTACATAAAAAAAAATTTGAATATGTTTTGTTTCAACAACCACTGGTTAATTTACTCCTAGGGCATTCAATTATCAAAGATCCCACTTGCTTCATGCAATTACTTATGATGGCAGGATCAGCTTGTTAAGGCACCTCCACAAGTTTCTTCTACATCCATCTTAATTAAGGTGGACAAACATCATATTTAGGCTTACTCTCTTATGGTACACTTTTCATTTCTTGATACCATATTTACCTCATTGAAAGAAGTTAGTATGAAACTCTGTAGGCCCCAATTGTGGTTAATATTTATGAAGTTTCACGCGAGAGCCATCGACCCTACATCGGATGTGAATAGTCTAATGTCAAGGCTTATTTGGATTTAGGCAGCCTCTCCTTAATAATGTATAGCTTTTAAGAGTGAATAGTTCTATCCGAGTATGTCCCAACAAATTGTATCAAAGCTAGGGAATAGCCTGATCACAAAATGGAAACCTTTTTCAAACAATCTACCCAATAGATCATTGAAGTTTTGTGGGTGTGGTGCTCCAAAGTTGAATTCAACCATAGTATTCAGAGTTGAACTTTCTTCTTGAAACACCAAAGCTATTTCTAAATTTCTTTCAATAAGAAATACCTGTTTGGGAGAACTAATCAATGAAAGAGGATGAAAACTTTGCTACGCCAATCCGTTTTAGAAAGGATTACTTTTGCTTTCAAAGATTGATTTTGTTCATTATCAAAAACCATGGCTACAAGGACAACCACCCGATTATTCCCAATACAGCTTCTGTTGTTGAGACCTAAAAGATCTCTATATTTAGGTTTTGGGTAAAGTTACTCATTTTAGATTGTTGCTTGGATTGGAATTTTTGCACTTGTTGATTCCTCACTTTCCTCTAATGGAACAACCCTGGTGTATAACTCAAGTTCCCCATCCACCTAATTCATGGTGTTTGCTTTTACTTTTTTGATAAGCTAAAGTCTATCTCTCATCATTCTTCCTTTATGGGTATCTTATGTGATTTGAATCACTTTTCATTGCAACAAAGAAGAACTACAATAGAACTCCTTTTACCCATAAAGGGTTTGGTGTTGTAAGTGGAGAATTTTATTTCCATCCATGATGGCCCACTATCTTTATGTGCAAAAGGTGTCATCTCAGTTCTAGTTTGGTACTCATCAGAGACACTTGGATTCTCATATTGTCTTTTGAATTCCAACATATTTTTGGAAGCTTGAGGTGATTTACAATGGTCTGAGTCTTTGAGATTAAACAATCCCTTTTCTTTCCTATTCTGGTTAATAGGTTGGGAGGCCCAAACCAGTAGACATGAACCCACTAAAGACAATCTCATGACATCACCAGCTAGAGACTACAGTATACACTAAGAACAAAATGACAAACCAAGCTTTGATGAGAGGACCCATACATGCCACATCTGCACTCTATCCTTGCCCAAACCATCACGGCTCTATGAATGGACTTCCAATCCAAGTCTAGATGTGATTCTCACCAATTATTATTTAGGTTTTACAATTATTGGCCAAATAAAAAAATGAAAAGCTCTTGAGTTGAGATTAGTGTTAATAAGATTTGTAATTATTTTTAATTTGCAGGTTTTTCCAATGTTTCTTGAGAGAGATAAAACCCGCTGTCCATCAAGTTGATAATATAGAGGTTGTGCATATGGATTATCTAGAGGATGAGTTAGCGTGAAAGGATAAGGTTTTTGTTCTCTTTAGAAACCCATTGTATCGGACTTTAAAAGCACTTTATGGAAGGGTACTCGCATAAAAAATGCCGCTTACTATCTTTGCTCATGCAATTAGGTAACTTAACTTTACCAAAGTATTTATTTCCGGGAGTTAAACTGTTCCAGTTTCCTTATAATGCAGAGCCTCTTTCGCTAGCTTTTTAGGGGCTGCTCTCCCTATCTTAGGCCTACCTAATAGGGGGCCACCTTCTTTTCTTTATTATTATTCTTCTTCTTAATACAATTTTTCTTAGCTGAAAAAACTGACTGGGCCCAAACAACTACACAGGTTAACATTTTTGAAAAAGACATGGGCCTATCAGGTAGGACATGCATAGAGTTCAAGCCCGCTGTAAAGTTGGTCTGGGTCTATTCCTCTTAGGCCCATAAGTAGAACTGAATGGGCCCTTCCGTGGCTTTCCTTAGCTCCTTAATCACTTGCTTATGTAGTTTAGAGAGTTATGTGATAACAGCTTATTTTATTTCTCACTTTAGATAGATAAGTCTTGTCATTTCTTGGGTCATATGTGGGCATCAGGGGCTGGAATAGGGTTAATTTATTTCAAGGCTAGTCCTTGTCTGAGCCCAGCCTTCTATGAATTTCCGAGCCCGGGCTTACACAAAATTTTAAGCCTGTCGTGTGAGAGTTAAGGCTGGGTTCAAGTCTTTCCTTAAATGGGCTAGGCCTGGGCTTAGTATGTTCTGGTCTTAGCAGTCCAGGCAAATCCTCCTATGTGAATATGTGATGCATTTGATTGGATTTGTGTGGGTTCCACAAGAGAATATTAGCAACAGATAGGTACACAATCCGGTTAAATCAGGGTCCCAAACATGACTTTAGGTATCGGGTATTGACCGGGTCGAGATCAGTATTGGTATCGGATATTGTGGGGATCGGTTTCATAAGAGTTTTGACCTTAAAGATACCAATATTTGGTTGTGTTTTGACAATAATACCCTTTGTTTGTATCATTTCCGTATCATTCACTAATTCGGTACTGACCAGGTATCGTTATTAGTGTTGGATACAAATACCTAAACCATGATCTCAAAAAAGACAACCTGCATGGGGCAGTTAGCTGGTGCTTTGTCGTTAGGGTGCAAGCTCCAAAGAGGTCATGGGTTCGTCTCTCTCACTGTTATGGGATTAGTTCCATGTGAAAGAGTGATATGGCAATTCTCACACTTAGATATCTAGGAAGTTTTCCGAATTATTTAGTGATCTAAAAATCGTACTTATTGGTTGATTCAGGCAATGGTCGATGTTGATATCGAATTGATCCTATACAAAAACTAGGGCTAGGTTGTTTTTACTCTAATTCCAATCGATTTGGTCGAAATCGATTTGGATTCCTATTCTAGATTTTTAAACCTTGCTTCACAACCTTCACTCAAAAAGTCCCGGCCTTGGATGCAAGAAATTGTAGGCAATTGTAATATTAGACTTGTGGAGACTTAGAGGATGGGCCTGTAGAATTAAAAAAGGAAGCATTTGCCGTGGGGGAGTGTGGCCCCTGTGCATGTACAAGGACCAATGAGAGCGCATGAGAAAGAATTAACATATGAGTCATTTTGAATTTCATGGGGGTGGGACGCCCCCTCCCCTGTAGTTTGTCGAAATTACATGTGGATCCAAGGGTTTGAATGATTTACGCCTCCTCCCCTAGCACTGGAGGTGTCAGTATACTATTAGTTTTATACATCAAAAGACCGTATTACCCCTATAGTAGAAATAGTTTTAATATGAGAGGACCATTATACCCTTTTATACTTATACCCAAACCCTCATCGATAACCCAAAAGGGATTCTGCGATTCTTCCTTCTCATTTCTGCTACTACTCGAGTTGTTGGGTTTAGTTCAATGGGTTCGATCTCCACCGCATTTGAAGAAGAACAATTTTTCTGTGCTATTGATGATGTGGTATGCTAAGAGAGGAACAACTCCTTAACCTCCGACGCCAATTATTTCAATGCTCTACCTCCCATGGCTGCACTCACAGAGGGAGAGGGTTTCATGTGTGGCCTTGAAGCCAATACCTCTCAACCCTACTGTTGGAACTCCATCAGTTCAGATACGGATCTCCTCCCTATGAAACTCTAAACACCTCTTACTCCCACATTGCTGTTGGAAAAAATCATGTTTGTGCCATTAGAGAATCTTATTATTCCAAATCCGATTTGGGTCCCGTTGATTGTTGGGATTTGCTTCCAAGTGTTAATAACACAATTGTTTCTGTTAATAGTTCCTCATTTTCTAATCCATCCATTAGTAATCTCGTTTTGAGGATTTTTGTTTCTGGGGAAGGCTTTGCTTGCGGTGGAGTTCGCAAGTTAGCTTCAACTTGATTCGCAATGTTTGCTATCTTCAATCAGGTTCTTTGCAAGCTTTAATTAGGTTTTCCACGGTGTTCTTCGCTATCTTCTCTGACCTAGCTGAGGTTGCTGAAGAAGGGTGTTGAAGACCTAGGTTGAAGAACAAAGTGAAAGAGGGATTTCCTCTTCTGTTCCTTTTAAGTGAAGGGTGTATTAGTAAGTTCACTTTATTATAAGGGCTTTTTTGGCATTAAAATGGTGACATCACCAACTAATAGTTTCAAATTCACAGTGACTTACGGATTGGATCTAATTGTAAGAATCTTTCAAACTATAGGGGAGGGCACATAAATCACTCAAATTCTTGGATCCACATGTAATTTCGACAAACTACGAGGGAGGGGCATAATTTTTCCAAAGTAAAAATATGGATCAGAAAAAGAGAGAAATAGGTACATCGCCCGTCATGCAATAAACTAACATGTAGGTCCAATGGACGTGTATATCATTCAGGAGGGACAAGAGGGTCATTTCAAATAGAAATGAGATAGATACATCAGTGTACAACACGTGGGTGGTGGCCAAGCCTTTTAAAATAATAAAAAGGATAACGTTTACCATGGGGGAGTGAGGGCCGTGTGCCCCGATCCCAAAACATAGGATAAAGTTTCTCTCCAAACGGCTAGGTCATCCAACCAAGCATTCGTCAGTTGGAAGGACATGGGGCCTTGTTCATGTGTTGGGTGCATATCTAGTTCTTCTAGGCGTCAGATCCCTGATTGGACACCCATGTGGTTGAAGAAAGATACATACATGCGAAGATAGAAAGCAAAATGACCAGCCCACTCCATGAAAGGCTGTGATGCTTCTAAACCCAACTGGTATGCAACCCTCTTCCTCTCACTCCATCTAGTGGCAGTGATGCTTCTTCTTTGTTGAATTCTGGCCTAGAATTTGCAATTTAGGTAATCAATTAAACTTTAGTGTGAATAAATGGGGATAGGTCAAGGGTTTATACCATCGCCGAATATTTCTGCAGGGAATTGAAAGGTCTGGATCAGAAGTAAGGGATGTCAACGAGAGGTTTAAAGGACTGAAATTGGAATATGAAAATCAGACACACCTTTGCCAAACCCAACAGGTATGCAACCCTGTTACACTCAGTCTAGGGGAAAGTAGTGTTTCTTCTTTGTTGAAGTCTGGAATGGAATCTGCGGTTAAGGGCATCAATGAGTAGTTTGGATCAAAAGTAAGGGATATCAATGAGAGGTTGCAGAGTGTAGCACAAAAGTTGTTGCTCTAGTTTTGAGCCCCAGCATGGGATCTGGGTCTTCATAATCTTACCTCTCTTTCAGCTCCTACCATTGGTGGGTGTGCTGAGCTCGTGTCCGTTCCAAAGGGTCTGCTCCCCACCAATCTTGGTGTATTTTGCATCGAGGACTGCCCAATTCTTAAATCCCTACATGATGGACTCTCTGATCTAACCTCTCTTAGACATTTGGAGATCCATAGTTGTCCAATGCTAAAACAACGGTACCAAAAGGGAGCAGAATAGTGGTCCAAGATTGCCCAAATCCATTCAGTATTAATAGATGATGAATGGCAATAAATCTTATTCACCACTTGTGGGCCTGCCCTCTCAAAATAAAACCCATGGATTGAGTACGACAGATGGGTAGTGTTTATTATGCAAAAAACACAATAAAAGCAGAGATGCATTGCTGCCAATATGAAGTGAGGTATTTCTTTTACAATAAAAAATGTATGATTTCTATCTCTACTTTATGTTATGCCATGTGTGAATTTAATTTAATTTTCTTCATAGGAAAATGATGAGATGTGAAGAGCATGAATGAATTATGCAACAGACATGCACAGAGCAGATTTGTATTATGGAAATTTCTCTCAGATGGAATTGGACGAACCCATTTAATTGGGAAAAGGTTGAGTTGTTGTCTCTCAGATGGATTGGTTCTCTGTGAAAGTGCTGAAGAATTGGTGCAAAGCAAAATGGCAATTACAAGGAACATTGCAGCTAATTACCATTGCCTAGCATTGCAGCTATAGTTATCACTAATGAGCATTCCGTTAGTTTCTGCCAATCTTAAAGCTTCAATTGGTCATAAAAAAAAAAATGGAAGTTTTGTACAGGAAGAATCTGTTTTACAATTCAGCAGGTTATATTATGCAGCGCTCACAACATGACTTTTCATATTTTTGTAGAATAATTGGGAAGTCAGAATTGTGAGGTTAACTAATTCTTTTCTCACTTTTGCATCCTCTGCCCCAAGTAAGTATACAATTCAATCTTATTTCCGTCATCTTTCTCCTTGCTTTACTGTATGTTGCATGTGAGGCAGAGGTCAAATGCTCAATATGTATTTTCCTTTTAACCTTCCTAAATTACCATGCTAGTGGTGACCCCCTTGATCTTATGGCCTCCTACTTCAATTCATTCTCTGTAAACTTGATTCATGGTCCTTTTCCTCTATAGCTGATTGCCATGTGGGGTAGCTCTTTGTGGGTACAATCTTCTTCATTGATATTTATTATTATAATTGTATAATCTAAATAAGTTCTCCATAATAGCTGGTCTAAGCTAGAAGCTATTCAAGCTCCTCAAAAGCTTCATATAAGCCATGGATCATATCTAATGATTCTAAAGCCATGACTCTCGGGAACCGAGTAAACCTTGCAAACACCTCCATCCACTTAGAAATTACTGTGAATCCTATGATATATATCTCTATGTCAGCTGCATGTCAATTTTTTCTTCTCCTTTGATATTGTCATTCAGCTTTGCCATTTGACTTTATTTCTTTCTTGTGGTAGAAACATTAGAAGCAAAAGCCTTGTATGGTGTAGAAATACATGGTAGATAACCAGTGAAGTTTGAAAATATATTCTGCATTATTATCAGTTGAGGAAAGCTTTGGCTAGTATTTTGACAAGAAGGGAAGTAGAAGAAGAGGAGAGAAAGGAAGCTAAACAAATGAAATTTTTGCAAGATACTATTTAGTACATTTCCATAAGATCTTCCATCACTTAAACCAAACTAGTTTTTTTTTTTTTTTTTTTTGGTACATGATAAAGATGGTGCATAACAATAAGAACGCTAAGACACCCTCGTAACATTATAAATGTACTTCATGATTATCTTTTTCTCATCTCCTAAATAATCCTTGCATTAGTACCTCTGCTCAACACCACAGTCATCCTAAACTACCTTCCCAATCTCCAAAATTTAGTTCCATTTACTCTTTTTGAATTGAAAAGTATAATGACATATAAGGACTAGTTTGAAAAAAACTAGAGATATATATCATAGGATTCACATATGCAGGAATCATAGGACTAGTTTGAAAAAAACTAGAGATATATATCATAGCAGACTTCAATCTAGCTTGAAGAAGATTCTCTGTAGGCAAGAACAATCAACTTGGCTAAGATTTTCTTACATATGCAGGAATCAAATGGTTTTGTTCTCCATTGTCAAATTTGGACAAGAATTTTGATTGTGGCAATATCCTCTGAATTGTGAGTACCTTTGTGCTTCTCTCTCTCTCTTTTTCTCTCTTACATGCAGAGAGAAATCTCCCCTACCCAAGTCTTCGGACTTAGTTTTTGAGACATTCCAATAGCTTTGATTTCAACTTGTTACAGATAGAAACTACTTGAGGAAGGAAAGACACAAATCATTATGCCATGAACAGTCAATGTAAGAAACAACCCACTTTTTTTTCCTTTTCCTTTTCCTTTGAGAACTCTTTATTAATCAAATCCCCGCTAGTCTTTACATTTGCTTGCATCATTTAAAATTACTTTGAATATTATTTTTGTTTTGTGACAGTAACATCAATGAGTACACATTTTGGCACAACACATCAGAGGTGGTTGTATTGAATTTCTGAAATGTTTACATTGCATCATTACCAGTTAGGAAGATAGTTGCAGCAGAAATTCTACTAGAGATAGTTGCAAGATGCCCAATGTAATTTCTTTGCGTTTATCTCTCACTTCTGGACTTCAAATTGGCCGAAACAAAAGCAGATCCACATTAATTGTCTGAATGAGTATCCAGCATCAAAATCTGACAACAGAAATATTTCTTTCACGAACACTTGTAACATGCCAGAGTCTGAGTCATTGTTAATGTCTCATATACTTGGTATCCAGCCCAAATACTAGTAGTTTTGAAGGTGTGTGTGGTGTGAACTTTTTTACTGAGTTTTTTGTTTTTCTTTCTTTATTTTTTTTATTTTATAGAATACTGATTTTTTGTTGTTTCACCACCAATATTGTGCAACCTGTCCTGGCCCAGTAAGTTAAACACGTTAACCTATCACAGTGCACATACGGGTGCGTTGACACCAACCTAAAGCATTGTCTTATTCAAAAGGTTCCTGGACTCCATTCTTGGTTTATTATGGGGGCTGAGTTGATTATGGTTCATTGCCCAATAACTAGATTAACTGGGACTCTCAAAATGCAGTTAATTGGCTTAATTACAAGGATATCATCCACTAGGCATGGGAGTTATTCTCAATCATTTCTGATATTGAAAACTATAGAAATCAATTTGAATCTTGTTTTGAAGGAAAAAAAAAAAGAGTTGATGTGGAACTTGCTTACCAACTAGCTATCAAGGCTAGGAAGGACACAGCCTCAGGTCATCATCATGTACAACACAACTCCTTTTGCTGATCTATAATCAAAGAATTTTATTTTCCATTAAGAAAAAAAAACTACTAATTTGACTGGGTGACCAAACTGAATTTCAGACCTATAACGTTGATCATTTTCTCAATTGCTATGGATTTCTGTGAAGTAGTATCAATGAAAGCATGGTGCAGTAGTCACATGAGCAGGTACCGTTCTCTTGCCCATAAATTGTAAAGTATCCAACAATCCCCTGGGCAAAAAAATACAAACAGAAAAGTAAGAACTACACAAATCCCCCATTACAAATAATCGAAACCATCCCAATAAAGAAACCCTGCATCAGGAAAAATGGAAATCCCATATACTTTTTAAGTGAACCCACTCGTAACATTGATGTTTCTCTCTCTAGGTCACCTAATTTACCACTTCTTGTGCATCAATCCATATCCTTATGGTGTGTGCTCCCACTTGCATTGCTTGGAGGATATATAACTTAAATGAGTCCCTTGGTCTCAGCTTCTAGTGAGTTATCACCTTCCCACCAGCACCAAATGCACTAATTTGCAGTATATGTCCCAGGAAGGTCTTTCTCAAACAACAAAGAGCAATAAAATCTCTAAACCGAATCTTTCATGTGTCTGAAAACTTGGAAGGAAAAACCCCGTGATTGGGCGAGGTTAATTAGTTGTATTTAGAAGTTAAATCAAGAAAATGCAAAGGTCAGATGCCAATCAACACATGAAAGATACTTCACTCCGTGGGGGGATCATCAGGCTTTTGAACACAAGATGGTCAACTGTGGTATACAACACAAACTCTGTCAATCGTAAAATTGTTTGTGCACAAAGGGTTAGAATTAAATGGTTCACATTTTCCTTAACAACTCAGGTGCTCAAAACACATTGATCAAAAAACAAGCTCTACTACATTGTTTCTATCACTCAACTGAGTTGAAAAGCCATTCCACCAGAACAGATATTACAACACAGAGTATCCGTAGATTTGCTTTACTATAAACAACCTTCTGTAACAGCTTCCCCAACAATAATAGGGAGTTGAAACTGGAAAAAGAAGCTAGATATCAAGATCCCTATCTCTATGCACAAGAGAAATTATGCACCTCTATGACTCTGAATAGAAGAGGCAGCCGCAGACTTCCAAATATTGTCAACAAGCATGTGCTTGGCCTTTCCTTCCACGTCAACAAGCATGTGCTTGGCCTTTCCTTCCACATCACACAACCTGTCTCGGGTTTTGGGGATTGCGCCTTAGTCTCATTCCTACATCAGCTTCTTGCTCACGTCGAATTATTCCATCATTAAGCAAACTCACATCTTGAGTCATAGGGGCAATATCTGTCACACTGACATTCCCTGTTCTATCTTCACCAAAGTTATGTAGTCTCCGGCCAATCAAATAGCGGTCATCACGTATGGAATTGTGGAGATTGGTGAACCAGACATGGAATCTCTTAGCACAGAAGAACAGCAAGCTAAAGCTCAGGCAGCCTATCCATGCAAACCGGTAGACAGCTGAATTAACTATCAATGGATACCCAAGGGCAGGGAAAACCCCCCTAGCGAACACGTAAGGTACACACAAAGCTGTAAGCAACTTCATCATGATTGGAATAACTATCTCCCGCAACACCCAGAGACCCCGCAACTGGGAGAAGCCATCCTCCCGTACCCTCTCAAACTTCATTCGCCAGCTTTCATCCACCAGGGGTGTCATGTGATCCAGCATAGCCTGATCCACCCAAAAAAAAAAAAGAAATGAGGTCAACTAAAATACTTCCTATTCAACTTTGTACTCAAACCACACAAAGAAGCTATAACATTAGGGAGATAATCAAGTCTTTTTAAATAAAGTACCCCCCCTTCCTCTTCCTGCAAACCCTTCCTCCTCATAACCTATTGAGGATGGCCCCACGCCATTTAATTGGCCATGCTTAGAAAATATGACAACCTAAATACATATAATAAAAAAAGGTGACTGACCTAAATTTTTAGATCAGGTTAAAGATGACCCAGACCAATGTGCAGCCCATTTTAACAGATTACAGTCATCCAAACAAAATTAATGGCTATGTAACAAGGACAGCACCACACAATAGACACCTATGAGAATGGTCCAACATGCTGATTTTCTTTTCTTTCTCTCTTTTTTTTTTTTTTTTTGTGGGGGGGGGTGGGTGGGGGTGGGGGGTGTGTGGTGGGGGGGACTTTACATACATTTGGAGATACCTCTCTTTGACCAAGAAAAAATAGGAAATACATTTCCAACAGAATGTTCTAAAAAAAAAAAATTTGATGTACATGAACTTCCATGTTAGCATGTGTATAAATATATGATAGTTGGAACCTCGTTTTAAATCATATACAAGTATATGAGCTTTTCTGACATGTGAATAGTGTCTAACACAACCAGTTTGAGAAAGATATATGCCACTGTTATAAATTTTCCTCAGCCAGCAGGGGGTGGGGGAGAAGGTAGACAGATTGTTAAAGCATTGGAGTAGAAAGAAGTAGAGCGCTCACCAATCTAGTCCAGATCTTGAGAAAAATAAGTCCCAGCGCCCAGTCCTGGTAGAGAAGGAAAACTGGGCTTTCATCTACAGGCACGCGCATTGGCACGATCACCAAAAGCTCAAAAAGAAGACCAATCAACACTGGGATGAGAAAGATCTGGAAAGCAATTGCAGATATTAAAAGAATGGGTGAAGAACCATTACCATCAATAACATGAATAATATCCTTAGCTCTATTGCTTACCCATAGTGACAAAAGTGCAGAACTCTTGAGAACAATCCCACACCACTTCCAGACTTGGTTTAATAGAACCCTAGCTCTCCGTGTTTTTAGATGCTCAATTGTATACCTGGCTCCAGCTACAATGGTCCAGATGACATAGCTTCCAATAATGAACGCGTAAAGATCTACAGGAAGAATTCATAATCATTTCATTTTATTCCACACACAGAAAATTAGAGTTTTCTTTTCCAACAAAGAGGCAAAGCGCAATCAAAGCATTAGCCATCAACTATAAGTTTTCAACTTTTCATTCATGTACTAAATACTAGTTTGGAGATTTTGACTAGGGGGTTATCAACTAGTACCAACTTGTTAATCAATTGGCCTGTTATTTTGCATATGCTTCCCACTTGTAGTAACTTGATATGATGCTCTCCCTAATGTAGGGATGCTGTTGCTTTTTGCACTATAGTCATCAATGTTAATATGTGGGTGCCAGCCTGCCAGGTAGTACCTTGACATTACACTTCCCATTGGGCATATGCCACTGGTATTTTTTATATGGGTCAAACATTTTGCATATGCTTTTAAACTTGAGGTAGAAAATAAATTCCCCTATTTAAGAACCAAAATATATATTCCCCCTATTTTCTGTATGTTTCCATTTGCACGTGAACTTTCCAGTCAGTTTTCCTTCAAGCACAAGGGTGCTGAGGGAATATAAAAGCCCCCAGGTCAAAACAACTAATCATTCACCAGCCACTACCCAAAAGCAGAAGAATACAAAGATCCAAACAAGCATTTACCCCTAAGGAAGCTTAACCCACAAGCATAGGAAAGTGTAGACTAGAAAACAAGAACTCTGTAACCAGCTTACCATTACACTTGATTCCATGTGTTATGGGGAGAAGAGGAACAGCATTGAATAGTGCACGTCCAAGTGAAATGGGTACAACTATCAAGGCTGAATTGAAAAGCAGCAGTGTCATCCATGCTAAAATCAGCAACAGAACAATGCGAAGGACAAAACCATACCTGCAAAGAGTTTGAATAAGATAATTTCCAGTTAGAGAGTATAAAATGGATAGCATGAAAAATTCATGACAGAATTAATTGAACTACAGAAAATTAGGAGAGGACATATCAGAAAAGAAACCATATACAAGATTATTGAGCCAAGAAAACAATGTAGACCATGTTCCCAGGGTGTCTAACAGCTACACTCATTTCACCCCATCAAGCCTTAGCTCAACTGCTTGAACTAGTATACATAAATCCTGCTTCAATGTCCCACTACATCAGGGTTATATCTTCCGTTAGATAATAAGCACTAATGGTGCAAGACAAATTAGGCTCAGTGGCGCATGGCAAGTTAAGATAAGAGTAACACAAATTATAGTACCTAAAAATCTATAGTATCAAGAATTTTATCACTGTAAACAGTATTACAGTCCTTCCCTTATTGTACATGTTCAACCTGAACTTGGTGAAGTGATTTGTTCAACGCAGGAATTGAACCATATGTTACCCATTATCATTGGGACCTTCCACAAGCTTTAGCAGACAAGTACAATAGATGGCTGAAAGTACTTTTCCTTTTCTAAGATGCTTATGATGATAACCTACATACATGATGTTACTCATGTCCTAAAAGATAAATTAAAATGGACTTCTACACAAAACTTCGCAATTTATGCAGAGACGTGGTTTCAGAAGTTTGGTGACCGGGACAAGCACCAGACCACTTCCAATGAACATCATACACTTGGGGTCCAAGGGTAGGATGTGGGGTTCCAGGCACCCGGACACTGTTCCATCCTTTTTTCACCTTTATTGCCCAGCAGGAAACTCAGCTACAGAACCTTATATAGTCGGTCACAATATTCTCCTTGCTCATGCTACTGTTGCCAACATTTACCAGGAAAAAAATCAAAATAAATAAACATTGCAACCAGTCATGGTGCAAAATGACCCAAAACAGAAAAACTGAACTTTTGAGGCCACATTTTCAAATTTCAAGGCCTTCAATTATGATATTAGAAACAACTTACTATCATATGTTACTTACTCAGAATCAGCTTGTTCATCACCATCGTAATCTTCAGGAACATACGAGTTCCCGGGCACATGAATGCCTCTGTTCAGATCGTCAGCGGCAACTAGTGCCACTAGCGCTCGATCTTGCTGCGGAACTCCACCTCTTTGTACATCACGCAATCTGTCCTGCCTACCTGGCTCCAAATTCCCATTTTCCTGCCCATCATTATCCTCAGGTCTGGGCAGCAAGAAATCAGTTAATCCAAGTGCCCATCCAACAGCAGTGAACCACTGACGGAGGAGAGCTTTAATAGTTGCCCGCAGCTTAAAATGCTCAATAGCAAATGGTATGCAGATCTGGAACAGCAACATGTCTGCAGGAATTTCAGTGAATGGATCTGATACACTGCAGCACACAAAAGCCTTCTAAATGTTACCAGAAAGTGGGTAGCATGAAAAGGATTTTTTCAAAACGTGATAAGAACTTCAGAACTAAATGAACAGTGCAACTGAAACATTCACAGCAACTTACGAAATATCCAGTGGGAAGATAGAAGGTGCCAACCGCATAGCTAGTTTGACTGGTAAAAATACTAGCATTACAATCAAGCTTCCGTAAACAGCAACCGACAACAGAACCCGACGAGCATGCTTGTGCACAGGGTCATCAATAAGATCACGAAATGGATTGTAATTTGGATCAGCTGGGTCCCGGAGGAAATAAAGAACTCCAGTGCGCAAAACCTATCAGAAGCACATGAAAAGGAGGTCCATCATAACGAAAAGGTGACAATGATAGCATATTAAGATATCGGAGACAGCTAAAATGGGCAGAGGACCTTACCCCACGAAGAAGGCTGACAAAAATGCTAATTTGCAGCATGTACACTATTCCCACAATCCAATGCACCAATGAGCTTGCTAGGGGAGAAACTGAAAAGAACTCAACCCTTTGAACAATCGTTTTCCCAAGCATCTTTATAGTACATACATCCAACCACCAACCACACATCAGGGGGAAAACCCCAAGTTCAATCACCAGAAGGAATGCAACCTTAACCATAGTCATTAAATGTCTCATTGCCGCCAAGAATTGCCTGACAAGGGAAGGAATTGCTTCAGCCATAGATGCAATACCATAGAACCTCCCCATAGTCAGAGGTTCCCCTCTAGTGTAACGAATTAAAGCAACCACCCCAAGGTAGAAGAGTACTAGAGCAATTATAAACATGTATCCAATGGCAAGTGTAGTAACATCAGAAAGGCGGGAGGTTCCAACTGCCGTCCCATTGAATATGTCTGCTGAAAGTGGTCGGCTAATACTATTTGAGACTTCATCTATTCCAGTCAGGTTTGCTTTTAAAGACTCCGTCACCACTTCCGTAGCATGACCAACCAGGCCATCTTTATGACTTTCATTTGACAAATTAGTAGCAGAAATTAATGCATTCTTCAATGTTATATTTGCCAAGGAGAAAGCTGACTCTGTAAGGGGCATGACTGTTGACAAAACTGGACTTGCAGCTGACAAGAAGAACCAAGACAGGTAATGGAGGACAATCCGACCTAACGAAAATGGCACAAAGACTACAACACCAAGGAATATCATATTGCTTGCCAGAACCTGCAGGAAAAAAAAATGTGATCATTTAGAATATCTCATACGCATCAACATGCACAGAAAATGGGACAACCATGTTCTAGCACATCCACATTATTTTGTCAGAGAGGTATGTCTGTAAGATAATGATCAACTATGCCCACCCAAACGATTAGTTGTAATAACAACTTAACAGCTAATTGCAATGCCTGAAGTAACAACTACAGTAAAAGCATTAAATGAGGGCAAAATGTCACTGGTCAAGCTTTAAGGAACTCTATTAGATAACAGAATAAAAAATATCGAATGGTAAGTCATATTCTTTCCATTCACCCCAAAATCCCCTTCAATAATTGGAGCAGTTGCCAACTGAGCACGCAAGTTAATGAATTTTTTTCTCTCTTAGCAATTGCTGTAACAAATTAACAGAAATACTACCCCAAACCCAGAAAAGGCACAAAAGTACATTGATTTTTCCAATGCTACTGCAGTTCAACAGCTAACTTGCATTTCAAAAAACCTTAAAAGTGCAATAAAACTACTACTCCCCAATGAGAAGAACATCAAATCATAACATCATGATCTAATCTTATGTCACTATGGCTATTTTCTGTCTGCATTCATTTCTCTCTTTTTCCAGTCTACACAGCCAATGCATTTAAAGAACCTACTTGCATTTCAAAAAACCATTAAAGAGCATTAAAACTACTTCGCCCCGATGAGAAGAACATCATATCATACAATTATGATCTAATCTTATGTCACTCTACGGCTATTTTCTGTCAGCAATCATTTCGCAATGATTTAAGCAAAAAGTTTCAGAAAAGGGGAAATTGTCCTGCATTTAGTGAAACAAGAACAACAAGACCAAGCTAGAGAACATACTGAGTATAAAATGGGACTTATTGACTCCCATTGGAGATTAGATCTTAAGCTCTTAAAAGTTGTCAAACCCAATTCATCAGAATAGCATAAGCATGGCATTCCTTTGAACTTAACATTTGGACACCAGAGAAGTAAAGGTTTATAAAAAAAGAACAGAGACATGACAATAGGACGTCAAGATTTGCAACATTAAGGGAGTCTAAACTGCTCCGCTTGCCCACAAGTCAGGATATGTACAGATAAAATTGCACAAATAAAATTACCAAAAAATCCAACAAGCCGAGATAAATTGAGAAACATAAACAATAAACTTGGAGAGAGAATGTGCAAAAGAAGAGCAGAGAAGGAACAATACTGACTGTAAATGCATTCTCAACCAAATGAAAAACAGGCCCTTGCATGCCAACAAGTTCATCAAAAGGCACATCTTCTGCACCATCAGCATCATCCAAACCATCAAACATTTGTTCAACATGTGCTTCAAGACGTGCTGCCTGCATTTCCAACCGCGCAGCAACATTTTCCGCATTTCTTCGAATTAATTGGCCAGCTCCACCAAATCCTTGTGCACCACCAGCTTCTTCACCATTCCCATCACCAGCATGAACCCTATTAGCTGGACCAGGAGGCCTTCTTGCACCATGAGCTCCGTTTCTTTCACCTTCATCTTCTCTCTCAGCATCCTGCCCTCCAAGCTCCCGTAGATGTCTAAAGTAATCCCTCAAGGATGTGGCTCCAAGGAAAATAAAAACAATGCTCGCAGAGAGTAGAAACCCATGTAGACAATCTGTGAGGATCACTGTGGTGGATAAATGACTCAAGAAGAGTCTGTGAGCTTCACCCAAACTCCTCACAAATGCCAAACGCCATATCCAAAATGTAATAAAGGGTATTATGAGGAGCCACACAGAGAGCACAAAAGCAAGGCGCAGGAAAAATTGTAGAACATGGCAAGCTTTCATTCCCATCCCAAACACAAATTCTTGGAAAGGAAGCCTCGCTGGTGCATTCTCAGCATAGACTGGAGAAAATGAAAACGCATGCTTACAGACCTGCAGAGCATCAAGCCATCAAATGCATTTAATTAAATCCCCCCATGCTTCACATATTGAAATAAGTATCACTGAAAGCCTTAAAAATAGGAAAGGAAATACCTAACATAGTTGAAATCCCTAATATAGTTGGTAGGTGTGACATATATAATTGTTTAGTATTATCAGTTCTTATAAGTTCCAAGGGGCAAACGTCAACAGATATCAGTTTTTATATGTTTCAAGAGTCGAACATCAATTTCTGAGGATCCTATATTGATTCTGTGGGAGGTGACGCCACCCAGTGCCACCACCATTTTAAGCAACAGTGAACAATATCCAATAAACCATGAACTGTTCATCTCAACACCTCACCCAACTTCTGGTTCAAATCCAGAGAGTTAAACAAGGTGTAAATCATTTACAAACCCTATTCAGGACTTCGGCACCAGGGTTTAAAGTATCGGTCCGTATCATACCGTATCGGCCCTTACCAATATGATACGGATCGATACGATACATGGAATTTTTAAAACCATTTGTATCGATACGTATCGTACGATCCATACCGATACATACCAATATCTATGGAAAATTCAAAATCGAAGTGAAATGTACGCTTCGGTATGTATCGGTATGTATCGGGGTGTATCAGTATGTATCGACTGATACGTGTCGATACGGTTATAAAATGACCAAGATGGGCAATTTTTCAGGAAAAACACAAATTTTTGATGTATTTTTGTTTCAAAGTTGCTGCCAACCATTTTTCTCTCGAACTAAAGTGAAAATCAAGGTTAAGAACAAGGATTTTACATTTATGGGACAATTACAAACCTTGAATTCTTAGTGCGATACTCTCAATTTACTGTTTATTCATAATACATGTTATATATAGCTTTTTTTAACGATTTTTTTTATGCAAAAGTGTATAGAAAAGTGTTTCATATCCATTTATGTGCATATATTTAGCATATCTTAGCGTATCTCTGATACGATATGATACATACCCTCCGATACGTATCTTAATTTTGGCCGACCAATACAGCGACCGATACCGATACTTTAATCCTTGTTCAACACGGCAATATATATATATATATATATATTCGGGATTTCCAACTAGTTTTCTCTTTACAATTAGAGAACCATAACTTGTTCCATATACTGGTCATACTGTCGCCTGTGCTTAATAGGCTTAATGGTCCCTAAGAACGTATCCCAAAAATGAAGTCAATAAATGTACAACTCAAATGAAATTTACAATTGATTCACATCCCTTCATCATGCATAACTTGAATTGCAAAGCCTTTGATTGGAACTCCAGATGGAGGACTGAAAATAGCCATGGAAAATTGCCAGCCACATTGTAGTTCTCCAGCTTTCTTACCCTTTTATTTAAATGTCGACAGCCTGAACGAGGCCTTTGGCATGGATTATATTACAGAGAGAGAGAGAGAGAGAGAGAGAGAGAGAGAGAGAGAGCATTATGTCATTTCCAGCAAGATCATTACCACAATTTGTGGGCGTTAAAATTAAGTGGAGAAAAAGAACAGGGCAAAATTCCTAAAACCCTAATCAAATGTCCAACCATCAATCTTCCTGCGACGACCTAATCTCTAGACAATATATTTATATCGTATTAACCAATCGAGCAAAAATTCCTTTGAAAAAATAAGAAGAAGAAGCGAAAACTACACCACAAACCCCTCCCGGCAACAGATTGATACCCTCAAATACGCTTCATCGAACAGCAAAGGAAAGGAAAGATAATTAGAGGGAGAAATTGTACCTCGCACTGGCGAGCGTTGCTGTGGTTGAGCCACTGGAGAAGACAATCCTGGTGTACAAATTTGATACTACCGCTACAAGCGCAAGGATACCGAAGAGGGTTATCGGCATCGCCAGGGTTGCGGCAAATTCTACAGACGTCTTCTTCATCCTCATCTTCATCATACTTGCCAGCTATTTTTTTGGCGTTGTTATCGTTGTTGTCGGCTGGATTTAAAGGGGAGGAAGATGAACCTTCGGAGCTTTCTAACGAGATGTTGCCGTTATCGTCCCTCTCTCCATCGTTGGGGGTTGCCGGTACCGCTGCAATCTCCATTGATCACAGCAAAGAGCAACAATCGAGAAATTAGGGTTTTTTTTTCTTCCTTTTTCCCCTTCTAAAGGTTGGTACGGTGGGAGAGGGGCGAGAAGGAGAGGTGGAAGGGATGTGGAAGTTCTCTCCCTGTTTTCTCCTCCTAAGCTATGCACGCGTTGGTATATCCGACCCGATGTCATGGATAAAACTCTGGAATTCTCGAGGGTGTTATTCGTTTGGGTTAACTGTTTTTTTGTGGTTCGGTTTCGATATGGTTTCATTCCATTTATATATGAACCGACATTGAACAATTTTCGTAATTTAAAATCGAAATTGATTCCTTCTCTCTCTCTTTCTTTTCTTTTCTTTTCTTTTTTTATTCTTTTTTTTTTTTTGAAAAATATGATGCCCTTATGATAGTGAAAACTGATCATAACCCTTGGACCAAAGCCCCAATGTGACAAGCAGCACTTTAGTAAAACCAACGAATGATAGTGGATCATGAAAATTGGTTTGAATTTTCGAGAGGATGTCCTTACTCAAATAGGGAGTGGGACACGAAGAAAAAGAAAAGAATAATTTGGATTCACCAAACTTTTAATCAATTTTGTTTGGTTCACTTCGTTGATTTAGATAAAACGTTACATGTACGAAAAGAATACGAATAGAAGTGTAAATTTGCAAAAGAGAAGTGAGGAGAATATATTCTAGAAAATGAAGGAGGAAGAGATGAATTGAAAAATGAAATCTTATAACTCGTGTTTTAGCCTTTTAAGTTTAGAATGACTTATATTCACAATTGAAGAATCTAAAAGGTGAAGGGCAGACCTAAAATGATAAAAGGATAAGTTGTGAGGAATAACATACATAGTCTAAGTCTGGCCCAAAGTATGACCTTAGATAAAACCTATTAGAGGATAAAGATCCACGTAGCTGAGTTTCTCTTGATCTGTTGAACTGTGTCTATTTCCTCTTACTTTCATCTCTCTTTCATTTCTCATTATTTATATTTTCTTTTTTTCTCTTAATTTGTTTGGACCTCAATTTTCCCCTTTCCCCCCACTTTTTTTTTTTTTTATCTTTATAGCCAACCCCATTAAGTTAGGATGTGGCTGAGTTTGCTGTTATTGTTATTGTTGTTTATGGCTTATGTTCGGTTGAAATTCAGTCTATACAAAATACATTATCCTTATTTGATTCAAACTAATGGGTTAGCCTAAACCAAAACCGAAATTTCAATTTCCAAAATCAGAACTTGAATTGAATTTTTTTTTATTTGATTTGATTCCATTTTAAACAGTTTATTTCTATTCAATTTGTTGCTTTGATTCTAAATTTCCAACCTTAAGATCCTAAAAGGAAGATGGCAATGGGAGGAATTTACTATCAATTAATCAATTACTTAATAATTTATCATTACAAAAACAAAGGCCAAGAGGAATGAGAGAAGAAGGTGACATTGTAATTGATGGGAAAAATCACCATGCAACTGGTGGAGATGCTTTCCCACGCCCTCAAGATGTGAATTCTATACTGACACTCTTTTTCTTTCCTAGCCATATGAATTTTGTTATCATACGACGCCTACAGTCCTACGTGTGGGAAACCTTCCTTCCGAAGTAATTAGCTTAATTCTCCCTCTTCAATCTGAATAGCTTTTCTATGATTTGTAAATGAAAAAAAAAAAAACCCTACTTTTTCCTTTTTCCTTCTCCTTTTCTTTCTTTTGCTTTTTATCTTGCAATATCGTCCTATCCATGTAACCAATACCATTTAGTTGGGAAAAGGCTTTACTTTTTTTTTTTTTTTAAGAAAAATTAAATTACTTCAATAAAGAAAGGACATCAGTGTTCATGTTTGTTAGGGATAGTAGAGAATATTTAGTCACAGAAACTAAAACTAAGGCTGCGTTTTGCAATCATTCTATTCTAGAAACGACATTTCGTGTTAAAACCAGAATTCTCCATTTTTGTGTCAAAATTCAAGTTTGCAACAAAACTCAAATGTTGGAATATGGTTTTGACACGAAACGTCGTTTCTAGAGTTACCATGTTCCAACATTTCTTATTTTGCCATTTTTTTCACCCAGTTCATTAGAAGAAAAAAAAAAAGGAAAAACGAACCGTGGACACCAAACAGAATATTCCATTTTCTTATTCCCGTAAAAAGATTACTACCAAACACAGCCCCAAGTGTTTGACAAAAAACACCACATTGTTACTAGGCCCAAGCTGGAACAAAATAGACAACAAGATAAAATAAACATCCAAAAAAATGGAAATAACGCTCAAAGGCCACAAGGTGGTACTCGGTTACGAAAAGAATGGCTCCAGGTCCTTTGCATCACTTCAGACTTCATTGATCCATCCATCCCTGTGCATTAGCATGTTTTAATTCAGGGAAGGGAAAAGGCTTTGTTGTTGTTTCTTTCACATGAATTGAGGCTAATATGGGCAACATATCCACAAAGGTTCGATACCATTATAGAAGTCACGTGACAAAATCATTGCAGTAAGAAAGTTCATCTTCTAACAATGGCAGGTCAGACTTCAGTGGAAACATCCACCTAATTTAAGGGTGGTCAAGACAAGCACCCCAATGCTCCTCGTGTGGGAGGACCTTGCAACACTAGTTTGATAGTCATGTTCAGCACACAAGCCTTTTGGTTAGGTTTCAGTTTGTCTCATGAGCTGGTTTGGCTCATTTCCATCCTTACCCAGACTGCATGAGGCTTGGGAACCAGGAAAGGCCACATGGATCTTGAAGTAGTATTACTTCCCCTAATATGAATCCACAAATTTAAAATGCATAGGTCTCGAATGTGAAAGAGAATCATGATTGATAAATTTGATTTAGAAAACCTGAGGAGATGAGAGTCCAAATACAAACTGAAGAAAGCTAGTAAAGCAACAGGAGCACCTCTATCTATACTACGTGGTATACATCCCTCCTCACTGTAACTCAGCTGCTCCAACAACCTGAACGCACACACAACCATGGTGAGAAATGAATACCAAGTTGCCTCTCATAAAATACAAATCGATAAATGACATCATATGTCTATCCATTAATTCCTTAATTTATTTTGATCATGTAGTAACAAAATAATTTTTGCTAGGCACATAAGTGAAGAAGACATCAATATGAAAGTTGGCAGTAGCAACCAAGAGCAATCTATCCTATTTAGTCGAGGGACTCTTCTGCTATCCAGCATTTGAGTGGCATATAGTGTCTTTTCATGGCATTATGGCTTGTTTCAAATCAAAGTTTGTCAACTAACAAGCTTCAACTATGCATCAAAAAGAGCAAAGCTATTTGTAGTTGCAATATTCAGAGGATAAAAATTATCAAAGAACCCAACCATCAAAAGTAATTATCTCATCATATGTGACATACTGAAAACTACCTTTTTTCGCTATAAGTCGGTAAAAGTATATATTAAGCACAAATATAAGGATCTGCAGGATGTACATCCAGGCAATTCCCAGATGGGCAAAAACAAATACATATACAATGAAGCATACACTACTAAAGACCTTAAATTTCCACCTTTAGCATGACCATCAGTAGCACCCTTTGAACAAATAAAGACGAACAAATGCAACAATTATCCCTCAAGTGCATCAAGCGAACTGGTAGCGTGCACAACACCAAGTCAGGTTGGGGTCAACTAACATGTCATAGGGCATTTTGTGGTTATGTTCTACCAAATCAGGTTGGGGTCAAACATCACCAAGTGTATGACACATCTTGTAAGTTGTAACTGAAACTGCAGAGTTCCAACATTCATGATATACAATTTACGCGAAAGAATCTCATTACAACAATAAATGCTATGATGGTGAATTTTCCCTTCACGTATGCTCCTCAGCATAGAAATGGGCAACTACCCCGTAGATATAAGCCCCAATTGCTCCAGAGTTTTAGCCTACCATATTCTAGGCCCTAACAAGGTAATAGATTTTTCCCTAGCTCCATTTGCTCAACATAAATGGGTGCAATTTAAAAAAAAATAAAAAAACCATAAAATTTTAGAACACAGAGATAAGTAAACACAAGGGACATATAGCTTTATAGTAAGGCAAACTATTATGTGCCCAAAAATGATAAATTTAATTATGGGAGTAAAATATGACCCTAACTTTATTTTACTTTTGGGCAGTTTATGCCAAAACAAATAGAATCTAAGGAGATAATAAGCCCTGTAAGCTGCAATCTTTCATTTTCATAATAAACCTATCCTATATACATTATGAAAGAATTTAAAGCCAGTTCTGAGAATATTCAACAACACAAGTATCCAGCAAACAAAGCCTTATGCAGTTAGTTGTACTCCACTAGTTGTGCTCCACATAGGTGATTGTTCATATCATGGATGGATTTTTTTTTTCTATTCTAATTAGGTCTAGTTATTTGTTTCCTAATTAGTCTAGGTCTCTTATTTCCATTTTCTTATTTGACAAGGAGTATCTTTCCTTGTCCAATGTAATATCATTGTTATCTATATAAGCACAGTAAAGGGGAGACTACTAAGTATCGGTTCTACCTTCTTAGCAGTCTCAACTCCTCCTTTCTTTCTCTTCTTCTCTTGTGTGTGGTTACTGTGGTTTATGTTACTGATCTTGTTACAACTTCTTTTGGTATCACGCATCATGAACATATGTACAATGCACTACCAGATTATATCTGAAATTTAGTTTTAATTAACTACAGAAATACAAAGATCACATAATAGAAAGATTAAATGCTTTATGCTCCCAGGATGACTGCATTTCATTTTAAACAATGAAGAGCAAATGGTGGAAAGGTAATTCGTATGAGTAATAAATTCAGATCAGCACAAAAAACTGTAGAGAGTACCAAGTCATATCGAGGCATGAATAAGCTAAAAAGATGTGGTGGCCATCAACATGCAAGCTAGAGAAATTGAACCACATTGCAGCTAGGAGGAACTAAATATTCACATATAAGCAATGAAATAGATAATGTTATTCCACCAATTCACCATTCAAGGGGACTGGTCACCTCCTCAAGATGTCCTCCCCCTGCCCCCTAATCCCACCCCCAGGGGAAAAAAAAAGAGCTTGAAAGGTTTGTCAGCTAACAGAAAAATCTGCCATTTATCTTCTATTCCTCTTCCTCTTTGCTTTGCTTATTGAGATACGTTTCTGTCAATGTGTACAACTCTCTTATATACTTCCTAATCAATCGCATGGACCACCCGTGTTCACTATTATGGCAAGTCATGTTTGATTTCACTCATCATCAACGTCCATTATATCTATCATAACCCCCTCGCTTTAATGAACCTCATGGTGAATAGATACACAAATATATGTAATGATCTCCAGGACTCCAAAATAAAAATAAATAAATAAATAAATAAATATTGTTCTAAGACAAATAATACCTTGCACAATCCACATAAATCTTGAAGCTACAGATGGATTTTGACATACATTATTGATGCCGTAAAACAAGTAATGTCAATTTTTCCTGTCCTAAATGGAAAACCTTGGAGGGTGCTTGGAGAGGGACAGTTTTTACACAGAATTAATCAGGATTGCAGACAGATGACTGGTCTGACCATTATCAATCATTCAATCCTCCAAGTTGATTCCCCCACCCTTCGGGTGTGTTTTCTCCTGATTTTTGTGGCAAGGGTGGATAGGTTGGCACTGAAATACAACCTCACAGCCCCAACTGGGATATTACCCACTATATAAAATATCGGCAGGATGATCTCTCAAAATCTCCAATATTTCCATTATTTTATGAGTGAACCTAATCCTCAATTAAAACTAAGAACGGGTAGTAAAAAAATATTTTCTATCCAAGGCAAAGTTTCAGTCTGGACTAGAAGAAAAAAAAATTAAAAATAAACTGAGGAAAAACAGAATCAGGATAATAGTAGTTCACAGCTGAAGTAAGACAACTCCATTCAGCCCATGGCATTACTTCTACATGATTGACCAGCTGTGAAAGTCAATCAACTCTGATGAGCCAGAACTAGCAATATACATGATGGTGAGATGGGGAAGCAATCGAAAGAGTCAGATCCACAGCAACAGAAAACAAATTGCTGAGGTGCATTGTCACTTTGACATGATGTCCAATATAACACACAGTAGCAGAATAAATTTACTGATGATGAAAAATTTATCCCTGGGCAGTTGGGACCGATTTATCCACCCCTCAGATAGGAAATATGACCTGAAACAAATAGGATTGATCTGGTTTTGGTTTATGACATGATAGCGAAGCATTAGGATTAAGCAAATCAGGCTTGGGTCTTCAGTTGTTCTCCCCAAAATCAAAAATCAAATTTTCTCTTCAATCCCTAGATCAAAAACAAGCCTAGAAGAATGACATTCCTCCAGAGTTTGATTCTAGTAGAGGCAGTTAATGCAGATCAGCAGGATAGGTACCTTAAAAAGTACCAAAGAAGGAACAAGGAGAAACAGGCTGACTTAGTACCAACTCAGTTCAATTCAGCCTTGCGGTTCTGAGTTGACTCAGTTGTGCCAACTTTTGGTTCATTAAACCACTGGAATGGTGGGACACCTTTTTATAAGTGTTTTATTTGTTTGTTTACTTATTTTTAGTTGCTTTAGAACTCTATCTTATCCTTTTTGAGTGTTTTATGTAGTTATAGTATTATTCCTACCTCTCCCTGACTTGGAGATTTTTTTCCCCACTCCTACTTGGGGCGTGTTGTCTAGTTAGAGTGAGTCTCTAAAACTCAGCTCTATTTATTAGGTTGTATTGCTACCCAAATATTCTATGATATAAAGTGATGGCTATGCTGTGTGGGATTCAGAACCAGATGGTGTGATTCAACTGTTACCTTTGCGGGACTCCAAAATTCTTTGGTGAGATACCAGCAAGCTCAGTGGGAAGTTGAGTACATATCCTCTCCCTATTCTTCTCCTCCATCAACCCTTCTAAGTCTACTCATGGTTTTAATTTTTGGATCAGAGGTTAATTGATTAGAGTCCCAAATTTTTTGGAAATCCCTAGTAACTGTTTATCACAGATATTATGCTTCAAGTCTGATCTGTCATTAGTATACAGCATTGTTGAAGCTTGTCCATTGGTTGGACATCCTACATCAAGTAAGATAACTCCTAATTTAACCATCGCAGTTACTCGATATTTTGATATCTTTTGTAATAGCCTATGAATTGTTGTTAACAGAATCTTACCTTTTACCAGTACCCTTTTGTCGAGATCTGAGTTCCTAGTTTTTAGGATCTTAAGTTACTGATTCTGTAACTGTGCTCGTTCTTGAGATCCAACCATTGGATTGAACCCATCTTTTGAAGAGTTGTTCCTTTCTATTTTATCAATTTCATATCAGAATTTCACAATCACCTAAGACGCTGATCTATTGCTATTAAGTGTTCATAAATTCTGTGTATATGTCACATCACTGAGATCCTGGTTATTTGAGTTTCTGAAACCTAATCCTTTAGACTTTTAGAAATCATTGTTAATGTATAGGAGACAAATCACCACAAGTTATGGTTGTTGCTGAATTCATTCACTCCTTAGATCATACCATTCATTGTGCTGATCAAGTGATCAAAGACCTTAGAACCTAAATAAACTACAAGAAAGACTAAGACAACGATGACACAGGAAGCATTTCTCTAGTGAGATGATTGAGATTGCAAGAGAGACCAATATAAATGGCAAGTTTACAATTTAAGTCGGGTTTATGGTCAATCAGAAGCAGGTAAATTTGTTGACAAGTGCATCAACATCTACAAGAACCTAAATATTTGTCCCTAAGAAGTTAACTTTCCTAAATTCATTTTGTTCAACGATTTTAGGACTTGCCCGTGTGTTTTCATCTTCTCTTTCATTTTTATTTTGGGCAGGTGTTTGAAGAGGGCCAAGTGGAGGATGCTACTGTCTATACTGATTCTGTTTCTGTTTTTGAGCACCTAACTGAGAAGATTTAATGCCACCTGATGCCAAGCACCAAAGTAAAAGTGCAGTAAATTAAGCTTCACTTGTGGGAAGATAATCACAGTACAAAACTTTGACTAGTCTTCCAAAACTTGTTTAGACAAAAGTTCAAAAATAATTCCGAATGTTCAATTTTGTGATTCTTATGAATCAAAAGTTGTCTATGACAGTAATCCCAAAACAGACGGACAAATACTTCATCTTTCTAATCTAAACCCCCGCAGTGGAGTCACCAATGATCAAATCATCTTATTTATGTTAATCAACTCTACTATGCCTTCTCTGCCCATCTGACTTTGCAATAGCATCATGATCATCATACTCATCTTTGCTCTTACCCCTATCATCAACCATGTCATTCTCATCATCAAGATCTTCAAAATCTGGGAGTTCATTATTTGAAATTAAGGGAAAATCTCTTTTATCATCAACCTTGACATTTGCACTTTCCACAATTTTGCCAAGTCTATTGTTGTAGCATCTATAGGCTTTACTTGAAGTGGAGTAACCTAAGAAAATGACTTCATCAGCTCTGTTATCAAATTTCCCTATATCAAAATTTGTATTATTTTTGTAACATTTGCTACCAAAGACCTTAAAGGGTCTTGCTGTAGCCTTCCTACCAAACCAGATTTCATAAAGGGTTTTGCTCTCATGAGGTGTCAACATGCATCTGTTTTGAATGTACACTGCATTCAAAATTGCCTCTTTCCAAAACTTTTTGCCCATGCCATCTGCAAATATGATTCTGGCCATGTCTTGAATTGTTGTGTTCTTTCTCTCCGCAACACCATTTTTTGGGGGTGTTCTTGGAGCTGAGGTTTGTTTTTTGATGCCATGCTCATAACATTACTCTGCAAAATCTTCCCAACTGTGATCACCACCTTTGTCAAATCTCAGACACTTTTTATCTTTTTTCCTGTCTGATTCTCAAGTTGCTTTCTAAATATCTTGAATCTTTCCAAAGCCTTTGACTTGTGTTTCAAACACATTACCCATGTCATCCTGAAGTGATCATTAACAAATAAAATAATGTAACTATGTCCTGGGGTGCCTAGTGTCCTCATAGGATCACACAAATGTGTGTGAACCAACTCCAATGGTTGACTGGTATAATATTCCTTTGACTTGAAAGTTATTCTTGCCTACTTCCCCTTCTGACAAAATGCACAAATGGGATTTGAGGGCTTCTGCAACACTAGAATGTCTCTAACAACTTTCTTTGAAGAAATCTTGGTATGGTTTTTGAAACCAATATGCCCAAGTCTTTTGTGTCATAGCCATATCTCTTCATCCATACTGACCATGCAAGAATCTCACTATCTCTATCAAGGTGTACAAATTCCTTGAAGTCCTCTGTCCTGTAGCCACCACTTTTCCTATGCTTGATCTTCTTATTTCACAGCCTTGGTTGTTGAAGTAACTTCATGCCCTTTATCACAAATTTGACTAATGCTAAGAAGTTGTGCTTGAGCCTTCAACATGTAAGACAACTTGGGATTTCACCTTTCCATTGTTGAGACTGATAAAGCCTTTACCTGTAATCTTGGCACCATCATTATTACCAAATTTTATGGACCTACCTTCATAGTTTTGCAGCTTCTATGACCTAGATTGTCATGTCCCTGCCTGCTCTGCCCATTAGTTGTCTGACACATCCAACGCTACTTAGTCACCTCCAAAAACTCACAGATATTGCCAGCTCACTCAGAAGCTTTGTCATCACTCTCACCTCTGCTAATATTGCCACACGACTACCCTCTCTACAATTGCCCAACTATACACATTATTGCCATTGCCATGTCACTAATGACTGCTCTGTGTGATTGTGTTGACCATGACTGTGTTACAACAATGAAAACACTAATGGTATTACCGTGACACTCTCCACTGCCATTGGACCAACAATCTCCCCTTTGGAATTGTTTGCAACACCCATATGCATTGATGCAGATAAGTCACTTAATGGGCATATTTTATTGTAAATAAACCTTAGGTTGGGTTATGTATGTGTTGGGCCTTTGATCCCATGGGTTTTCTTTATAATGGACCGCTTTAATGGGCCTAAAATATGGGTAGAAAGTAGGAAAACGGGATTTAATTCATTAGTTAAGTTAGAGTCTTGTTTTGAGTCTATTTCCTTTGTTATTTCAATTTCATAGTCAGTTTAGGTTTCCCAATTAGTTAAGGATTGAGTTAGTCATTTTTAGTGTTTGAGTCAGTTTTGAGTCTTCTATATAAATTTGTAAAGGGCTACATCATTGAACACGAATTTATTAATGAAAAAAAAAAGATGGCTTATGTTGTTGTGATACCAGAGGGTGAGATGCCCATTCACTAGTTCTTCTTCCCCCTTCTCAACCTTCCATCGAATTCTCTTTCTTTTCTTATTTTCCTTTTATTTGTTTGTTGTGAGAGAGTGTTTGAGAGCTAGAACCAAGCCTATTGGAGGACATCTTCTCTATTTAGCCAAAATTTCAGATCCTACCTGGGATTAGGATCACTTGTGATTCTAGTTCTACATTATGCATCTTCATCTACAACCCCAATACATGGCGCCCCTACCTGAGTGCACAACAAGCCAGCCCAAGCTGGCTGTTGCTATGCCAGGGCTGGTGGCCTAAAGCTCTTGCTGCCTTGGCAGCCCCCTTCAGCCCAATTGTGCCACATGCACGGCCCTAGAGTTGCCCACTTGTCTGCCACCATCAATGCCACTTCACTTCTTGCTATGCCACATCATCCCATGCATTCATCATGTCATCTTCATGCATTGTGTCACAGCCATGAACATCATCATGCATCAAAACCCTTGCATATATATGCCTTGTCACATGTGCATCGACATACATACACTTTTCACCTCATCCAGACTGCCCATAATGGCCACTTCATCACTACCACATCACCAGATGGAGTCCACACAATCCAAGCACTCTATTTCCTATGCCATATGGCATCAGAACATTTCTGATGTGTGCATCACTCCTTTGAGACATATTCTGTCGAACACTTGGCACATCTTGACTGATTGTACTGTAACTATCATATCTCCCTCGTTTAGAGTCGGATTGATGCGATTCTAGTTGCATTGCAAAGATGACTCGATGCTCTACACATCTCCAGTACATCCCACCTTCCAACTCTGCCATTTGGCATGCCCGAATTTGCTCCAAAGTTGACATGTTTGCCCATACATTGTTTGACCTATCAATCAGTGCCCAGTGCTTCCCTATCACTGTCAAACATCATCAGACACTGCCAACTAAACCCGGAACCCTAAAAAACACTATAAAGCTGAACTTGACTTCCATGTCACCGCCTACCCTGCCCAGTAGTTGTTTGAGACATCCAGCACTAAATCACTACCAGAACTTGCCATATGATGCCAGCTCCCCAGAAGCTCTGTCAAGTCACTCTAACGTAACCTCTGCCAATAGTGCCACATAAAGTGTCGATTTGGGACCACAACTGGGAACTGTCCAAGAATCGTCCTGCTAAAACCCGGTACTGGACTGTCCCATTAATAAATGAGACAGTATTAGGATTTGATTTTGGTACCAAATAAAAAATGGGGCAGGACAGGTCTGGGACGGATTCCAACGGTACCAGCACTGAAATACCAATTAGGTACCATATGGAACCAGAATCGTCAGTTCTGTTTCAAAGGGGTATACTTCATGCTCTTGTATTCAAGTTTTACGATTATAGTTTGATGTATTTGGGTGATCTTTTCTCTTATGGAGGTTTCAGTTATGGACCTATAGACCTGTTTGGTGATGTCACTAAAACTTTAACGGGGCTTGTTTGTTTGGTCATCATTGATTCTTAGTTATTATGTTGAGCAGATTACATGTAATCTTAGAGAGTACGAAGAAGTAAAACATGAAATTTATCATGGTTTTTTATTCTAATTTGCTTTATCAAGTGATATCTTAGATCTCCTTATATGAAAATATCCATAATACTATAATGAACCATCTCGTTAGGAAACATTGAAGTCATCCTCCCTATTCCACAGTGTCTAGAACCGTTAGGGAACCGGTACCATCCCGTTCTATTACTAATCGGGACAGGGACCGAGGTTTGGTCCCATTAACTAAACAGGACGGTACTGGGATTGACACCTTTAATACCAGTACTGGCATAGACCCGTCCCGAATACCTAGAACCATCTCGATTGACACCCTTACAAGTTACTGCCGCATGACTGCCCTCTCTGCAATTGCTCATCTGTACAGCATCCTGCCACTAGCATGCCACTGATAATGTTGTGTGAGTGTGTTAACCGTGATTGTTGACCATGACTGTGTTGACAACACCAACTGCAGTACTATGACACTCTCAATTTCCATTGGACCAACACAATCATTGCCAAGAGGGAAAAGGATGAAAGATTGAACACATGCAATTTTCTAGTGAAACTTAATTCTTCTACTGTATGAATTCGAGAATTCTTTTCTCTTCAGGGAATTCCTTGCTTTGATGGCTTTACTTTTTTTTCTTCTTCTTCTTTGTGGTCATATGTTTGATCTAGAGTGATGGTGGAGAACGTATTGTTTAATCTTCTTCGGTACTAACGTATTGTTTAATCTTCTACGGTACTAACGTATTGCTTAATCTTCTTTGGTACTTTGTTAACCCTTTCTTACTGAGATGTATCAGTTACACAGGCTGGTAAGAAAATGCCAACTGTCTAATGCTACAATAGAGCATTAGACACATGCAAGTTTACTAGTTCCAAAAACATATGTCCACATGTGCAAGGTTGCTAGATCCAAAAAGAGTAGATCTCTCAGTCTCTCTCTCGATCCCGCCTCACCCCGGAGTGTAGTATATAACGTTATGCATAGACATCTTATGCAAACAACATGAACATACTCCTTGCATCCAAGTAGAATTATTTCTAACATCCACATTCACCATACCGAAGTGAGAGAGAAACATTAACGATTCATCTTAGTTTAAGAGGAAACAAGAAGCCAAACAATACCATAGCAAAATCAACTCCACCAGAAAAAGGAAATTGAAAAGAAACGTATTGGAAGTCCACAAGACCTACAACGGATCTTAAGATACCAGAATTAATATAGAACTCAGCACAAGAAAAACGAAAATAAATATAAGATCCTCTCCAGCAACAAAAAATAAGACTCATCCTCAAATGAAACATACCTGAGCTAACATTTGGCTTCTTGCCATCTTCAGGCTCTCTCAACCACTATCTAACCCCTTGATCTGATAACTCCAGCTAGCGTGTCTTAACCTCCCGTTAGCATTCTGAACTCTAAAAATAATGTCATAACATAACGAAAGCCTATAGTAGAAGAGAGGCTTGACAGCCATCTACCCCCTGATATCCGTTGGTAATCAGTTATAATAACAACAACATTGCTATTAATAAAAGGTGGACCGAATTGAGAACCAAGAAATCTGATAATTGTGCAGTTCCACTAGAAAACTGAACATATCCAGAAACAGTGCCCCCAGTACTGCCTGTAAGAGAAGGAGTTCTATTAGGTGCAGCAATATCCTTGCAAGATGCCATCTTCGCTCCAGCCTGCCAAATTCCATACAGAATGACCTTTATGAGACTTTGTAAATAGAGTAACATTCATGGAATCACTGGAATAGGAAGTTCTCTCCGACCAAAGATGTCTCATAGACCCATATTGACCAAAAGTAAACATCTAAATATTGGATGGCAACAATCATCGAATCAAGTTGATTCTTTGACCAAGAAGATATGCCCCATATAATGGTGCAGGAAAGGGGTAAGGCAACTTCCTGTACCCTCATACCATAAACCACAAGAGGGTATGGGATCCTACAAAATGGCACTCAAACAGAAATCAATCATGTAAGTACAAAGGATACCTGACAAGCATTGATAGTACTACAGCCACACAATGTCTGTCCATTCATTCTGTCCAAAGCATCAAAAACACCTCCACCATCACTTCTCTGCAGAACCACGTGTACTGTTAGGATTCTTAATTTGCATGTATTTGACATAAACTTCCCTTCTCTAAGAAAAAGATTTGATACCATGTAAAAGTTAACAGCCAGAAAGTTAGGCATCACATTTCCAGCTGTTTTATAACAAGTAGCAACCATCTCCATCAGAGAAGTTGAATGTTCTTTGCAGGTTTCAGCCTCAACGGGGAACGTAGGGAAGTAGTTCTGTAGAAACAGAGATGCACCTCTCCAATTGAGTGTCTGTGATTGCTTTCGGTTTGGACATGAACCTTGTACAACACCCCCATCTCCAGCTGAAAACCATTAAAATACAATATGTCAACATATAAAAGCAATACCCATCAATATTTTTGACTCATAAAGTGTTAGTGCTTACGTTCATTTTCCACCATGTACCTCCACTGGTAAGCAATTCCTTCATAAACTTCCTTCGAAGGGTCAGAGGTGAAAACCAGAAGCCGGTGATTCTCAGCAACCATGTCAGTCACGGTGGGCCAGTCCTCACCTTTTGCGGGCATTTTTGAGACAGGAAACCAATAATTGACCAACCCGGCATCAGTAAACAGCTTTGTCAACCCTTTGGGAGTATGCACGTAATCTTCAATGATAATGGTAACAATCTCTGATGGGTTCTCACTCAAGAACGCCTCCACTTCCTTCAAAGTGTTTATTGCAGGTTCCTGAACAAACAATTCAGCAAGGCAATAGTAAGAGCAGTTACAAACATACAACCCAGACATGGATAATTCTACACAATAAAGTGGGAAAGAAGGAGTAGTTTTATATTACAAAGGCAGTGAAGTTGTAGCATTGTCCTCGCATCGAATGGCAGAGCCAGATATCATTCTCGAAGTCATACATGTCTAACATCAACCCTCTCACCCCATTCTAAAGAAAACAAAAAATATGAAATTCTAGTTAATTACTAGAAAAAATTAGAAGAGAGAGAGAGACAGACAAAAGGGGTAAAGAACAGAGAAGAACCCACTCAGTGGAGTTTGAACTTCAGCGAGAAGGATACTGTCTGATATAACATACCCTCAACTGATTAGTAACAGTGTCTTCTTGATTGTAAAACGTAATCCGCTGGACACCGAGCAGGGGTGGAGAGTCAATTATGGAGAACGAATTGTGGGTTACCAGCCATGTGTACTTGTTAAATGGCAGCCCCTTAATCTACCGCACACCCATTACGAATAATCAAGATTCGAAGCCAATTAAAACTTAAAAACACAAAGCGAGAATTCAAGCACGAAACTGAAACCCATAATTGAGAATTCCAAACTCGAAAAAGAAAAACCTTACAATTGATGTGGGTTGTATAGTTTGGCCTCTGGTGCAGACGGGCTGAGTCTTCCCCATAGCAGGACAATTGCCACAGTAAAGGCCCGCACCACAGTCGGTGGGCAACGAACACGAGTCGAGAAGCTGAGAATTTTAAGTTTTAATCATAAATCAGCGTAAAATGTAGTTATAATAGCTTTAATTTAAGTCTTTCCGAAGAAACAAACCTGGCAATTCCCATTAGTGCAAGCATTAGAACTGAAGACGACTATTGAGATCAGGAACAGAAGCAGAAACCCTTCTGCTGGCCACACTCCACATTTCTCTTTACAAGTTAACATAGGATGAGACGATGCAGAGCACTGAGCGCAAGCAACCCAGAGAAGTGGGTTGAAGGCTCAAGATTGATGAATCTGGAAAAAAAAAAAGAAAAATTAAAGCAATCAATGCGCAGGAGAAGTGTTTTTTGTACTCTGGAGGCGGGCTTTAACTTTTTTATTTTCTGGTCTTTTCGACTCTCTCTCTCTCTCTCTCTCTCTCTCTCTCTCTCTCTTTTATAAAAGCATTTTAGAGTATTAATTCTTCTATTGCTTTTTCACGTGGGTGGGGTATCAAGCATTAGCAGGTTTTGGAGGGAAGGGATGTAAGCAACATGGTAGAGATGCTCGAAGCAGGGTCGATATGACGATTTGCATGAATAGATAATGGGCCCAAAGTTAGAAATGAGATGAGGGCCCATGAAGCTATTAAGGCTGGCCGGGGTTGTGCTTACCATTGGAGGCCCAAAGTAATTGTGAATGTGTGTGAATTATTTTTTATGGTTTGACTTCAAGTTTTATTACACCACTGTCCCATTTTAAAAATAGATGCATATAAAAAATTTAATGGGCTGACCTGAGGCCCATCATTTTTTACTATCTGGAGGAGGCTTCAGGCTTAGCTATGGTAAATTTGAAAAATAAGAGATTTTTCTATAAGTTGTGTGGTGGTGCTACAAGTTTGAAAAAGAAAGTAATCTTTTTTTTTTTAACATAAATGATATTGGACTATAAATAAAATGAAATTTGGTAGGGAATGTTTCATATTAAAATAGTAATAAATTGAAGAGTCCCCCTCTGGTCTCTACCTAAATATTGAAAGTTTTGTCAAATTTCAAATGGCTTAAGATAGCAGTAGGGATGTAAATAGAGCTAATAGCAGTTATACTTGTAACCGAATTCGTAATATATCATTACATGAATTCAATCCAATATCTGGTGGATATTTCAATTGATTATCCAAAATTGTATCTAAATTAAAATATATGGAGATCAACCTTACCATCATAATGTCTCAAGAGAAGAAGATCAAATAAGGATTACATGGTATGTAACTTTAGTTACGTTAGAACAGATAATGAGATGATAAAAATTGTTAATAGAGAGATTTCGTAAAGTAACGATTTAAGATATGTGGCTCAATCTTAAGTAAATAATGTGATATAGAGGATAATGTTTCACATAGAATTCAAATAAGATAGATGCAGTGGAGAGGTGTATTTGAAGTGTTGTGTGATCAGCATGTTCCTTTTAAACTTAAAATAAATTTCAATAGGACAGTCGTACGATTGGCTATGATGTGTGATGTATAATGTGTGAACAGTTAAGATGTATCACGTGGATAAACTCAGTGTAACACATATGAGGATGTTGAGATGGATGAGTATCAAAACTATGAAGGATAAAGTAAAAAATTATCATATTTGAGCTTACTTAGGAATAGCTTTGGTATATGATAAGCTACAAGCAATTCTTTTGAGCTAGCATATCCATGTTCAATGAAAACCCTTAGATACTCCAGTACAGATGAGTGATTTGATTCATAATGAATAGACTATAAGAGTTAGGGGCATATCTGAAAATGTCCCTAGGAGAAAGTGGTGAAGAAAGACATTCATATATAGCTTAAGCCTTGTATAAAGTATGACTATTAATAGAGTTAATTGGAGGCAATGATCCATATAATTGACCCAATTTAGCTAGGATAAAAGCTGAGTTGTTGTCGTTGTATCCGAATTCATATATGCCTATTATTCGAGTATCTTGATTCAAATCCCATAATATATTATTCACACTTATGGATATAATTAGAAATAGTATTAAAAATAATGTATAATTATTTTTAAATTATTAAAATATAATAAACATAAATGGTCGTAGTAAGTGCACAAGGCTTTCACTAGTACGAGGTTTTGAGGAGGGACATATGTACGTACAGTTTTTTTGTGGAGAGGTTTCATTTGTTAGAACTCATAAGCACCGGATTGTAATAGGGCAACCTTACTGTTAGAATAAGCATGCTATATATAATAGATATAAAGCCTAAGTTCTGAAACATTTATAGGTAATGTTAGGTTATGATCCTAGTATATATTATCGAAGGAGATACTTCAAAAGCTATTTGACTGAACATAAAATATGATGCTTTATGATTTGTACGTTAGTTTTATGCATGAGATCTTACAAAGGTGACTACCCACGTGACATCCCTCTTTTCATGATCAATAAACTTTAGGGCAACCATAGGGCCTTTAAGATTGTTGTCCACTACACATGTAATGTCTTCAAGCATCGCTCAACTTATTTGACCATGAAGACAATTTATTGTTCAATTGATTGGTGTATTACTGATAAAGTGTAGACTTCTGGGAGGTCACGGGTTCAATTTTTATATCGTCACTTTTTCGCCACAGCGTGATTTAGAGGAACATCACCAAGATCCTTTTTTCCCTTTATCGCGATTGGAACTTCTATCCTAGTCTCTTAGCTGGACTTGGACAAGGCCCGAGATCACAGAAATTCCGGTGTGATAAGTTAGTCGGGCTTATTTCGGACCAGCCCATTTTTCTGGGTGCAATCGGACCAGCCCATATAAGATCCCTAATAACGCTCGATAGAGAGTAGTGACCCCTTCTCCTTCTGTTTTATATTCGTCATAATAGGTTGCAGTTGTTTTCTTCGATTCTTACAGGATTCGCTCATGGTTCAACGCACGACCGGAGCTGCTTCCCAATAATCGCAGATATTTCTTCAGTTCTAAGTAAACCTAAATCGAAGCATATACTTATCTCCTTGTCGTCTCCTCGAATTATCGAAGCATCAGAGGTGAGCTCCTTTTTCAGTTTCTATTTTCATCGCATTGGTCTTCGTTGGCGGCGAATATTTTTTGCTATTATACCTTCGCCATATTTCTGGATTTTTTTTTCTTTCTTTCTGTGAATTCGGTTCTTTTAATCGGAGTTTCGATCGGTTTTCATGGCGCGGAGATAATTCTGGTAATATATCTTTCTGGTTATTGTTTTCTTATCTTCAAACGAGAGATCTATATGTTCTGGTTACCTTTCTTTATTTTGTTTATGTTTTTAGGGTTTTAGTTCTCTTTATTGAATGTGTTGTTAATTCTGCAGGTCGACCTTTGTTCTAAATTCGATTTCTGTAGTTAAAACAACATTATAAATGGGTAGAAAGAAGCCAACAGTCCGGGACGAGGAGAATCCTGTCGCGTCTCAGGGTGGGACCAAATCCAAGAAGAAAGGGCATGTGGTTGACGATGATGAATACGCCATCGACTTGTCTGAAGATCAACAGAGTATGGGTTCTGAGAAACCGAACCATGAGGACGCAGCCATTCCGGCTGCTGGGAAGAAGGGCAAGAAGGGCAGCTCCAAGCCGGTCCAATCTAGAGATGAAGATCAAGATAAGCCCCTTGAAGAAGAGGAAGATGATGCTCCAGCAATTGCCTTCACGGGTAAGAAGAAGTCCAAATCTAAGAAGGGTGGTAATAATAAATTAGTTAGTGGTTCCAATTTTGATGTCCTTGAAGATGAGGATGTTCAGAAAATAGATGAGAATGAAAAGAATGACGATGGTGATGGAGGGGATGGGCCAGTTGTTGCTTTCTCTGGTAAAAAGAAGTCTTCTAAATCTAAGAAGAATAACAGTTTGTTTGCTGCATCCGCATTTGATGCTCTTGACGAAGGTGATGGTGCTGTGATTAATGAATCTGACCGGCAACTGACAAATGGAGATAAAGTGGATGATGAGGATGTGCCTGTAATTGCTTTCTCTGGTAAGAAGTCTTCAAATTCTTCCAAGAAGAGTGGTAGCTTGTTTACTTCCTCTGCTTTTGCAGACCTAGATGAAGGGGATGATGCGAAAGATGAAAATAAAGAAGAGGATGATGACGCTCCTACTGTTGCTTTTTCTGGTAAGATGAAGTCTTCAAAATCTTCCAAGAATGGTGGTAACTTGTATACTGTATCGGGTTTTGGTGATTTAGATGAAGGGGATCACACCAAAGATGAAAATAAGGAAGAGGATGATGATGATGCTCCTGTTATAACGTTCTCTGGTAAGAAGAAATCATCCAAATCGTCAAAATCTTCCAAAAAAACCAGTAGCTTGTTTGCCACCACACTTCTCGATGAGGAGGATGGTAATGATGTGTCTACATCTGAACAGCAGCTGGCCACTAGGTCTGCTGATGAAACTATTGATGAAAGCATGGTGGAGAATGAAGGCATTCCAACAATTTCGTTATCTGGTAAGAAGAAGTCTTCAAAATCCAAAAAGAATAATTGTCTCTTCACTGCCTCCAGTTTTGACGTGGGCCTCGGTGACCAAGAACCTGAAGAACCTGAAGAACCTTCTATGAGTGGTAGTAATCTGGGTGATGGTAAGAATGCTGCTGATGCCAAAGTAAATGAAGTAGGCAGCGAGGATGTCATGGAGTCATCTAAGAATAAAAAGAAGAAGAAGAAAAGTGGAAGGACAGCCCAGGAGGAGGATGACTTGGATAAAATTCTTGCTGAACTTGGTGCAGCCCCTCCCCCTCCTAAACCTACTGCTGCTCCTCCTGAGACGAAGGTTTCTCCTCCTCTAGAAGAGGAAAAGGTTCACACTAAGCCAGAAGAAGTTGCCCCAGCTGATTTCAAGGGTAAGGAAAAAGAAGCTGAAGAAGTTGGTGAATCTGCTGCTGCAAAGAAGAAGAAAAAAAAGAAGGAAAAGGAAAAGGAAAAGAAAGCAGCAGCTGCTTCCTCTGTGGTGGAGGTAAAGGAAGAAAAACAGGAAGAAACAAAGCCCAAAGTTTCTGACAAGAAACTCCCAAAGCATGTTAGAGAAATGCAGGAGGCACTGGCAAGGCGTAAAGAAGCTGAAGAGAGGCAGAAGAGAGAAGAAGAAGAGAGGTTGAGGAAGGAAGAAGAGGAACGCCGTCGGCAAGAGGAACTTGAGAGGCAGGCTGAGGAGGCCAGGCGAAGGAAAAAGGAGAGAGAAAAAGAGAAGCTTCTGAAGAAAAAACAGGAGGGCAAGCTTTTGACCGGTAAACAAAAGGAAGAAGCCCGTAGATTGGAGGCAATGAGGAATCAATTTCTTTCTCAAGGCAGTGGCATACTTCCTTCTGGAGACACTGCTAGTGGGCCATCAAAGCGGCCAAAATATCAGACGAAGAAGGCAAAGCCAGCTCATGTACAAGCTAATGATTTGGCTCATGTGAAGGCTGTGGAAAAAACGGAGGCTAAAGAAAACCAAGAGACTGCTGCTGAGGTGACAGAGATTGCTGAAGTGGAAGAAGTTGAACTACAGAAAATTGAAGAGAAAGTCGAAGCTCCGCAAGTAGTTGAAGAGAATGGAATAGAAGAAGAAGAAGAAGATGATGAAGATGAATGGGATGCAAAGAGCTGGGATGATGCTACTGTGAATTTGCCTGTTAAGAGTGCATTTGACGATGAGGAGTCTGAGCCTGTGGTGAAAAGAGAGACCAAGCGTACCACACCACCAGTTTCTGGGGATGTAGGAGCTCCTGCTGCGGCAACCAAAACTACAGTTTCTACCAAGAAAGTTGCCTCTCCTTCACAAAAGAAAACTGATAAGCTTGAAGGTAAGGTGGACCACCCTGAAGTTCCAGTTATGGATGGTAATAGGAGGAAAGAATCTGCAGCAAAAAAAGAAGCACCGGAAGAAGGTGTCTCTAACCTCCGCTCCCCTATATGCTGTATTATGGGCCATGTTGATACTGGTAAGACCAAGCTTTTAGATTGCATCCGAGGCACTAATGTTCAGCTTGGTGAGGCTGGAGGTATTACACAGCAGATTGGCGCAACCTATTTCCCAGCAGAAAACATAAAGGAGAGAACCAAAGAACTAAAAGCTGATGCAAGGCTCAGAGTCCCAGGTCTTCTGGTCATTGATACACCGGGACACGAGTCATTCACAAATTTACGGTCACGGGGTTCAGGTTTATGTGATATTGCAATTTTAGTTGTTGATATCATGCATGGCCTAGAACCGCAGACAATTGAGTCCCTCAATCTTCTTAAAATGAGGAATACAGAATTCATTGTTGCACTGAATAAGGTATGTGCAGCTAGTTAATTTCACTTGATTATTGCTTTGGTGAAACCATGCTAATCATTTCTTGGGAGTTGTCTCTTTAATCCTTTCCTGTTCTGTTTTTTTTCTTTCTCGACCCCCCAATTATAAGGTGGATAGATTATACGGATGGAAGGCATCCCCCAATGCACCTATTCAAAAAGCTTTGAAGCAACAATCAAGTGATGTGCAAAACGAGTTCAAAATGAGGCTAACACAGGTAAATAAATATCTAGGCTTTTATGCTACTGGGGAGGTTTTCAATCGTGCTAACTGTACTAATTCTTTTTGTTATTGTATATTTATTTATTCAGATTGTCACACAGTTCAAGGAGCAGGGCATGAATACTGAGTTGTATTACAAAAACAAAGAGATGGGGGAAACTTTCAGTATTGTCCCTACAAGTGCAATTAGGTATATGTTGAGGATATTTATTCAATTTCATTGGGTACCCTAAGAAACTACTTCCTGTGCTGATTCTCTTCTTAATGCGTCAATATGATAGTGGGGAGGGCATACCGGATCTTTTATTGTTATTGGTACAATGGACTTCAAAAACTATGGTGGAAAAGCTAACATTTAGCGATGAAGTGCAGGTTTGTTCTCTCTTTAATTGTATGCTGTCATAATTGAAGAAACTTGTGGTCCTAATTTTGGTTTGTGACCGTTCACCAGTGCACGGTTTTAGAAGTCAAAGTTGTTGAAGGCCTGGGAACAACCATTGATGTTGTATTAGTCAATGGTGTTCTTCATGAAGGGGATCAAATAGTTGTTTGTGGCATGCAGGTAAGCCTTCTGGGATATATCATATAGGGCATCATTTGTCCTGTTTACAAAATTTGTCAAATGTCTCATTTGTCCTTTTTCAATGTTAGGGGTCTATTGTTACCACAATCCGTGCATTACTTACCCCTCATCCAATGAAGGAGATCCGAGTAAAGGTAATGAATTTTTGGCATTATTGTCCTTTTTTGCCCGCATTTTGATTACTTGATTTCATATTATTAGCAGTCAGGATAGAATTGATAATCATTGAACTTAGGAAGATGATAATGGCCTTGATATATGTCAAAATAAGAGGGATTGAATGCATGGAACTTCAGTGAAGTGAATGATTGGACGCCCTCTGCTAAGGCTGCGTTTGGTAGTCATTCAGAAAAACGTTTTTGACGTTTTTCTGTTCTATGGGAACAATAAAACAGAGTAAAGTGTTTGGTGTCAACTTGTTGTTTTTCGCTTTTTTTTTTTTGAACGAAAAGGGGGAAAAAAACGCTAGAAATGCAAAATGATGGAACGAAAAAACCTTGTTCCGTCATTTCGGTTTCGTTCCAAATACAAAAAAAGTGAACAACTAGGGTAATCGTTCCTTAAACAGGTTCACCAAACACAATTTTTTTGTTTTAAGATGGCATTTTGACACAAACTGAAAATTTTGTTTTTGACACGAAATGTCATTTCCTGAACTGAATGACTACCAAATGCAGCCTAACTATTCATTCTTACCGTTCTATCTTCTCTTTTAACGAGTAACAATTTATTAATGGGTAAAGAAAAGACAATGATATGACATCCCAAGCAGAGAAGGAAAAGCAAAACCCACAACTAATAGTACATCATCAATGAAACACAAGGAGGACTATATCTCACAAACTAGGAAACTGAGACTACTTCCAAAACCTTGCTCTGGAAAGGGTCTCTTAACCTGATCAAATACTTATTTTCAAAGATACATTGGGCTATGACTCTATTGTTCGACTTGACTGACTTGACTGATGGAACACAGGAGGTATATATCTCGCAAACTATGAAACTAAGACTACAGTAGTACAGTTACAATTTCCAAGACCTAATGCACTAATGTACGAAACTAGAATGAACAACCCCCAGCTTAGCCAATTCATCCGCCACCTCATTGCTAATCCTGGGATTTCATTGAAAGCATAGTTGTCAAAGTGCTATTCAACCCAAGGCGTTGGAGGGCGGGGTGTTCAAAAATGAAGACGACACCAACAAGGTGCCTAGGCGACCAACACGCCCATTAAAAAAGGAGCCTGGACGCCTAGGCAACGCGTTGACAACTATGATTGAAAGTTTGAAATAAACAATTCAACCTAGCTTCTAAATGTTGATTGAATCAAATAAGGTGGGAGAACCTCCAGGACTTTGAATAGTTAAGCATCCAAACAATTACATTTACAGAATTACCCTCCACTATTACTTGCTCACTTATCCTCCCTTCTAGTATGATTGCGCACAAAAGACTAGTTAAATAGCTTTGTTTTGGCCATCTTATTATAATACAAATATTAAAATTTTTTTTTCCTGGATATTTTAGTGATGCCCATGGTACCCTTTGCTAACAATTCAAAATGAGCTTTTCATGAAACTACTTAGGCTATAAGATCATCTAGCGCTCTTTGACTAACCGGAGAGTGGGCAATATGTTGAGGTTCTGGCGTGACCATAAAGCTGGCTGTTAAAAGATGTATTCTCATCATTTAATTGTCAAAGGAAATATACTATAAACAGCCAAACAAGCAAACAAACAGGAGTGAATGACATGGGCTGGATCTACTACACATCATCTACCAAATGTACAGTCATAAGAACATAAAGCATGTGAAATAAGTACAATAAAATTAAAAAGTAACATCTAAAAATTTTCCACACAAAGTTTTATAGGTAAAGAAGTGTACTAGAAATGAACTCTGGATTTATTTCTTGTATGCCTTTTTGTCACATTTTTGACTGAATTCTTATATTAACAAAATGAATTAGTCTGAATTATTTTCCTTCAGAATGATTCCTTTAATCTGAATTTGCTAACTATGCTCTCCACTGAGTTTCACAGCCAGCTCCTTTCACAGAAACAACAAAGGTCATTCTCATTGATAAAATTGTTGGATGCCTAGAATAGGCTCCAAGCTTCGATATAAAAAATAAAGACTCCTTAGCTATGTAAGAGAACTATCTAACTAGACTTGCCTAGCCAAATGGAAACATAACACAAGAAGGAAACCCACTATACTAGGTAATGACTAATGAGTCTTTAAGTGAAACAAAACAACTTAAAACTGAAGCCCAGGAAATGGTCTAGAAGACAGGCCCACTAATGGGCTTAAAGGGCCATGTTGGCAGGACTCAAGAAGCCCAGCTTCTTTTAAGTTGTTGGCCACTAAGGCGTGTTTGGTTTTCTTCTTTCTTCGGGAGCAAGTCATAAACTCCCCTGCATCATTTACGTAAACTGCCTAGGAAACTAAAATTATGAAGGAAAGTGAGTCAAAACAGGACTGGATTTATAGTCTCCTAATCCAGCCCAACAAAAACACTTAATAGCAATTAAAAGAAAGAAAAAAAGACATTTAACTAATTTCGCAGGCCTTGCTTCTGCCCATATTATAGGCCCATTAAAGTGGTCTATTATAAGAAAACACAGGATTAAAGGCCCAACATATACAACCCAACCCAAAGCTTTTTTCCATTAAAATAATCCCAATTGTATTTAGCTACATAGTCTTCATTCTAATTATTTATGTTGTATGAAAAGTTCTTCATTAATCTTTTCGTTTTTGAGTAGTGTTACTGTCGTTCAAACCACTCTTTGTTCATGTAGTTACCAAAAGCCTTCAATTATGACAATATTTCTCAAAAAATGCACATGACAAAGTTTAAATGCAATACAATATGGTCAAGAAGCTTTTATTCTTTTTTCAGGGACAATATCTGCAACATAAAGAGTTGAAGGCTGCACAGGGTGTAAAGATCGCAGCACAGGTGATGTCAACTTTCCAATGATAGCTTGTGGATTTCGATAAACATTCATTTAGTAATATGCATGTCAAGTGCATTAATGACTTTCAACTTTCTGGAAAACCTCTTTTTTCCCTCATTAAATACTGCATTAAATAACTTCCGCGAATAACACGAGGGACAAAAAAGTCTGAATACAACTTCTTGGTGACAACAAGATGCACCTATATATATATACATATATAGATATATAAGGCAGCGTGGCCCCTACAGCAGCGTTGGGACCAATTGGAGCACACCCAGAAGCATCAACGGTGGCGGGATTTCCATATTTCATGGGGGTGGGGTGGTTATTTCGCCCCTCACTATGTCTTGGTGTAGAAGTCGTGCTGCCTTCTAGGCTTCTTTTTGCCAAGTGACCATTTTGTTTCTTTGACATCCTCTACTTTGATAGTCTGTGAATGTTTTCTGAAATTCAAATAAATGCTTCTTCCCATTTGTTTGTACAATGCTGCATTTATGCTCATAGTTCACGCACATACGTGTTGAATTGGCTTCTGAGGACTCCTGTATGTTCTGTTACTTGCAGGGCCTTGAGCATGCCATTGCAGGCACTGGTTTGTATGTAGTGGGGCCTGATGATGATTTGGAAGACATCAAAGAAGCAGCATCGCAAGACATGAAGTCAGTCATGAGCAGAATCGACAAGAGTGGAGAGGGTGTTTATGTACAAGCCTCTACTCTTGGCTCACTGGAAGCGTTGTTGGAGTTCTTGAAGAGCCCAGCAGTGAAAATACCAGTCAGTGAGATAAGCATAGGCCCTGTACACAAGAGGGATGTCATGAAGGCCAGTGTCATGCTTGAGAAGAAGAAGGAATATGCCACCATCTTGGCATTTGATGTCAAAGTGACACCTGAGGCTCGTGAGCTGGCAGAAGAGACTGGAGTGAAGATATTTATTGCTGATATCATTTATCACTTGTTTGACCAGTTCAAGCACTACATTGATAATCTCAAGGAAGAAAAGAAGAAGGAAGTTGCAGACGAAGCAGTATTTCCTTGTGTTTTGCAGATTATGCCCAAAAACATTTTCAACAAGAAGGACCCTATCGTTTTGGGGGTTGAGGTTATTGAAGGCATAGCTAAGGTATGTGTTGGTTCAGTTTCTTGCTTACTCTCTTTGATGGCAAGATCTGGTCTGGTTTTATATTTGGCCAGTTCAAGCTATTTGAACCATCATTTTGTAGACCCAACTCACTTCTGAGTTTGAGTGTCCTCTTATTTTCACTTTCCCAATGACTGATGTTTAGTGCGATGAGACTCATTTTGTCTTTTGCCTATGCTATCATTTTACTGTCAAAGTCCTGGGGCCTAAACTGCGGGATTTTGGAGTGATGATACCTCTATTCTTTTCGTCGTCATTTCCATCCTGGGTGTGTAGAATACATTCTGGGTTGTGTAAAGGAAACGATATTTAGGATTGTGAATTGGAATTAGGAATCTTGTTTTGATACCATTGAAGGGAAAGGTTCTTAAAACTTTGCTTGGGAATGCTGCAGCTTGGGAGTTGTGTATTTTGACAAATAACTGTTTCCAACTGAGTTTAGCCTTTTTTTAGTTTTCTCACATAAATATTATATCAGTTTATCTTCTTATTGATAAAAAGTAGTAAAATTATTTGAATCTGCACATTAAATTGTAATTATGTATGTACAATCAAAACCGTGTTTTCCAGTAGAAAAATTGGGGTTTAGGTTGGCTAGAAATTGAGATGAATCTGGCATAAGGGTTGGATGCGAGAAGGCGTCCTTTTTTATGTATGTTAACCTCATTCTTTCTTCCCCAACCCCCTCCCAACAGTTCTCTTTTTCCTTCTATTTTGACTTGATAAGGCATCTTTTAACTCTTCCCATATAACAATTGAATCTAATTGCATTGCTCTCAGGTTGGTACACCAATATGTATTCCTTCAAGGGATTTCATTAATATTGGACGGATAGCATCCATAGAAAGTAACCACAAACAAGTTGATGTGGCTAAGAAAGGGTCAGAGGTGGCTATTAAGGTGAGGGGCTGTCTTATGAGGATCATAGGTTTTTCAAGAATGTCTTTTATTTATACGAGTCAGTTTCATTGGTTCTAATTTAGTGTGTGTGTGTTGCAGATTGCTAGTACCAATCCTGAGGAGCAACAGAAGATGTTCGGGAGACATTTTGATGAGGATGATGAGCTTGTTAGCCACATCACTAGGAGGTCCATAGATGTGCTAAAAGATAATTATCGGGTAATTTCCAGGCACCTTCTTGTAGTTTTTCTTCTACTATCATGGCCATTTAGGCGTCCCCCTTAATTTTCTTTTTAATTTTCCTAACTATATATGTACAGGATGAGCTGTCTATCGACGAGTGGAGGCTGGTAGTGAAGCTAAAGACTCTTTTCAAGATACAGTGAATTCTAGCTATCACACTGTGGCTGTACTTCTGGGAGATACACAAATGTAACCGGTTTCTTCTCTGGCTCAAAAAACAGGTTCTTCTCCTGCTCCAAGAAAAATGAAAAAAAAAAAAAAAAAAAAAAAATCAGTTGTTGAGCTTTTGGGCTTTGGCTGAGGGGCATGGGTCTTGGGAATTTTGAATTTCTGGAGGTTTGGAACACATTAAGAACTGGGGGAGAGAAAAGGCTGTCGGAACAGAAATTTTTAGGATGAACCATGTCCACCATCCACTGTAACTTGAAGGAGAGCAAAAACTTAGGTCCAAATTTGACTGGGATTCGTTTCCTCTTCTGGGTTTTTTCCCTGTTACCAACTCTTAGAGCTTGTACGTTTAAATGTCTTCATTGCTGGGAGAGGTATGGGCCAGATGATTTTTGTTCAGAAGCAATGAAACCTGTAAAGAGCTTTGGAATTATGTCTTGTGATAAGTTTTCTACCTACAAATAATAGCCGAAGGATTGATCTGGCAGTCAATTTTCACCTGCCGTTTGCTGATGGTCTACTGAGCTATTGATCCTATGGTAAAGTCAATCAACTCAGAAGATTTATTTTCTTAATTTTGTAATCTTTACTGGATTATGTGGGAAGAATAACGTGGGTTTGTATGCTGATGATGCATAGGAGGAGAATAAAAACAGAATAGAAAGAAGAGCTGAGTCATAACTCGCGAGTTAAATAAGAAAAAAAGAAAGCGAGTCATGGTGGTTTCAAGGCAGGGTAGAAGTATTCTCTGTCTTTCTTTCTAGGTTGAACCCTCAAGGTGCACTAGTTTATTGGTGTTTGTGTTGGGTTGCTCCCTTGCATGGTTTAAGACTGGAATCGGTTGCATGGTTTAAGACTGTGGAATCGATCAAGGCTGATATCGATCTGATCTTGATTTGGGTTGGTCAGAAACAATAAAATATGGATATTTTTAGGGTCAGTCAGTGACTCGGTCAGGAGTGGTTTAATACGTAATATAAAATTAAAAAATACAAAAGCTGCAAAATCTGAAAATTTTGAGAGGATGAGACATTGGTTGGGCGGTTGGTTGTGCTCCACCTGTCAACTGAGGCCAGTACCATATTTGCTACCTAGGTGGGTACCGCCATTTTCACTGCAGGGTGCCGTAGCAAACGATGGTTTATTTTATTTTATTTTTGGGTTACTAGGCGCTGTAGAACTGCAGAACGAAACAATCTTGGGGAGGATGAGGGGTGGCGAACACAGCCTCTTGGTGCTCCTCATCGGAGTCTTTTGTCCTCTGCACTTGCCTCTTGCAACGCTGCAGCTTCCGGGATGAAACCTTTCACCGCCTGCAAACCTCTAATCGGGGAGGGAAACTTTGGGTTGGTGACGTTGGTCTAGTTTTGGGTCATAATATCTCAAATCAAAACCAGTCTGATGAGATTTTATTTCGATTCGATCTGATCTTTTTGTTTGGTAGAAAGATTCAATCTGACCAATTTTACTATTCCAGGCTTAGTTTATACCCCCGTAGTAAGTGTGTCAATAAATAATCGGTTATAATCAAATCAAATCGCACCGTATTAAATTGATCCGGTTTTGGTTTTATAAGTCATAATTCTAATTCAGAATTGAATCGAATCGAAAAATTGATGGTTAACCGGCACCTAGTACTAAAGACTTAAAATTGTTTTGAATCTCGATGGATCTCTACGAAAAAAATGGAGGAAAAAAAAAAAAAACAAAATACTAACTAGGAGAGAGCTTCACTTTCACACAATCACACTTTTTGATTTTCTAATTTATAGGATCATAGTTAATTAGTTATAATATGCGTAGTCTTTTATATAAAGTATATTGTCCTTGGAAATATAAATGTATATTGTCTTATTTCTTTAGGAAATTTAGCATATGTAGGATTCACACTAGTTGTCGGATGTAAACCATTTTCTAAAACAACACTATTAACCCCATGTAAACCGGTTGTGAATCGAATAACAAAAACCGATTAAAAATCGTTAAATCCAAAATTGGATGAAAACGATTCTGATTTCACCTTATTCCTATCTGGTGCGGTTTTGGTTTCACCTTATCAAAATGTAAACCAAACCGAATAACTAAAATCGCACTGTTTGACACCCTTAACCCCCAGTAATTAATAGGAGTGTTGACAACCGCATCCACAATGTAAGGGTTGTAAGGTCTCATGTGGTATGTGCTCAAGTGGGGGGGGGGTTGCCAACTTTTGCGTGCGTGCTCTCTCAAATGTAAATTAAGGCACCGTTTGATAATATTTCTACTGTTTCTGTATCTAGAAACAGCAAAAACAATTTTGCATGTTTCTAGGAATAGAAATGGATTTTCTGGTGTTTGATAAACTTGTTTCTCAAATTGAGTAAGGTTGGATAGATTCCTTGGATCGTTATGTGTTTTGCTAGGGAATTTGAACTTCAATCCCCAACAATGATTCAGTAATCGATTCATGTGGGTCCAGAGAGAATTGGGAGAAATCCACAAAGGAATCGATGGATGTGAATTTAAGGCTTTCACTAGCAAAGCAAAAATTCAGTATATTCATTCTCATTTCTCTGGAGAATCTTCAAACTTTGGAAAGCCGCCAGATAAGGTAAATGTTAAGTTGGGAAACATAACTTTTCATTAGGGGTTCATCGATTTTTTGGCTCACAAGTTGTTCCAGGAACCTGAAAAATAAGTCTGACTTATTTCGTTAAACCCATTTCTAGACACAAAAATAAGCATAAATTTTTATTTATATTTCAAAAAATAGGTGAAACGAAATAAGTTTATCGAACAATTTTTGAGATGCTTTCCCGTTTTTGAGTGAAAAGAAAAAAAAAAAAAAAAAAAGGAAAACATGTTTCTATGAACATTATCAAAGATGCCACAATTTTCACATCCTAAAATGTTTTACTTTGGACCTTGTAGTAATGTAGTTGTAGTCAACTGCCCTCGCTTGGTAGAAAAAACCTTAAAAGGGAAGAGAAGTCTATTTTCCAGTTTCTACTTTACCTTCAAAATGTCAAATCTACAATAGCCAAAAGACGAAGTCCACAAAAATTGGAGGAAACAGAGAAAATATTTGAAAACTTTCTCCAATTTAATATTGGACTTCGGCCACAGATAAAGTTTTATATATATTCTTTTAAAATCGATTAATCGGATCGATTGAATTGGGGTTTTGGGATTATACCATTAGGTTTTCAGATCTGAGAGAGTGGGTTTGGGGATTGATTCTAATTGATTTTAATTTATTTCAAATTAAAATTGATAGAGACTGATTCAACCCCGATTTCGACTTTAAAATCCTTGAATCCAAAGGTCTGATTCTAGAGTTTTAAGACAGATTCCGATCTAAGATTAGATCAAAATCCAAGAAACAATAAAAAGATGGGTAATTTACAATGCCACCCCTGGAGAATGTCAATATTAGAGGGATACCCCCTCTCTTTCACCAAATTGGACTTGTACACTTTGCCGTCAGTCTATGTTAAGTGATATTGTGAAATGATAATTTTGCCCTTATGAGTAAAACACCATTATTATACTATTTCAAAAATACCCTTTAATCACCATTATCACTTATCACACTCTCTCCCTTGTTCCTTTTCCGTACCTCAACCTGTGAGTCCGGCGAGATCCAGAATACCCAAGTTGCTGTCTTCAGCAAGTTGTGCTCATTCCGTCGACGGTGAGTTGGGCTCATTCTGTCAACGACAAGTGGTGCTACCTCTGATGGTGCCCGTGCAAGTCTCCATCGCCGGTATTTGGATGAAAATAAATGATTTCACTGGACTCAGTTTCATCTTCTTCCTCCTCCCATTCCTATTCATGGCCATGACTGTTTCAGAACCTTTACCTCTCTGCGACCTCTCTGATTCAGGTCCAATGAGGCTGGATCTGTCAGTGGCGGACATGGAGGTAGAGGCGGTGGCAGACATGGAGGTAGAGGCGGCGGCGGCGGTGGAGAAGGAGGAGGTGATGGAGAAGGTTTGGCGCCTTCACCGGAAGGGGTTGCAGTCGCCGATCGATCAAGTATAAGGGGTCTTCTTCTCTAACTCGGTGTAGAATCAAGAACCAAGGCAATTGCACATATTGTGATGGATTGATCGTCGGAATGGATTGCTTTCGTCGGCATCGGCGACAGCGGCAATCAACAAGAACTCTCTCTATATGTTTAACCCGTGTTGATTGCCACTATCACCGTTGTCGCTGCCCGCCACCGCTATGAGTTTGTTCTGATCGCCGCTGTCGCCGACGCTGTTGCCCCCACCGCTGTGATCGCTGATGCCGGCAATCAACAGGAACGATCTCTCTCTATGTGTTTAACCCATGCTGGTTGCCACTGTCATTGTTGCCATTGCCCGCCACCGCTGTGAGTTCGTGTTGATCGTCGTTGTGATACCCTACTTTTTAAACCCGATCTAATTACATGGTTGACTCGGTTTAACCATGTAGGACCCGAACTGGAGAGGGTTAAGGCGGGTTCCTTATGGACCATGATGACAAGGGTGACCTTGAACACCGGTTGGCCAGTACAAGTCCGAGTCAGTGCCAGAGGAGACGGGTGTACCCAAGCCGTGTACATGCACATATCATAAGGCCATGTACGGATAAAGTAGGTATGTAGCCGTATCCTAAAGCGCATATGTATAATATACCTTGTGCCGAGAGTGAGGTTCACGCCGAGAGTCGAATTTCATCAAAATCTCACTTGTTGGCCACTTTTCGGCCCTCAGGTGGGCGGTCACAGGTGGGCACACCCGCCCACCTGAGTGACCCACCCATGTGTTACTAATGGTTTTAAGAAAGTATAAATAACAGGATTTGTGTTTTTCAATATCTCATTTATTACACTGAATAGTTGGTGAGAAAAGTTAAGAGGAGAGAGAAAAGAAGAGAGAAAAGAGAACGAAGAAGAAGAAAGGGGAAGGAAGAGGAAGAAAAAATGGATTTAAGCGGCGCCAAAGTTTGATCTTCTCATTCCGACGCCGGAAGAGTGATCTCCAACACGAGGTCTACGTTTAGAGATGAGCAAAGGCTATGTTCCTTAAACTTTCACCATACCCAAGTAAAACCCTTGATTTGGGTAGAGTTCCTTGAGGTCTTGTAAATCCCCCTTGAGATGATGAATCTAAGGTTTAATAGATGGTCTATGTGTTGATTTTGAAGGATTTGAAGAAGTGTTTACACGGTTGGAGAAGCATTGGTGATTTGAAGTGATTTTGGGGTTTTTGAAAGAGTTCTTGAGCAAAGAAGGTAAGATGGTTTTCATTCCTTAAATCTAACATAGATCTAGGTTAGAATCATCTTATGAGACCTTGAATGTGTGAAAAATGGGTTTGGAAAAGGCCCATTTGATTTTTCCAAAGGTTGGGGAAGGTTTCGAAGAAAATGGTATTTTTCTGCCAAGATCGGTGGGCCAAATGGCCCGCCTGAGGGCACCCACCTGAGAGGACAGGCCCTCGGGGCCAATCGGTGGGCCCTACCGGTGGGCTGATCAATGGGCCAACCTGCCCGCCGATCCGATCATGACTGGTGGGCCACCTGCCCGCCGATCATGACTGGTGGGTCAAGACAGGTGGGCTGTCTGACCCACCCGAGAGGCTCCCATCGTGATTTTTACGTCCGAATGGACCCAAAACGGACGTGCGACCTTCTTTTAGGATTCTAAACATGATCTTATCATCAAATCTTGTTAGTTTTGACCCCAAAGTGGTGAAATACTAGTCCATTCACTTATGATAGGTTTACCAAAACTTACGCTTCTCGCACCGGATCTCACCCGTACCCGGCGTGAGTCTTTGTACACTACAAGTAAGTGGGGAGAGGACGTTTGGCCTTATTTTAAGGCTTATTTGGCATTCATTAAATTGTATCTAGACTAGCTATGTCATCATGCAAATTATATATAGCTTAGCCATCCTCATATTATTATGACATGTGTGTTGTGTTTATTTTCTCAATATCAAATGATGATGTGCTTATGTGATGAATGTTGACATCATTGTGCATGATACATTAATAGACTAGATGTTGTAGTCGGCTTGGAAACGAGTGTATTGGTGGCCCGTAGAATGGGACGCGGTGGTACTATGCAATCGTACTAGGTCATATAGGAGCATGCGATTTAGGATTATCACCTTCCCGTGCTACAACCCTTCCCAACGGGGTTGAGGTGTTGGGTTACCATTCGGGGGGAAGCAGCGGTCGCGGTTGTCGGGTCACTGTGATAGTTAGACATACACCCGGCTGGTCATTAGGACAGTCGGCAACCTCGGTGGTATATTTAAGAGGGCCAATCATACTGCTTTTAAATTGCTGGAGTCAGCACCTTTAATTTCTGTCATTTATTTTTATGTTGAGAGTCGGTAGTCGGCATGCTTTTATTTTCTGAGTACTCACGGTGGGCCTTCTCCGACAGCCCTAGGGACGTATCTCGGGATGGAGTTTATGGCTCGTACCCGGAGTATACGCGCACTGTGGTTGTAGTAGCACTAAACCAAAGACTTAGTAATGTTAAATAGGTGGATGTGATTAAAAATGATTTGTATAACATATAGTGCATATGGTTGTGATTGTTATGTGGACTGTTATGTGGTCATTCTTTTCACTTACTGAGCTAGTGAGCTCATCCCACGTGTACACCTCTTTTAGATGATTTTGTAGGTCACCAGCCTGAAGATCAAGGGTCGGACCCCATAGTTGAATTCCCTGAAGAGGATTGGTGGGTCCCCGAGGAATATGAGCATGGCACGGATTGCACATGCGAGGGCTATGCTGTGGGACCACAGTAGGGACTTTATACATGATTACTTTTTGATTATTTTGATGACCCCTTTTGTATACTTGATACGTGAATTGTTATTTTTTTTGTGTAAATATCATGCTTGCGGGCCCACATGTATTTATCTATTTACTACAATTTGGGTATCAAGTATATTGAGAATATTTACAGGTAAATTAAGTCTTCCGTTGAACTGTTGAACATTATCTTAGTTGTGTGTATGGTGTGGTTGGATACTGTATCAGATGATCCTAGCAGGTTTGGGTTAATCGGAGTTAACTCGGTCACCGGTCCGGTTCTGTGTGAACGGGGTGTGACAGTCGCTGCCCCCACTGTCCTGATTGCTGGTGCCGGCAATCAACAAGAACTCTCTCTCTCTCTCTCTCTCTCTCTCTCTCTGTTTAACCTGTGCTGATTGCCACTATCACCATTGTCATTGCCCGCCACCACTGTGAGTTCGTGCTGATCGCCGCTGTCATCGATGTCGCTGCCCCCACCGCCGTGATCATTAGTGCTTGATTTGGGAGAAAGGTGAGGATGTGACTCATTACATGGGCATTTTAGGGACTTCACATTTAGTAAGAGTATTTTCATATTTAAAATAAAATATAGTAACTAACATCAGCATAGAAGGTATATTCCTTAACGGAGACTGATGGTATAAGGTTTGAGTCTAATTTAATGAAAGAGAGGGAGTGTTTCTATAATACTGGCATTCTCCAAGGGGTGGCACTGTAAATTACCCTAAAAAGATAATCAGTGAAAGAGTTGTGGTCCCCTCCTTTCCAAAGGCATGGATTTCACATGTTTCTCAAGGAATTACGCACGTCACACGTGGAGTTGTGGATTGAAGACTTGTCCAATTGGTCGCCTCTAGATGGAAGAGGTATTTTCAGAATTTCAAGACCATGGAAGGGCACAATCCTAATTTTATGGTAGGAAAATTTAATGATTTCACATTTTTGCAGCAAAATCCAGAATTTTATATATATATATATATATATATATATATATATATATATATATTTTTTTAATAAAAGCTTCTCCGGACTCCGGAGTCCCTCCTCTACTCCTCTGTTACAGTCTGTGTTTGAAGCAGGGATCCCAATTTGCAATGGAAAGAGAAGTAGCGGCTCACAGAGAAGACGATGAACCCCTAACACCTGCGGGGAGATTCTTTCTTCAACCAGAAATGAATCAGGTAATCAATTGCGCGATTGGGATGAAGAATCCCATCGACATAGAGGCTCTGAAGGACGCAATCAAGGATTCACTCATGCTCCAACACCCTAGGTTCCGTAGCGTTTTGGTGAGGGACAAGCAAGGGAGAGAACACTGGAGACAAACTCAGCTTGATCTCGACAATCATGTCTTTCTCCGAGAAATCGGTAGCGAAGAAAACGACGATGATGAGACGGTGGTCAACGATTACTTGGCAGATCTAGCTGTGTCATCGCCGATGAGCACGGATAAGCCGCTTTGGGAGCTTAATGTGGTAAGGGCAAGAAAGTGTTGTGTATTGAGAATCCATCACGCTTTGGGGGATGGTATCTCCTTGATGTCTCTGTTCATTGCTTGCTGTCGGAAAGCCGATCGGCCTGATCAGATGGCCACAATCCCTAATAATTCTTCTTCATCATCGATTTTGAGAAGAGAGGGAGAAAAGATTGGAATTGGTGGGAGATTGAGGTGGATTTGGAGGATGTGGTTGAGATTAATGATGGCTGCGTGGTTTACCTTGGTTTATGCTATGGAGTTCTTGCTTAGATGCCTTTGGGTGAAAGATGAGAAGACGGCCATTAGCGGCGGCGATGGAGTGGAGCTGTGGCCCAGGAAGATTGCCACCGCTAAGTTCAGTATCGACGACATGAAAGCCGTCAAGAGAGCTCTCGTTAACGCGGTAAGAACTTCTTTTCATATTTTCTTCTCTTTCTTTCCATTTGGTTCATGCCCTTCGTTCTAAAATACATTAATTCCAAAGGGTCAGAAAAGTAATTTTACGAAACAGTGGGGTTAATTTTGTGAATTCCCGTTTCAATTGGGTCTGGAAATTTGGGTTATTTTTTGTGAAATCGACTTTTTCCTAACTAAAATAGATCCCCACCGCCCCCCCCTTTTTCTTTTTTTTTTTTTTTGTAGGAACAAAAATAGACCCAGAACTCCACAAATTTGGATTATTTTTCCAATTCCCGGTCCTTATCTTTTCTGGACAAATGCTAGGTTTCATGGTCTTTCATGGACCTTCTACCCCAACAAAGGTCTTACTTGGGTCTAGGTATTAATGGATGCGTATGTACTAGGGAAAGAGGGACACACTGAATACAAATTTAGACACCCTAAGATTACATTTTCTCGAAGATCATGGAACGTTGTGGCAATTAATATTTTGTATTTTCATATATTTTATTAAAAAAAAATGCTATTATTGCATTTACCAAACTTGCACCTAACCAAAAGGTGGACCATGGGTTCTTAAAAAAAAAAAAAGGAAAGTACTTCCCTCGGTCTCTCAGGGATCAGATTTATCTTGATCAGAATTGATTGAAATCAATCCCAAAACCCTAGAATCGGCACTCAGGTTTTAGAACTTAATAGAACTTAATGATTCAAGGTTTTAGACCAAGAATCAACTATATTGAATGAATCAATTCTAAAACCCTAGAATCGGCACTCAAGTTCTAGGACTTAATAGAACTTAATGATTCAAGGTTTTAGACCAAGAATCAACTATATTGAATGGAAATGATTCTGTTTTTGAAATGATCTCTTCTTTCGGCGTTAAATATATTTTGTGGGTTCTTTAAAAAATGAGAAAACAAATTTTTTTTCTTTTTCATTAAATATACTATTATGTTATTTGCTATTGACTAAGAATATAGATGTAATATAGATTTACAATCTATAGATGGTTCTCCCATGAAAAATATATGGGAAAAAGATCCGGGTTAAGCTGCAATGTTGCCTGAGCCTAAACACAAGTGGCGGAAAATGGCCACTCCTGCCCTTGAAACGAAAAAATCCATTAAACTGTATACCATTATGCGTGTTCTCATTGGTCCTGTGTTTATGCAGGGCACACAGTCTAACATAAACTTTCGTCCTTAAAAATTATATAATTAAGTAATAATTTTCCACGTGGAAGATGATATAGGGTCGAATATTAAAGAAGAAAAAAGAGGGAAAAGACAACTATTCACTGGCTTTTTCAAAGAGTTAGAAAGTACAAGCTAAAGAGGACCACTCAGGCTCCGACAGATATGAATTATTTAGATATGTAAGAGTGCCTTGACAAAAACAAAAGAGATATGATCTAACAGCTTACACTTATAACTATTAAGTTTTCACCTAAAAAAAAGAAAACAACTATGAGGAGTAATGAGCGAACGATTCTGGCCATTAAATTTTGATGGAGTGGAAATCTTGATGGAGTTGGGAAATCGACGAATAGATAGCAGAAAATAAAACGAAAGGTGAAGGTTTTTGACTGTTAGTTGTTGCAGTAGCTTTTTGATTTTATATGGTGAGTTGACTTTTTCTTTCAATATAATCTTCAACAAGCGTGACAAGATCAAGGTTTTGAAACTCAGGATTAGTCCCCACCAATGTCGATGTGGATTGAATGGATATTGACTAGAATCTGATGGATTTACCTTTGATCTGATCGGATTTTTAAAACTATGGTCAAGACTCTGGACATAGTTTAAATTAGAAGGCATCTAACTACTTAACACACATGCAAACTTATTTACAGCTACTACTTTAGGACTTTGAAGAGTGGATAGAGAAAGAATTCTAATCAAGGGTTGGGTTCTTGCAAATAAATCTATACATTAAGACACTGACACATTTACAAAAAAAAAAAAAAAAACTGGCACATAGATGAGGGTGTAACTTCTTCTCATAAAGTGGTGAATAAAAAAGTTTTAATTTTCTTTTAATTGCCTTTGTCTTATTCTCAAAAGTTATTTATATGAAAAAAAAAAACACGATTTATCATTGTTGAAAAAAAAAAAAAAAAAAAAAGAAGAAGAAGAAAAATGTAAGATTACAAATTTTTGGTTCACTATTTTGGTTATAATAAGATTTTTCCCTTCATTAAATCAGTCTTTATCAATCAATGATAAAGAAACATTAATCCAAATTTGACCATTACAAGTCAATAGTAGTTTCTTTCAGTTCTCTCTATTGCTTACTTACTGTGACTCCTAATTCTGTAGTAGTTTTATAATGAAATTACATTTGGGTTCACAAGTTAGATGACATTATTTTGATTCTTACTGGAATTAACAGTGCAAGTCCTATGCAGACCATCAATGATGTTCTTTTTGGTGTAATATCATCCGGACTATCAAGATACTTGGATTTGAAGACTTCAAAGAGTATTATAGTCTTTTCCCAGAAATTATATTTTGGATATAAATCTCATAGAGTGTATACATATGTCCTGAGTTCTTATGATTTAATTGCTTCTAGCAGAACCACGTGAAGGGATTCAAATCTCAGGTTTATCAATGGTCAACATAAGAAAACAGCCAGGATTGCAGGTTTTAATTCAACCATTTGTTCTAGACTTATGATTAATTTGAATTTGAAAGTATGACACTGTCAATATCTTTAATATCTAATTAGAATATCCAACAGATCCAATGAACTGAATCAATTTGAAAGTACTGACCAGGAAATGTCCAAGCTGGTGAAGAGCAAGTCTGGATCAAGGTGGGGTAACCAATTTGGTTTCATGATCCTTCCTGTTTATTATCATAGGGAAGTCAATGACCCTCTTCAGTATGTAAAGAGAGCTAAAGCTATGATTGACAAGAAGAAGCTTTCTTTGGAAGCACATTTCTCATACAAGATTGCAGCATTAGTAATGTCCCTTTTGGGTCCAAAGGTAAAGATCTTTCTTGTTTCTAATCAACAGCAGAAGACCAAACGGTCCAAACCTGCATTTTTAAGATTCATAAACCCAAATCATTTGATGAAACACAAGAAACTTCCATTTTGTTCAGTTTTTTTTTTCCTTCCAATGTTCTCCGGTAGGTAGCGATATATCTCAACCACAGGATTGTCTGTAATACAACATTCACAATTTCGAACGTTCTTGGGCCACAAGAGGAAATTATGATTGCTGGGAATCCTATCAATTACATTCGGGTGAATACGGCTGCCTTGACTCATGTAAAGCTTCCACCATGTTAACATTCCTTTTATTTTACAAATTTATATAAACACGCCCCAACACACACACACATAGTGTGTTACAATGCACATGGTGAGTTATGAGGGAAAGTGAGCTTACTATCTTACCAATGGTGCAGGCAATTACAATGCACATGGTGAGTTATGCAGGGAGGGCAGAGATGCAAATCCTTGTAGCAAAAGACATCATTCCTGACCCAAAGGTTCTGGCCAAATGTTTTGAAGATGCATTGCTTGAAATGAAGGATGCTGCTGCCACCTCCACTGCAGTTCAAGAGGGAAAGGACTCTTGAATTACCATATATTGAAGAGGGGAAGACATATTCAATTACCAGTTCAAATTGTAATAGAAAAAGTTCTAAATGATGTGGTTATTGATTTCAAAACAACAGTTTTGGATGTTACTAACCTGAAAATATATATATATATATATATATATCTGAAGATTCCAAGACCACATGGGATCATGTACAATGGAAATCTTGTATTATAGGGATGAGAAAAAGATAATTATGATTTTTACCCTATGCGTGGTTGGCAATTCTGAAAATTAAATGGCTAGGTTACGGTTCCATTATAACTGCAAGCATAATATACCAAAGCTACCTCTGTGATTCAACTTGGTTGTGTTGTTGATGGATATGATCAGTGGGGTCTGATGCCCAGTCAGTGATCCAACTAAAGTGTGTTACCACTGCCTGAACAATTTCACTTGTATCTTCGAAACATCAGCCACTACTTATTCCACAATCTTCATTGAAGCGTTTCCCTACTTTTTCAGAATAAGAAATATATCAAATTTCAAATATAGTAGCATTTTCCTTTTTGTTGGAATAGTCAGTGACGGTACCTTCTTTTTTTTTTTTTTTTTTTAATCACGCGGATTCATGTAGCCAACCCCATGTATTTGGGATAAGGCTAAGATGTGTTGTTGTGTTGTAGTCAGTGACAGTACATTCACCATGAAACAAATATTCGAAAATTGAATAAAAAAAGTTTAAAGGCAGAATGTTAAACAGGTTGTAATACGTAGAAACTTTATATTTTTTCACAAGAAATATTTGAAAGTATAAAAAGGAGAAGCATCTAAGGCTGATATAATGCTTTCGATCATTTTGACTTTTGAGGAAGACTAGGGAAGCATTTGTAGGCAGTGGCAGACTGTTAATCAGTTGGAAACAACAAACGGCAAGTGTTTCTGTTCTAAACACATTTAAAACGCATTTAAACATGTTTCCCTTTTTTGGTTTTTTTAGACTTAACTTGTTGAACATAATGTTTACTTAATTGATCATATCTCTTTCTCCCGAACTCTGATCAACCTTATTCTTTCGCCGACTTGAAGCTAACTCAATGACCTATATTTCTCATGTGTATGGATCCCGAAATTGAAATACAACACTGATGCATTTGCTAAAAAATGTTTCTAAAGTGATGACTCATAATTCAAACTGAACATACATTACTCGAAAAGTGTATTGACTGTTGACAACAATGAACAACATCATAGCCAAGCCACATTGCTCAATAAAACTTGGACATGTGTGGTGTATGAATTTAGAATTGATAGTGGATGATATTCAATTATATATCATAAAACTAATAATGAGACATGAGATATATATGCATTAGTGTTGAATACTGTAGTTATTTTGAACATTAAATGAAAGCATTCATGTAATAATTCCTTGATTTATACGAGTATAGTACCATTTTTTTGATCCACTTTGTTTAAAATCTACACGTTTAAAATTCGTACGGTCCGTTTTCTGTTTTTTGCCATTCTTTATTTTTTTGACCATTTATTTGATTATATCATTCAAAAAAATTTTACTGTTTAAAACTCATACCATTAGTTTCTTTTTTTTTGCCATTCCTATTTTTGCTAAGGGGGTCTGACCTTCCGAACCCCGCCTCCAACTTTATCTAGTAATATTAATCGTAATATAAAAATAAGTGTGGTCCATTGGGCCCTAGGATGACCCTTGTCTGTGGCCCCATTGAGCGTTTTACACACACACACCAAAAAAAAAAAAAAAAAAAAAAAGATTTTCTTAATCATAAAGTATTAAATTTAACCATTTATTTTATCACCTATAGGGCTTTCGTAGTTTTGTGTCTCGGTTTTTAGAGTTTGATAAAAATATTTTCCTCAAAATATGGGATTATTTATGAAGGGAAAATTTTTATTTGAGATTTGATCTTATCTATTTGGGATTCTCGAAAGTCAAAACTATCCTTCAGGCTCTCATAATCATTTGTTTCTTCCACGCCAAACTGATCAATAATTATCTCATCAGAAACAAAAAAGAATGAACATTATAGATAGATGCCCTAAAAAACACGAGAGTTCAGAAAGGCCCCCAAGCAAGCTGTGGAGGTTCACAGTGATGGTCTCCTCTACCACATCACCAACGTCGAATGGGTCAAAGTTTGAATCCAGTTGGATAGTCTACTACGGCAACTGACCAACAGTTCGACGCAGCAGTTATTGTCATTTCCCTATCTGGTGCAGCCAACGCAGTAAGGAGTCATATCCGCATGGCCATCTAATTTATTCTTCTAAATCAGAGAAGAATTGGATAGGATTACAAGCAAGCAAGCAAGAAGCAAACTACCGTTCCCAACCAGAGACTAGATTGGATTATAAAATTTTCGAACCCTAGATAACCAGAATGCATTGGATTATATCCCTATCCATCCACAGCCATACGACATATATATACAACATTGCACCAATTGTCCTTTCTATCATATCAGGAATTGTCCTCAGAAAAAAGTACAGAATAAATTGTTTCAAGTTTTGGAATGCAATCAATTTCACCAGGTCCATCAAATAAAAAATATGATTTCTTTTATAAGGGTGAAATTGCAGATCTAAACAGGGTCAACTAGGGTATACCTTTCATCAACATCAATGGGTATGATGCTTCATATGTTAAAGAATAAGATGAAAAGATATCAAGGAAATGAAAAATGGATGAACAAAAGCTGGAAATCAAGCAAGCTTCTTTGCTCGGCCACTTGAAGGAGCTGATTCCTCTTTCTTGAACCCTGCAGCTTCAGGCTTCCTTGCCCAGGCAGGAGCTCGGTCTGGCTCATAGCGATAATCATAAAAGATTTCATCTCCTGAGTTTATCCGTTCCTTTGCAAATATACCCACCCTATGATCCCCAGCTACCATGATGACCTGCCATAACAACATTAATTGCATGACTGCAAATGATGGACAAAAGGCCAAAATGCACTAGTATTTCTTGATAATACTAGTTGTGTGTGTGTGTGTGTGTGTGTGAGAGAGGGGGAGGGAGAGAGACCTTGGCATAGCAATTTGGATCAGGAGAATGGTTGGCAAATTTCAATTTGTCTCCCTTCCGATAAGCATCAAGAACAAACTGCAAAAGCAGGAAAAAAATATCCCATCAAGAGTAAAACAAAATAAGGGATCATTGAAGCAGAAGGTGCCACTGAGTCATGCCTGATCATTCAGATTGAAAAGAAATGATGAATTTTCACGGTCATAAATCTTTCCACGTTTATCAGCTTCTCGGTGTGATATCAATTCTCCAGTGTACTCCCCCAGGTATTCATGTTTGCCAACGCTATTCTGGAGAGCCATTCAAGACTCGCTTAGCATCAGAATAAACTAAGGGCAAGAAGCACACAAAAGAGATACTCACCTTCAGAAATGCTCCCCAGCCAGATACATCAGATCTTCCAAGCAAGACCTGTTCATGGATGTGGACCAAGAACCGCACATGAATCTTAATTAAAAATATAAGGGAGCTATGGACCCAACTTGGATCCTAATCTGCCTCTTCTTGCACACAGTTCTTTTAAGGTAAAATAAATAAAGTAATCCTTACAATAAATAGTCAAAATAACAGTCTAAAATAAAAGTGAGAATTTCACAAAACTTTGGGGGAAGTAAATATTAAATACTAAATCGAATGGCTTGCTAAGACTAGAATTAAAAATTTCAGTCAACAGATCTGACCGTAATATACAACGGAGTGTGCTATCTGGTTGGGCCACCAAGGTAATGTTAAATGGGTGCCACATACTTGCACTACATGGCAAGGTTGGATGGGGCTCAAATTAAGTGGGCAGATAGGCCCAAGGTTCCCTGCTCAGATGTCTAATGCAGGAGTAGATTACAAGAAACTACCCCAGCAATTTATAACCACAAACAATACAAAAAGGACCAGAAAACAAAGAAATAAGACCTTCAAATAAACCTCCCAAGGATACAATACCCATATAGGAGCAAAACCAGCCCAAAACACAACCCGATAGGAGAGAGAAAGACCTGCTACAGAGCTGGAGAGAGAGGTGCAGCCAGGTTTGTAAGAGTCTGATTGAGCTACACTCTTGGGTGTAGATAGTCCCTAGGGAGGGTACAAAAACCCCCAAAGTTGAGAGGATTCTAACGGCTGGTTGTGAAGTTACAAGTTTTCTTGATTTTCTGACCTAGGAGAAAGAATCACAGGCTTCAGGAGAGAGAATCGAATCTGGTTTGTAACTTGGACAGATTTGAACTTCTGAATACTCACAACAGTCGTATACTTCAACAACAGTAACTTTAGGATAAAATATAAAGCTTTAAACAAGAAGAAACAAAGGGAAAAGTGGGGGAGGAGCGGCTGTCTCGTCCTGGGCTTCTCACCCACAGCTATCCCAGTTGTTCTAAGCAATTGACTGTAATAATTCTTTATTCAAATCTGTCAAATAATGGTACATATGCCTCTCTATTTATAGAGGGGAAGTTTACAATCATATTAATACGAGGAGCTAGTTTCCCAATAGGACTACACTCCTACTACAACTAGGAGCTAATTTCCCAATAGGACTAGACAGTCCTACTATAACTAGGAATTCAAAATAAGACTAGGACTTAACTTTATGACTCCAACATGGAATAAGACTAACTAACTAATAGTCCATATAGGACTTTACAATCAACTAATGGCCTAATGGGCCTTTATTAAATTAAATAGCAACTAATTAAACTAATGAATAAAATCATGTTTTCCTACTTTCTACCCCATATTTTAGGCCTATTAAAATGGTCCATTTCAAAGAAGACCCATGGGATCAAAGGCCCAACACATACATAACACAATCCAAGGCTTATTTGCAATAAAATAAGCACAAGTGACTTATCTACATCAACTCGCCCTCTCTTAGAAAAAATTCATCCTCGAATTTTGTAGAGTGTGAGGGTGATCATATCATGGTGCACGTCCCTCTTCAAGCCGTAGAAAAATTCAGGTAGCTCTTTGATGATAAAGATGTAATCTAGAATGTGAGGAGCTCGATCTTCAAGATACTTTAATGGGATGACAAACTCCACATGCTCAACTTCAACATCTTCGGATGTATCTATAAGGTCATCTACATATGCACCTTTGATCTCTTCTAACTTCAATGCAACATAAAGCTCTTTTGGTTCATTTATCTAGTGGTTCCCAACCGGTTCCATTGATGGTTCAAACACAACTTTATTCTTGAACTCCTTAGGATCTTCCTCTTGGCTGTTCACAATCATCACAATTGTTGTAGTGTCAAGTTCCTCAGTCCCAACCTCATTGTCCATTGTGGCAACCTTATTGCTTTCGACTTCTTCTACATGAGTCACATTGATGGGAACATCAATGACTAGTTCTTCCTCAACAATAGGAATGGTAGAAAAAATTTTAACACTAACCTCAACTTTTGACTCTAGTTCACTGCTCAGAGGTGTCTTCTCTTGTTGCTCCTTTGCAATAGACGCTGATAATTCCTTTATGCTCTTGTTAATTGTGGGTGGCTTTTGGACATCTGGTGGAAGGAAGTACCTGCTTCATTCATGCTTAGATAGGTACATGCCTGCCAACTCGTACTGCATCTCGTCCCACGTTCTAGGTTTACATTCTTGAGCTTGAAGTTGCCTTTCACGGACTTTCCATTGCATTCGAACACAATCACTCATCTGGGAACATGCATATTGGCGTTTTTGTGTCTCTATTAAGTTGTAGTTGTCAAAGTATATGTCCAATTCACGCATCCATTTAAAGAATTCCCCATGAAAATAACGTGGTTGATCATTAGATTGGGCAACAGTGGATGTATTCTGATGGGAATCCTGTGGAGGGAAGAGCCTTCTTTGGAAATATACAGGGAGGTATTGTGTCACTAACTCATACTTCATCTCTTCCCAAGTCCTAGGCTCATGTCCTTAAACTCAAAGTTGCTTTTCATGGACTCTCCACCAATCTCTAACATGACCAATCAACCGGAAACAAACAACTTGAAGCTTTTGTGTCTCTGTCAAGCTATAGTAGTCAAAATATTCCTCCAGAAAATCTAACCAATCAAGGATGGAGAATGTATCCCTTTGTCCAGCGAAGTAACGAACTGATGGAACCATCTTCGGTTAGGCCCTGATAGATTGTTTGGAGCTATCTTCAAGCGTAGCTCTGATACCACTTAATGCAGGAGTAGATTACAAGAAACTACTCCAGCAATTTATAACCCCAAACAATACAAATAGGACCAGGAAACAAAGAAATAAGACATTCAAATAAACCCCCAAGGATACAATACCCATATAGGAGCAAAACCAGCCAAAAACACAACCCGATAGGAAAGAGAAAGACCTGCTATAGAGCTGGAGAGAGAGAGAGGTGCGGCCAAGTCTGTAGGAGTTTGATTGAGCTGCACTCTTGGCGTAGATAGTCTCTAGGGAGGATACAAAAACCCCAAAGTTGAGAGGATTCTGACGGCTGGTTGTGAAGTTACAAGTTTTCTTGATTTTCTGACCTAGGAGAAATAATCGCAGGCTTCAAGAGAGAGAATTGAATCTGGTTTGTAACTTGGACAGATCTGAACTTCTGAATACTCACAACAGTCGTATACTTCAACAGCAGTAACTTTAGGATAAAATAGAAAGCTTTAAACAAGAAGAAACAAAGGGAAAAGTGGGGGAGGAGTGGCTGTCTCGTCTCGGGCTTCTCACCCACAGCTATCCCGACTGTTCTAAGCAATTAATTGCAATTATTTTTTATTCAAATATGTCCAATAATGGTACATATGCCTCTCTATTTATAGAGGGAAAGTTTACAATCATACTAATACTAGGAGCTAGTTTCCCAATAGGACTAGACACTCCTACTACAACTAGGAGCTAGTTTCCCAATAGGACTAGACATTCCTATTACAACTAGGAATTCAAAATAGGACTAGGACTTGACTTTATGACTCCAACATGGAGTAAGACTAACTGTCCATATAGGACTTTACAACCACCTAATGGCCTAATGGGCCTTTATTGAATTAAATAGCAACTAATTAAACTAATAAATAAAATCTCATTTTCTTACCTTCTACCCATATTTTAGGCCTATTACAGTGGCCCATTTCAAAAAAAAACCCATGGGATCAAAGGCCCAACACATACATAACACAACCCAAGGCTTATTTGCAATAAAATAAGCCCAAGTGACTTATGTACATCAATGTCAAGTTTCAATCCAAAAAAAAAATGCTCATTTGTATTGTCAAGTTTCAATACAAACGGAATTTTAGGACCATAGGGAGAATGCATGGACATACACAGAAAAGTATCCAATGTATGGGAGGGTACGGGAATGAATTTGAGTCCAAATACATGGCCAATCCAGGCCACTCCCTAGACATTAAATGGTCAGAATTCCTACATCATCCTCCCATGGCAAAATCAGGTGTGCCACTCAACTGAAATCAGGTGGGTCACCCAACCAGGAAACTTTTTTCCTATAATAATAAGCAGAAACTAGCTTTTCACTTCTCCATAGCAACTGAACCATGGATTGGAATTTAGGAAAAAATTTGCTAAAATTTTGGATGAAATTTCTCATTTAAGTGTGGGCCAAAATATCTATTCAAAGAATTCCTAGAAGTTTCAAGATATGACAATATAAAAGCTGTTTCATTAATGTCTTATATACAGATGCTTTTTGCAAATATGTTGAGAAAATTATGCCATTTAAGTTACTGCATTTTGACTGAAGAAAGAAATTTGAGTCAAAATAAGTGATCCAATAGTATAATGCCATCATGTGGATTCCTTCACATGCCCCCTCACGAAAAATGGGCCTCTTTCTCTCCTTTATTAAACCCCCCCCCTATTTGACAGTTCGAAATCCTCCCCTCCCATTTGCCCCAAATTACACATGAGCATCGGAGGAAACCCTCACACATAAATGTAAACAGTAGTACACCCACTTGGATCACAAGGCTGATACTTAAGAGATACAATTTGGCCAGCCATACCACTACATACTGTCAACAACACTGCATTGAGGCCTTCCCGGCAGAGACCACAAAATCTTTTCTTAATAAATTGGTAGTAGTGTATTAAACCACCCTCTGTGCATTTTGTCCTCTTATGTGTGTCACCACCACTTGATGAAACTCAGTCAACTATGGGCAAATAAATACGATGAGATGTATGGAGAGCTCATGAAAAAAAAGGGAACTTTCCTTTTCTCCTAAGAAAATATAGAAGGAACATAGTTTTGCAATGGTATGTCATACATTGGCACTGAGAAATAAGAAGCACTCTTTGGAATCTCCTTTGCCTTTTCATTTCAACTAATATATACTGTTTCAGCTATAATAAATATCATTTAAAAAATCCAGCATAAGAAATATTATTGCACGTGCAGAAACAAAATGTGAATCATTATTACCCTTTGTTGTTGTTTGAGAAGGAGCTTCATATTACGGCATTCATAATTGTCACCTCTTTGGGAAGGGACACCGAGAGTACCATCACCACAACTGTGAAAATTCAAACAGCACAGGCAAAAGACAATTAGGGGATAGAAGCAACAAGAAAAATCAAGCAAAAATTTATCTTGGGAAAAAAAAAAGAAGAAGAAATAGAAGCCGTACTACATGATGCAAAGAATGACATTTGGCGATTCTAACACCAGCAACATCTTCTTATAAGGATTTTTCTTATTGGCACCCCTCAAGGTGTCAAATAATTTGTAACTTTACTTTTTGGCCCTTTTAGTATGATACAATTTTTTTTTCCAATAAGGGTAATAGTTCATTTTTCATGTATACTCCAAAAATGTGTTGTACACATGCATGTGATGTTGTCATTGTTGTCAACACAGTGCAGTCAGCTGAGTTAGCCGAGCAACAGTACAAATGGCAGGTATGGGTATAGAAGTGTATACACAGTATACTGATGTGACAGGGATTACAAGTTTTCTAGCAGAACTGGCAGAGGCATAGTTATCTGGTAGTGCAGTGGTAGTGAGTTCAGGACATGTGACAGCATGACAATGATTCAGAAGGTTCAAGACTTGTGGCAGTGTATGATGGCTACCGGCAGCGTTTTACAATGACATACTATAGTTGAGGTGGCAGCAAGAATCATGAAATGACATAATACATGATCACATGGATGGATGCATGTGTGCATGGAGTACATGAGGTGGCATGCAGTATCATGTGGCATGGTGAAGTAGACTGGATGAGATGGCATGTATATGTGGTAGGGCCACATGGCAACTTATAGGATCAGTCAGCCCAACAGCATGGGCCAGGCCAACCAGGCATGCAGCCAGCCATGGCTGGCTTGCCATGCACACAAGGCTGGCCAGCAAGGGCATCACAACAAGGGCTGCAGCAAAGGCACATGGCCAAGGGCCAGCCTCATCGCATGCTGCCGTGCACAGGATCAGTACAACACATGGCTCTGCACACACAAGGGCAGTGTAGCACACGAACCATGGCACGGGCTCATGCAGGGATATGGCATGGGCGGTTGAACCATGGTCGAGTGTAATGACTGAGGACCCTCTTCCAGATAACTGAGGAGAAGGGGACTTGAATATGCCGGTAACTGAGGAAAGACTGCATAGGGAGACAGTTGGAGACGGCCCGCCAAGCCGTGAAACTGTGATGGGGAATGTGTCTTAATCAGAATGTGGAAATCCAAGGAAAAGGTTCTAGAAAATCAAAATCCTTGCTACCGATCTCAGCATTGGACTGTTATCTTGTTTTATTATGAAGATACAGCTGGAGGAAGAAAAAAGGAAAGTTATTGTTCACATGAACAGTAACCAGCACATTATCTTCAAGGATTTGTTACCTTTTTTGTGTTTAGAGTCTTTTGTTAGAATGTAATTAGTTTAGGAAAGTTATTTTCCTTTTTCAATTAGTTTTGTATTTTGTAACCTTCTATTTTGAAGGAGCTGTTGTGCTTTTATAAGAGGCCAACTAATTGTAATTGAGATAGACACGAATTAATTAAAAAAAAAAAAAAAACTTGTTTACTTGCAATTATTCAGCCTGAGATAGGTGTAGTTCATCAACTGAGAGAGTTGAGAGTGAAAGACCCAGGCTGCCTTGATCAACCATTAACAAGTAATCCCAATGTGGGTGGATTTGGTCAGGGAGATGCAGAAATAGTACTCAAGCCATACATGTTTTCAGCCTGTTCTTCTTGGCATCTGTTGATTTTGAATTTTGTTCTTAAAGAAACAGTTTGAGAAGGCTTCAATTTGCGAAATGTATTTCTAGACTCATGGATTTTTCAATATCAAGTTAGTAAAAGAGTGAAATTCTTGTTGATGTGGTGTGATTCCTGTTTGTAATCCGTCAAAAATCTTCATTGAAAAGACTTTGCTTGCTTTGTTATACTCTTTTCAATTTAATGTGAGTATCGGGAACTACTTATAATCCCATTCCTAGCACTAGTCCTAGGAACAGTATGTAGAAGACTATTTGATTTGACCCTTTTTCAATCCAAATTGGAGTGGAATCCCTATCCACCATTCTTCCACCACCCCCATCGATTCCCCATCCATCTTCCTTCTTTCTTCTTCTATTTTACTGCTACTACTGTGAGATTGAGCTAGCCAAACAACAGCAACACATTAGAAATCAGAGCACACCCCTGCTACCCAGATTCGAGCCTACTTGTATGAAGATTTGACCTGCAGTTTCTCCCAGATCTGCAGCCTGTTGAAGACACCCTTCTAGGGTCTTGTTAGTAACAAAGGAGAGATGTTCGACAAGAATTTAAGGCCAAACCAAGGCCTGCAGCTGTAGCTGCTAGTACTGCAGAACTTCCATAAAGTTCAAACTTCATCGGAGGCTCAACTTTTGAAGAATATTTAGGAATCATAAGAACCTTCGATCCAAATTTGAACATCATCAGAGGCTGCAATCTCGAGGTATCAAAAATTGCCAAAAGTTTCATTTTCATGCCATCTTCATAACTCACTACTCAGACGGCAGAATCAGCTCAATTTTGGGGGTTTGTTTGTCTGCATAGGACCTACAATCAATCCAAATTGCAGCCTCAACGGATCCCTATTGAGTAAGTTAGGGATTTCTCAAGTTTCGACCTAAATCTGAGTCTATTTCCAGATCAGTTCCTGCTGGGACTGATTACCTTCGTAATTAGTTTGACATCAGCAGGAACCTGGGCTGGCCTGGGCCACGGGGTACACATGGGGTTTACCTCATTAAATGACTAAGTATAATAACACCTGACAAGTATTTGGCATAATGCCCATAAGAAGAGATCACATGCATTGCTCTAGGTGAGTCAATTTGGTCTCAGGGGTTAAGTTGAAAATTCCAACAAATCAGGAGGGGGCTCCGGGTACTTCAAAGAATGTCTGGCCGATGCTAGATCCATGTCTCAGAAACAGGCCACATCGCCATGATGATGATTGAACAAGCTCACAGTCTCCGTTAATCGGGTTACGTTGGTTGGTTGTGTGTGAGGTGCATGCGTCTTTTCGTGTTGTTTATAACTTTAATGTTTTTTTTTTTTTTTTAAATAATGGAGCGTACTACTTCAATTTGTTATTATTGCGTCGAAGTCGAGGAACGAATTTTGTTTTTTCTTCAATTTTTTGTTTTGTTCGGGAACAATTCAAACTAAACCCGGATAATACCAGTCCAAAAGGTAGGGAAAAAAGGAAGAAAAGTTTGATTGTTCTTTTTAACTTGCTACCAATATTTTTTTTTTTTAGAAATCTGAACCAAAAAAATCTCTCCCAGACTAGATCATCTTGTTCTTGTACTTCAGGAGAAATGAGTAATAAGAAGAAAGACAAACGCTGCGACAAAAGGTTTCTAGTATTTCGTACAGTTCTAGTATCTGAATCATGAAATCTTTTTATAATATCCTAAAGGTTTTGCATTTTTCAGACCCGCACAAGTGGTTGAGCAGGAGGGAATCGCAAGGAGGCAACATTCAAAAACTTTGTGAAAGCAAGCAAAATGATGCAATCTGAGTCCACTACGGAACAAAACTGCCCAAGCAGCCCACTCAATATCCACAATTCGCCTAGCCAAACCTGTCCACAAGGAGGAGCAATCTGGCACTAACAAATCGAGGGATTTGATGCTACTACGTAAACTCTCATTGAGTAGGTGTATCCAATCCCTCGATTGTGAGCATCAAATCCCTCGATCTGGTGAGCTCTTGTGCCAAACCAATGTCTGCGACGCGTGAATGTGGATACAACGCACGTCCACGATTCTGCCTGCAACAATGCCAATCCAATGGTCAAAATTTGATCCCTGTTGCCCAGACCAATGTGAGGCAAAAAAAAAGCTTGCCACATTGAGTTGTGATGGTTCATCGCCACACATTGATTTTGATCGATTGGTCAAGACCCTTTGCAATATGGGCTAACGATCAGATGCCTGCAATCAATACCGTGAATCAAGAAGCCGACCTAACAGCTTAAGGCATCCGTGACACGGTGGTGCACACACATGTAAGCCGCACCCGAGATTCCTTTTGGAGGTTTCTCTTTAGCCAAACTTCAAATGGCCATATCTCCATCCTAGCTCTGAATTTGATGATTTAAAATGGCAATTTCCTCATTTTTGGAGATCTACCCAACCAGAGAAAGAAAGAAGAAAAGGAAGAGAAAGAGGTGTGGAAATTGAATAAGTGGGTTTGAATTCTTTAATGCATTTATCATCACTCACCTACCTCTTCTTTGCATTCATGGGATCCATTGAAGACTTCTTAAAGTGTTGGTAAGCATTGAAGATGAACATGATTAGAGTTATGCCATATAAGAAGGAAAAAGAAAGGAAGAGGGAGGAGGAGGTTCCCCCCCCCCCCCACTACCAGGGCATTTCCAGTGAAGCTCCACAACCACAATACCAAAACTTGTGACAAAGCATGGTTCTAAGCACTTTTGTATGTTTGGCTTGTTTCATTTGTTTCCTGTATCCATGTGTATGCTAGTTATAAGTTGATGTATCTTGAAATACTAGATTAGCCTGAGGCTTTATTGTAGGGATCATTATAAGCCCATTGGTTTTGTATTGAGGTGTCCAGTTGCATTTAAATATGGGGACAATTGTTCCTTGGTAGTCACTACTACCTAAACTTTGTCGTGGGTGCGGCTTCCTCGTTGTATGATGAGTAAACAGGGATTGAAACCCTCATCTGTGTTGTTACATACCGAAGCAAGTGATGTAGGACCTAGATGGTCATTGTAGTCAAAATCGAGTGTCGAGTAAATGCTAAGCCCAATTGAGCAATACTCCGTAGAATAGGCACACTACAAAACCACGTTATATTTTTTATGTGAGGTGGTTATTACTCTGTGGATGTGAATCATGCGATTGCATTCTGTATATGGAGTGCCTTGTCTGTAGGATGGGTGTGCACACTGGGTAGACTTTGCCACAGAGTTGTATGCCCGTTTGTGTTTGAGAGGCTAGGTGTGTCACAGATTGTGTTTGTATGTTGGTTTGATTAAGGACTGCCATGTAGTATACGTGTGCGAATTGGGTTGAGGGTCTACAAGCAGTGTGTGGAGTCCTAAGTGCCGGTTGCGTCAACAATTAAAAAGCATTCAACCAGAATTTAAACTCAAATCTACTTTTTTGATTTTGTGGTATTGGATTGGTCTTAAATCTGGAAATTTCTCCTAATCTGTGATTCTGGTTTTCTAAAACCTATTGATAAGATGACCTATATCCACATTATCATCATATTGATGCCGACATCACTAAGAGATTTTGGACATATCATAGGAGACGCAGACACACCCACCCACATATTGCTTCATTTTGGCTACATGTTCCTTATTAACTTGTGTGGATGCATATTTCTGTTTGCTTATGAGTAGTTTGTTTTATTTTGTTGTATTTTATTTTATTTCGATTCAAACTTGTTACGTACTAATGTTGTAATGCTTAGTGGGGTAATTATTAGGAATTTACTGTTAAAGAATTAGTTATTATTAGGGAGTTATTTCTTCTTTCCTTTTCTATTTTTGGGTTTTGAAAGATAGTATTTTGGGATGGAAAAGAATGAAAGATGTTTAACTTGTGAGATTTTTCTCCCACTCTCTGCAGCATGAATGATTCCCTGCAAACCTTGGACTGAAGCCAAGCCCCCTTTCTCTTCCCTAATTCTTCTCTCATAGGCTACCACCCTCTCCCTCTCCCCGATCCAGTCCCAGTTTTCCCACTTTTGGCTTAAATTATAGCCCCAAACACTATGGGGATTCATCAATTAATAGCAAGGAGGCACTGGGGACACAATTCTTTGGGATTTGTGATGCGGAACTGGATTCCAATAGACTGAAATCGGATCGTTTATGGCCCACTTAAACACTCCATAAAACAAAGGCAACACCCAATAACAATTGTATTGGAATAAAGCTTCAACTAAATGGCAGAATTGTAATTAAGCTGAAGTTATCAAGGGGGTGGCAGAATTGTAAATAACCAGATTAGTTAATGATTATTTGGCTATGTGGGAGATAGGACTTAAAGGGAATTAATGATTATTTGGTGGGATAAACTAGAAAGTGAAATAAGAATAAGGATATGAGATAATTAGAGACCAAAAGAAGGGCATAATGGTAAATCAAACTTAAAAGATAGAAAAAGGGGCAACTCACGATTGTGTTATCTTCTACCTTAGATCATAAGCAGGGCAGGCGATGGGGAGACACTTCAGTTCGAGCGGACTTCTCAGCTAGGCCTCGGCTTGGCCTGAACCTTCAAAGGAAAGGTCGATGCAGCAGGTCATTTATGAATCCAGCACCGCAAGACCTCGACAGCCCAGATCTGAATGTGATTGAACCTGCAACTGGACATGGCGTTGGCAAAACTCAGATCTGAATCTGGTTTGGATTTCTTCACAGAAAAAACCAAGCTTCGGAGGAGATATTCTAGGATTTATGTCGCCAAGGGGAGGGATACCTTCGATCAAAACTTCAGCCCCAGCAGATCACGCACTAAGGAGATCTAAGAACTTGAACAAGGCTGGAAATACTGCCAGAAACAGGGGCTGTCCGGTAAGGAGGGGCAGTCACAAAATTAGAAACAGAAAAGAAGAAGAAGATAAGAGAGGGAAGAGGACAGAAGAAGGAGATGGAGGTCACGGCAACCACTGTTAAGCCAATTAAACATTCAATTTCCAAAAAATCTAAAACTGAGTTCTTCTCCATTACATGACTAATATAAAGAAAAAAATCAAACACTTAATGGAAACTACTTGAAAATGGAAACTAATTTAAAATTAGAAATTAACTAATACAAAAGAAATTGTTTCTAAATCCAAAGAGAATCAAATCAAAAGATTTTTTTTTCTCTAAGTCCATCGTGCAACTGCATCAGCTCTCCCGATCTTAAAAGAACTCGCTTCGTCGAGTTAGGTCGTGCTCCCAAGATACCCTTGTAAGTTGCTCGCTGATGAGGTGGCACGTATCTCGAAGCAGAAGATGGGAACATAACACCAAGAGGAGGGAAAGTAGACTGACGTGTCACTGGAGCAAGAGTCAGTCGATGACGTGGCATGTCTGATAATGCATGTGGCCTCATTAAGTTATACGACCTCCTTGCTTCACCTTGATGGTATTCCGTGGGCCATCATAGAGAATGCCTGCATGTTGCTGCCAAGGTCGCCCTAGAAGAATGTCGCAGTGTGCCAATGGGGTGACCAAGCAGGTGACATGGTACTGTAGTGGCCCAAACTATAGATGTACTCGAACAACTGCAGTGGCCTCTTCTCGAGCTATGGATCCAAAACCTCGCACGTGAATCTTCTTGAAAAGCTGCTTCTGTGGAAGGTTGTGTGCTTGAACAAATTCAGCAGATAAAAAATTTGCTTCTGTCCCAGTATCAACAATTGCATGAACATCAATAGGGTCGGAGCCGTGCAGGAGAGTACCCTTCTGTCTGAAGAGAGGAGCTTTATCAACTAGTCTATTCGAAAAAGATGAATGGCTAACTGAATGAGCTTCTACATCCTCATCTTCATCATTGATAATATCATTGTCCTCGAGGGGATAAGGATATAAATGAGATTCATCTTCACTCTTCTCTGTTGGCTGCTTCTCTGCTACGTTCACAGAACGAGTCCTGTTGGGACACTTGTTGGAATAGTGACCCTTCTCACCACAACTATGGCATATGATATTCTTCACCCCAACACTATCCTTGTTGAACTCTGACCTTTTTTCATCAACTCTGCGAGCTTCAGGCTTCTTTTCCTCCATACGTGGTGGAGGTCTATAAACTGAAGAAGTCTTGAGCATACCCTTCCAATAAATGGACTTCTCTTCAGCTGTCTTGGCATGAGCTGCTGCCACATCAACAGACCTGAAATCAGTGTTAGCCAACTCAAGTCGAATCTCAGTACTTAACCCATTGATATATCGCATCACCCGTTGTTGATCTGTTCCCTGAAGTCGACACGTTAAAGACAGTTTGTGGAATTCGAGAGTGTAGGAATCCACATCTTTGTTCCCTTGTTGCAAGTTAAGTAATTTATGGAACATTACCTTTTCATAATTAAGAGGAACAAATTTTTCTGTTAGGATCTACTTCATGACCTGCCAATTGGTAACGGGTCCAAGTCTTCTGACAAACCTTGCATGTAGTACATCATCCCACCATGAACATGCATATCCAATAAACTTGGTGATGATGAGTTCACACTTCTTCACGTCTGGAAGAGACTTATACGCAAAATTTTCTCCACTTTGGTAAGCCAGTCAAGAAATTCCTCAGGTCCCTTTTCACCACTGAACTCTGGAACCTCAACTTTGATGCCATAATCTCTGTCAGAAAATTGCCGGGTAATATCCTGGGGAACAACTGGATCAGGTTGCTGCCTCTAAGGTGTATCTTCGATCCGTAAAGTGTTGAGCTGATGAGGTAATGTAGAGGATCCTTCTTCAGTTCGTTTGTCGGACCTCTTCATAAAGGCAATCATCTCTTCCATAAACTTATCAAACTTGGCTTCAGTCCTCTCAAGCCTAGCATCAGTATTCTGTTGGTTCTCCGATAACTCGCGATACAATTTGTGCAACTCAGCATTGGTGATGTGACTTGCCATAGATAGAAAATTGCAGGAAAATTTCCTCTGATACCACTTGATGCCGAACTGGATTCCAATAGACTGAAATCGGATCGTTTATGGCCCACTTAAACACTCCATAAAACAAAGGCAACACCCAATAACAATTGTATTGGAATAAAGCTTCAACTAAATGGCAGAATTGTAATTAAGCTGAAATTATCAAGGGGGTGGCAGAATTGTAAATTACCAAATTAGTTAATGAGCTATGTGGGAGATAGGACTTAAAGGGAATTAATGATTATTTGGTGGGTAAACTAGGAAGTGAAATAAGAATAAGGAGATGAGATAATTAGAGACCAAAAGAAGGGCATAATGGTAAATCAGACTTAAAAGATAGAAAAAGGGGCAACTCACGATTGTGTTGTCTTCTACCTTAGATCATAAGCAGGGCAGGCGATGGGGAGACACTTCAGTTCGAGCAGGCTTCTCAGCTAGGCTCGGCTTGGCCTGAACCTTCAAAGGAAAGGTCGATGCAGCAGGTCATTTATGAATCCAGCACCGCAAGACCTCAACAGCCCAGATCTGAATGTGATTGAACCTGCAACTGGACTTGGCGTTGGCAAAACTCAGATCTGAATCTGGTTTGGATTTCTTCACAGAAAAAACCAAGCTTCGGAGGAGATATTCTAGGATTTATGTCGCCAAGGGGAGGGCTACCTTCGATCAAAACTTCAGCCCCAGCAGATCACGCACTAAGGAGATCTAAGAACTTGAACAAGGCTGGAAATACTGCCAGAAACAGGGGCTTTCCGGTAAGGAGGGGCAGTCACAAAGTTAGAAACAGAAAAGAAGAAGAAGATAAGAGAGGGAAGAGGACAGAAGAAGGAGATGGAGGTCACGGCAACCACTGTTAAGCCAATTAAACATTCAATTTCCAAAAAATCTAAAACTGAGTTCTTCTCCATTACATGACTAATATAAAGGAAAAAATCAAACACTTAATGGAAACTACTTGAAAATGGAAACTAATCTAAAATTAGAAACTAACTAATACAAAAGAAATTATTTCTAAATCCAAAGAGAATCAAATCAAAAGATTTTTTTTTCTCTAAGTCCATCGTGCAACTACATCAATTTGGTAATGACCTAGCACTTGTTAACAAGACCCCAACTTATGGGACGGCGAAGGAAGGTACTGACCTATCATGGGTCCTTTATTAAATTTCCATGAATCCTAGGATGAATTTTTTGCAATTCTGTTTGGATATTTTCATTATTTATGCTTGCTGTTAGATCTAATTTTCTGCACGTATGTTGTGAGTTTTGTGTTACTAGATCTTTCCAAACCGAAATTCACTTAATCCTTGAATTGTATTAGATTTCCCAAACCTGTCCTGCACCACATACACTCACTGATTTTACTCGCTTGCCAAAAGAACAAAGTACCAGATTTTAGTCAACAATCATTTGTTAATTGATAGAAAGATGGCAAAAATAATCACCAATGACAAAGATCCCAGGACTCCTATAAGATATCCAAACTAAATTACACAAATTTGAAAGTCACAATAATCATGAGATTGCCAGTTTATCTTTTTTTAAGGGGAATCAGGAACTTAAAAACTCACCCAACCCAGCAATTTCTACAAACATCTGGATCGCATTCCCTATCGGCAGCAAAGCATGGGCACTGACGACTTCGACATTGACTTTTGGCACAATGGCAGCCTCTAAAACGATTCTTGCAACTCTTAGGACACCTAGAAAGAGAAGTAAAAAATCATTAATGATTGACTTGCTCAATTCATTCAAGCCAGTAGTAAGACGGGCTTTAAAAAAAAAAAACTGCTCAAAGTAATAAAAAATGAGACAACTGTAAACAATTTCCAAAAATCAGAATTTTCAACAACTCACTCAAGGTTAAAGACACATTAAAGGTTCATCGGTCAAACATTGCAAAAGATGGCTTATTGAATTTATCAGTTTAAAACCAAGATTGCATTTTGAATCTCAAGACCCATTGTTAAGAATTTAACACACATCCTGTCCTGTAAATCATACCCATACGCACCAATTGAGAGAGAGAGAGAGAGAGAGAGGAAAAAAAAAAACAGAGATTCCAGTGGTCTCGAGCACATAATTCAGAAGTGAGGAAGTCATACCCACAATACTTTTCGCAGCAGGTTCCATTTAAAAGGCAAGTACACTCCTTTCCACAAGCTGATTGGCAGCTACATGGGTTAAACTGCCGGCATGGTTGATCTTTCCTCTCACTAATCCTCTTCCTAATTGAATGGTAACCAGCAGACTTCCAAGTATATTTTAAGCGACGAACCCTCCCCCTCCTACGCAAGAACCTTGATCTTCGTGGTTTAGCATCCTGAAAAGCAGTTCAGAAGAGCATTTCCTTGTTTGAGAAAGAGGTGCCCAAAGCTAGAAGCACACAAGTCATCAAAAAATACTAACCATAGAATCAGTATAGTCAACCTTTGAATGGCCTTCAACCAGAGAATTTGCACCATCACCAGATCCAGAAGATAGTTTATTTTCAGTGAAACTCAAATACTGAAAAACCTCAGCACATGTCTTCATTCCAATCATAACGTTCCTAGCAATTAGGCAGCTGCCCAGAATAATAAAAGAGCCATTGTTAAAATTAACATATCAATCAATGAATTATACTATTTCCTGGATACAAATGTATACAGCGGCTGGAAAAAATAATTCAAAAGTTGTGCAGAAACCCCAGGAGGAAAGGCACTAGTTGACAAATTTGCATTTGTTTGGGGGCTACAGCAAATAGGTTTGAACCATAGTTTGGAAACTCAACAAAACCTCACCAAACTAAATCTAGGAGATTTCAAAGTGGCAAAGTTGAAAAATCATACAAATCATAGAATTGACAATATTTCGGTAGAGGGACCCAAGAAAGCTACATCTTATACTCTCTTACCAAAGTTCCAACTTCTAAACAAGGAAAAGTAGTGTATCCCGAAACTGGTATCCCAGGGAAATTTGGACGGAGAGGTATCTAAGCTCTTAAAATCTGATTATATTTTTACTCTAATTCATACCTAACGATTTGCGAAAGGCTTGAACAGTTTCACTAAAATACCCTCTTTGTAAAATTTGTTCCTGTGGCTGTCTAGGTTTGCTCCCAAAATGAAATATTTTGGTACTTAATTAATTTTGATTTATTGATTTACGTGTTTGATGTAACTATTTTGGCAAATTTTACAGCATATTATGGAATATGGATTTAAGTTGATATAATATATTAAAACCTGAATCTCTTGGCAAATAAGAGAGTGATGGGGCATTCGCATACCTGGTTTAACCGATTGAGACAGAAGCTGAACTAGATGTTGAAAAGAAGTTAGTGTGAGGCTCATTGAAATGAGAAGAATTATTTCCTTCTTTGCTTTTCTCATATTAACACTGCTTCTCCTAAATTTCTAATGACCAAGTCCACTAAAGAGACCAAATGCCAAAGCCCAAAACACTCGACCAGCAAGAGATAAGCTATTTTAAAATCAAATTTTAATGTATTATACTATTTGCTCTGTTTGGTTGCAAGGGGAATTAAAGGGAAGATAAGGGAAATTTTCAAACTTCAAAAAGAAAGTTTTGTAATCATTACCCCATCTGATTACATCACTAACTCCAAATCATACCATATTTGGTTATTAAATTTTACTTTACTTTGCATCCAAACCCCTTCTATACAATGCAAAATAAAAATTACATGTAAAATGTATCATTACTAAATATGGTAAAAATATTAAGTAGTTTATACAATCACATGCAATCACATGGGTAATGAAATAATGAATACAAAATGTTTACTTTTTAAGATTAAAAATTTCACTTCCCTTCCCTTTAATTTTCCCTTGCAATCAAACATAGCCATTTCCGTTGAAACAACCAAAACATAATGAAAAATGCCCCAAAACAGAAAATATCGCCAGATATTTGGAATGACATTAAATAAAACGGCTTAATTACGTAAGTGGAAACATAATATTTTCTTGTTTCAGTCAAATCAAAATGAAATGATGTAGGACACTGAGGAAGGTCGCACAAGTATAGGCCCAAAGCATAATTGTCATGGCACCAAAGCAAACCAAGGCATTGGAGGGTTGCCTAAGCTCTTAGAAAACAAGTAGCCAGCCTTAAGGCGAACAAGGCAACCAAGTGTTATTTTTTATTTTCCCTCTTTTTAACATTATTTAGTATGTTGCATATACCTTGTATCATAAAAAATCAATAGTAAGCCACATCAAGTCATCAAAAATCAATATTAAGCCATATCAAATCATCAAAAATCAACACTAAGCGACATTAAATGATCAAAAATCAACATTTAGAGAAATGTTCTTGTTCTATAATAAGTTTAACTGGTCAAATGATCTTATTTTTACATGAGACATTTTATATTAGGTAGATAACAAAACCAACTTTCAAACTAATCTACGACTACTTAAATCTGGGTTTAATGACAAAGTTATGTTCCAGTCACGCAAATGCTATTAAAATTGCCTAATGAAAAAAATCAAAACATAAGATTATTTTACCAAACTTTGAAATAAGATTTATGAAATTCTCAAAATTGAGAAAAACTCTAGCATTTTAAAGTTAAAAATCGCATGTACAACAAAAAATTTAGTCTATGTTCTTAGACTTGGGGGTTGACTTTTTATCCTTTTAGAATGTGATTTTTAAGATATTTTTATTGGATTCAAATAGGGGGTATTTTACTTATGAATAATATCTTAAGTAAATAATATAAAAAAACATTTACTTGCATGATATTTGACATAAATAAGTGCCAGTGCAATAAGGCAATAACCGCCCAAACTTCAACTAGGCCACCAGGATGCTAGTCATCGTCCAAGTGGCGCATTGACAACTATGGCCCAAATTCTAAGAAAATAAAATAAAAAGAAAGAAGAAGAAAATAAGAGAGGGACAAAAGAAAGAAGAGAAGAAAGAAATAAGAAAAGTCATTAAAATAAATAAGCTTCATAACCAAGGGTAAGAAAAGTCATTAAAATAAATAAGCTTCATAACCAAGGGTTGAGTGCAAGCTATAGCCAGCACTACAACTCATGCACAAACCACAAGTGCGGCAAAGTAGAGCAACAACTCGACTTAAATTCAAAAAAAAGTAATTAACAAAATAACTGGATAACTTCGCCAGTCTTCTTCCCTCTATATAGGCTAAAATGGTTTCAAAAGCTGAATCCTTCAATTTAGAAACTCCCAAACAAATTTGAGCTTCTATTTTGTGACCAGAGAGGAGGTGTGAAGGGGGGAAAAGGCAAACTTAGAAACTATTAACAGTACCAAAGTTGCTAAAAGTCGAAATTATAAATCACTTCAAATTCTTGGTCCTAAGATACTAGCTTAATATTTAAACTCTGAATTACACAATTTTAGCAACTCCAATGAGTTGTTACCAAATAAGTAATAGAACCCTTAAAATAGAAAATGGAACTAGACCTCCCTACTGACTAAACTTCCAAAATCAGAAATCCCATCACAACATGACACCCTAGCAGAAAAACAGGCAATAAATCTACCAAAAAGCTTAGAGTTGCAGATCTTGGTTTCGTCGAAAAGGAAACTGAATGGGCTTCCATGAGGCACCAAAGCCATATGAAAAGCAAGATTTGACATTTGAAAAGGGCACCAAAGCCAGGTAAAAATATGGCTCAAGATAAAACCCAAACATAGAATGCCAATTCTTCCATCATACAACAATATGCTGCAAACTATGAAAAGAACCCACACCTGGACTCCCATTTTCTTTAGGTCAACTTACTATTTCCAATCGATTAGATGATCCTTTTTGAATCACTTTAGAGAAAGCAAGTGAAAGAGAGAGAGATTGGGGATTTCTTTCTTGAACTTTCAGAAGACCATAACAATGGTGATGCAGTACAAGGCCATCACAGACAGGCCCCTAAATGGTCCAGTTGGGTACATCATAACGAGCCCAAACCAAGTCCTTTTCTGGCCATCGACTTACAGTCAGGCCCATACTTGGGCCGATATCCGAGTCCCTGACCATACTTAAGCCTGTATGCCGAGCCATAATTCTGTCATCGACCAGCAGCACTTCAAAGAGATATTTTGACAAATTTGGGGGGCCCATAAGACCCTTGCGCAGAGAAGAGCTTGCGGAAGATTTACTAGATTGTGTGGGTCCCATTCTGACCTTAGCATGGAGAATATTTTCTGGCATGTTTGCTGCCTTGCATGGAGAGAACTCTTAGAAGATGTTTGGTGGGCCCCATTGAAGATAGCAAAGGGGAGGAAGATCTTATTGCTAGCTTAGTTTCTATTTTTGTAGCTTCAGAATTTTGTATTTCTCCACATTAGTAAGGAGTTTTTAATTTATTGCTTTATATTTCTTGTAACAGCAATTGTGGAGGTTTAGTTTCTATTCTGCCTAGATGACTCCACGCATGGAGAATGGGTCTTAATTTGTAATAGCTTTTAGCTATAATTTATAAATACAACAAAGGGCATCCACCATCAACGATTTTGAGAATTTCAAAAAAATGTCCTCTTCAATAGAGCAGCAGTTCTTGTGGTGAATCAAAATGCAACCCTAGGTGGTGGTGAAGCCAGGTCATTCCCTCTTTCTTCTTTTTCTATTCTCTTTTATCTTTTCTACAATAATTCCATTATCTATATTCTATTCTGTTAACCAACTTCCAGCAAGGTAATTCCAAACTTATCTCTTAAGCTTCCTCTTGTTTGATGACCTGTTATCACCACTGTACTAACCCAACTTCATTGCAGGTTACTGGTTTTGTTAGTCCTATGATTCTGCAAAATAGTTTCTATATTGATCAGTTGTTTTCTCAGACCACGGTTCTGGAGTTTTACCTAGCTTCCCATCAGTTTTTCCCAATGTTATGCTCAAAATATGTTAATAGTATTCACTGTGCTGCAGTTCTATCAACAGTATTCTGCTACTTGCTAATTCTGCTGTAACAAGTAACTTGCTAATTTGAGCAATCCAGCCCTCGGATGGACACCATCTTCTAGTATGTTCTTCAAAGTTAGTACTTATAGTGTTTAAAATTTGATGTCCATCAGATTAGCCGATTGGCAGTTATGCCAGTTTCTTTATTACTTTCTAATTCTGTTACTGGTTAACCTTCTAATTCTGTTGGATGCCATTACAGCAGACCCCACCCTTGGATCTGTTTGATTTTCAGAGGACTAAGCATTTATGAGGATTAACTGATTCAAATGTCAGATTCATCCAACTATTAGTTTCTGTTTTACTTAATTTTTCTTCTTTTTTTTTTGACAAATTGTGTTTGCTTCGGATCATTGTGGTTCTGTCCGTGTGGATTTGTGCTATACTAACATTATCTTTCCTACATTAGAACACATGAAGTGGCTTTGAGAACTAAGGTGTGGTAATATCATGATAAGAAAAGGTCGATCCGACAAGATTGATCCCATCCCCCCCAAGAAAAATGCAACAACACATATCTCTACTATAGTTGTCAAGGCGGCAAAGCGACCCAAGGCAGTAGAGGTGCCTAAGTGTTAGGCGACAAGGTCCCTACCTAGGCGACCAAGGCACCTAAGTGTTATTTTGTATTCCATCTATTTTCTAAAATTATTTAGTAAGTTAAATATACCTTTTATCATAAAAAATCAACATTAACCCACATCAACTCATCAAAAATCAACATTTAGAGATATGTTTTTGTCCTCTAATAAGTTTGACTAGTCAAATGATTTTATTTTTACATGAGACTTTGAATTAGGTAGAGCAAAAAATCAGCTTTCCAACAATTCTAAGTTATTTAAATCTGAATTGTAAAAACAAAGTTTTGTTCCGGCCAAACATATTTTAAAATGCGTGAATGCTGTTAAAATCGCCCAAATGAAAATAATTTTATAGACATCAAAACAATAGATTATTTTATCGCACTTTTGGTTTTTAGCCAATTTGTTACCATGATAAGATTTATGAAATTTTCATAATTGAGAAAAACCCAAGCATTTGGAAGTTGAAAATTGTCCCTATAACCAAAAATCTAATTTTTATTCTAGGACTGGGGGATTGACTTTTTATCCTTTTGAAATTTGATTCTGAAACTATTTATATTATATTCAAATAGGGGTATTTACTAATTTATGAATAATATATAAAGTAAATGAAATAAATGATATTTGGAATAAATAAGTGCAAAACCAGAGTCTTGCATTAAGGCAACAATCACCCAGGCACTAGGCAAACTGCTTGGACGCCAAGGCTACGACTTGACAACTATGATTTCTAGTTCCAAAGCTGTAGCCCTTCGGCAAATTTCTTCACCACAGGATCCAAAAACTCCATAATGACATTCCTAAAAAAAGAAATGTGAAGGAACAGATTGCAACAAGACCAAAAGTATTAACAAATAATTGAATGTTTCCTCCTTACCAAAAAGAAAAAAGAAAATAGAATATTTCCTCTTCCATACTAATCCCATTGGTGCTAATCTCGATCAATTATCCACCAATCCAAAGTCCAAAGATCTATTCATAAAATATAAGATAGACAGTGATGAATATAATGTTTTGTATCTAACAATGACAAAGTGTCCTAACATTCATACATACAAATGCTTAGCAGCATTAAATGCATAGACACACACTTGAACTAATCACCTACATTCAGCATAGACAAATGCTACAAATCAATTGCCTCATCATTTCAAAACAAGATAGTTGCTCCGGTACGAATATAAAAACAGCAGTAGGGGCAATGGCTTTTCCCTTGTTTCCCTTCTTATAATCTTATATTCTCTTCTACAGTCTCTTACCACAAGGCACAATTCTGCCATGACCATGACTATTTTGCCATTGTAATCAACCCCAATTCCTTGCATTGCCAGCAAACTCCCACATAGACTATTTCACTCCCCTCACATTGAATTAGAATCCCAATCATCAAGAGTCTGAGTCATGGTGATGAATCCATGCAGTGGATGACCCATTCAAGCCAAATGTTTTGCTTCAGTGACTCTTTTAACTCCCACCAAGTCACTTTCAATCCGCAAACATTGTTAATTAATAAAAAAAACAGAAAAATTGAGGAATCAAGTTAATAGACCCATCTAGAGAAGCGGTATTTTCTTGGACCCTTTTCATGGCTACACCCAATGATAGATTCTGAAATAGCTACAAAAAACATCGTTCTAGCGTTAGGAATTAGATAACATGCAGTAAGACTGATGTAGAATGAGCTGTCAAAAGGAGAGTTCAATGCTGGCCCAATTTCTGGTTTAGATCTAGTTCAGTTTCATACATCGAACCAGCCTTATATTTCTCCAATCAGATCAGCCAACTTGCTGTTACTGTTCATGTGAACAGTACCTTAGGGTCTAATATTGATAGCTGGCATGAGAGAGATGCTGCCAGCACTTCTTAGGGTATTATATATTAGTTTTTATCTTTATTTATTTGTTTTATCATGGCAAGCAAGTTTTGTAACTTAAGAAGATTTGTTTCCTTTTCTTAGTTAGTACATTGTTTCCTATTTGGCTAGCTTAGTGGTCAAGTTAGTAATTTCCTTTTTATATGTGAGGAAAGGTAATTAGAAGTTATTTCTTAAGTCAATTTAGGAAAATAGAATCAGTCCATTAGTTTCATTTTTTGTTATTTCTTTGTGTCCAAGTTTTGTAAGGCCATTAAAAGCCCGATCACAATGAAAAAAAGATTGAAGTTTATGAAAATAAGTGTTTACTCATGGCTGAGATAGCCATTACCTTGATGGGTGAGAGATGCCCAAAACCTGAGGAGAGAGATGCCCATTCACTAATTCTTATTCCCCTTCCTCAACCCCACCATCGAACTCTCTTTCTTTTCTTATTTTCTTTTTCATTGTTTGTTGTGAAAGAGTGTTTGAGTGATCAAAATAAGCTTGTTGAAGTTCGGAAGTTCTATCAAAAGACAACTTGAAGGCAGCCAAGAGAAGAATCGATTTCAGCCTTATTGTCATGGTTTTGAGGAAGATCAACCAAGGCCTGTAGTTGTTGTACTTTAGAGCTTCCATAAAGCTTTTTTTTTTCCATTCTTCGAGCATAACTTCCTAACCAGCCATCAGTTGAGGCTCCCAAATTAGCCAGATTTTTCAGATCCTACCTAGAATTAGCTCCTATATGATATAGTTTTACATTATTTGGTATCAGATATAACCTAACTGCGGATAGAGCCACGTGAGTTTCATGAGAAACTTTCTTCATACATCTTCCTTGAATGGGTAGATGGATTGGACGTGTACTTTGACAACTACAACTTGAAAGAGACGCAACAACTTCAATATGTTTGCTCCCAGATGAGTGATTGCATTCGAATATAGTGGAGAGCGCATGAAAAGCAACTTCAAGCTCAAAGACATGAGCCTAGAACGTGGGAAGAGACGCAGTACAAGTTGGCGAACATGATCTAAGCATGAACGAAGAATGTACTTCCCTTCACCAGATTTCCAACAGCCACTCACAATTGACAAGAGCATGAAAGAATTATCAGCATCTATGGCACAATACATTGCAAAGGAGCAACAAGAAAAGGCACCTCCAACAAATGAACCAGAGTCAGAAGTTCAGGTTAGTATTGAAGAAATTCCATCAACTCCTATTGTCGAGGAAGAGGTAGTCATTGATGTCCCTATGAATGGGATTCATGTGGAAGAAATCGAAAGTGACATGGTCATAATGGTGCACAAGGAGATTGGTGCTCCAACAACAGTGATGCCTGTGAACAGGCAAGAGGAAGATCCTAAAAGAAACGAGATTGAAGTAATGGTTCACGACATCGATGAAGAGACTGTGAACGACAAGGATGAGGGACCTGAAGAGCCTAAGCTTGAAGAAGAGCATGTAGAGGATGTACTAGAAGACAACCCCATGGACACATCCGTAGACATAGAAGTTGAACAAATGGAGTTAGTCGATCCCTTGAAATACCTTGAAGAGCATCAATTGTGCCTATACAACTACATCCATATGATCAAGGAGCTACCTGAATTTTTCTACAGCTTGAAGAGGGACGTGCGCCATGCTACAATCACCCTCACTCTACAAAATGCAAGGACATTTTTTAAGAGGGGACGAGTTGATGTAGATCGAGCTGTTAAAAGGAGAGCTCAATGCTAGCCCAATTATGGTTCAAATCTGGTTCAGTTTCATACATCGAACCAGCCTTACTTTTCTCTAATCGGATCAGTCAACCACTGTTCACACATTTTGAACAATACCTTAGGGTCCAATATTGATAGTTGGCTTGGGAAAGATACTGCCAGCACTTGTTAGCATAGTTGTCAAGGCGTCGCCAAGGCGTCACCTAGGTGATAGTCGCCTTATTGCACTGCATACCACATTGTGTTTTGGCACTTATTTATGCCAAATATCATTTAAGTAAATGCTTTTAATATTTGTCATTTCATTTACTTAAGATATTATTCATATATAAGCAAATACCCCCTATTTGAATCCAATAAAATAGTTTAAAAATCAAATTTCAAAAGGATAAAAAGTCAACCCCCCAGTCCAAGAAGAAAAACTAGATTTTGGTTATAGGGGCGATTTTCAACTTTTAAATGCTGGAGTTTTTCTCAATTATGAAAATTTTATAAATTCTATCATGTTAAAACATTGCTAAAAACCAAAAGTCCGGTAAAATAATTTTTTGTTTTGATATCCATAAAATTATTTTCATTCAGGCGATTTTAACAGCATTCACGCACTTGAAAAAAAGTTTGACCGGAGCATAACTTTGTCATTACAACTTAGATTTAAATAAGTTTAAACGTGTTGGAAAGCTGGTTTTATATTATAACTGATACAAAAAGTCTCATGTAAAAATAATATCATTTGACCAGTCAAATTTGTTATAGAACCAGAGCATTTCTCTAAATTTTGATTTTTTATAACTTAATATCACTTAATGTTAATTTTTTATGATTTAATATGGTTAAATGTTGATTTTTAATGCCTTGATGTTGCTTAATCTTGATTTTTTATGATACAAGGTATATATAGCTTACTAAATAATGTTAGAAAATAGGAAAAATAACAATTGGTCGCCTTGTTCGCCTCAAGGCATGCGCCTTCTCGCCTAAGCGCTTAGACAACCCTCCACCCCCTTGGTTCGCCTTGGCGCCGTGACAACTATGCTTGTTAGAATATTAGATATTAGTTTCTATTTTTATTTCTTTGTTTTATCTTCACAAGCAAACTTTGTAACTTAGGAAGATTTATTTCCATTTTTAGTTAGTACTTTGTTTCCTATTTGGCTAGCTTAGTGATCAAGTAAGTTAATAGTTTCCTTTTTATATGTGAGACAAGGTAATTAGAAGTTATTTCTTAAGTCAATTTAAGAAGTTAGAATCAGTCCATTAGTTTCTTTTTTTGTTATTTCTTTGTGTTCAAGTTTTGTAAGGCTATTTAAAATCCATTGATCAATCATAAAGGGGAAAAAAAAAAAGATTGAAGTTTATGAAAAAGAGTGCTTTTTCATGGCTGAGATAGCTATTACCTTGAAGGGTGAGAGATGCCCAAAACCTGAGGGGTGTGATTCCCATTCACTAATTCTTCTTCCCCTTTCTCAACCCCACCATGGAATTCTCTTTCTTTTCTGATTTTCTTTTTCAGCTTGAAGGCAGCCAAGAGAAGAATCGATTTCAGCCATATTGTCACAGTTTTGAAGGAGATCAACCAAGGCCTGTAGTTGCTGACCTGCAGAGCTTCCATAAAGCTTCCATTTTCATTTGTCGAGCATACCTTCCTAGCCAGCTATCAGTTGAGGCTCCCTATTCAGCCAAATTTTTCAGATCTTACCTGGGATTAGGTCATATGTGATCTATTCTTACATTAAAGACTCTGGTTTTGAGGTACTAGTTTATAGGTTTTAAGGGAGTACTGTGAGTTTGCACATTTTACATGGCCATGTGTCATAGAATACATGCACAGATGTAGTATATAATAATAAAATACTGCACTCTCAAGTTGACAGCAATCCCAAGCCTTTCCAATTGAAAAGCTAAGCACACATAAATTCTTTTCATCAACATTATTCAACTTATCCTGCTATTCCAAAAAGTCCAATTTATTTAAGATGATAACAAAGACTTTCTAGACCTTTCCCTGAATACAAACATTGAGACAAGTTTTATTAGTTAATACTACGAAACCCTTGCTGCTTTGGGATCCAGTCCCCAGTCAATGTCTTGTCATTTATGGCACATGTTGACAAGGGGAAAAACAACTTAGCTACATATATCATAAAGCCTTTCTATTCTTTGCTCTTTCACCTATTCCTCTTTCTTTTGCCCCCTTTCTGTGGTTGATTGATAACAAAAAGAAAGTTCTATTAAAGATTCATCCTGGCAAACTTCTGATATCATGGAATTAATACAACTCCCCAACTAAAGTATTCCATCAATTAATATGTTCCTGGCATTACAAAAAAATATCGTCAATAGAAGAAGTAAGAAAGCATAAGAACCAATCAGAATTCTACGAGGATCAACATCAGCATGAACCTGATGCTGATAGATAAGCTATGACGATGGACACGCAATAAAAATAGTGCCAGGAATAGGACATTTTAATACACAATACATAGTATCAGTCTATCAGACACCTCTCCTCTCATCAGCACATTTGAGAAGCCTTTAAGATTAAAAATGTTTCCATTTCAGCCAATCACATTACGGGGAATAACATAAATCTGAATATAAAAGGATCAAAAGTAGCATGCATCACAAAAAACATTTCTCACCCAACTAAAACATGGATGAAATGTACTCACCTAGTCCTTCCAAATATCTCTACACCTTTCGCAAAGAGGCTTTTCTCAATGGCATTCCAATATTTATCACTCACTAGTTCATGTTTATATATGTTTTCATCAACAAACTCCCCTTTACTCAAGACATCCTCACTAATAGTTGTAGGTGCATCCTCACCATCTCTGGATGGTCCATCAAGAGCTTTAGCTGAGGATAACTTTTGACTGGCCGGTACTGGTGATCCCTTCCCTCTAGACTTTCTTGTAACTGGAGAGTTCACTTTTTGTTGTGAAGAAGAACTAGCATCTTCATTTTCCTTACATGAATTAGATCTAAGTTTCATATCTCTCGGCCTAAGACATGCATCCACAACAGAATCAGAATGAGAGGTGTCCATTTGCTTCTGCCTCTTGCGCATGCAAATAAGAACACGCTCGGCAACTCTCTTGCTATTCCTCTTACGAACTCCACATTTCCCCACAAGCTTTGTCTTAGGGGTTGTTGGAGATTGGTTGACGGAAGGGCTGTCCCCTGTAGGTTTAATCTCCGACTCACTGTCTTCCAACATATTTCTTCCATTAGATGAAGCACTTTCACTCTGGTTAGACTTTTGCCTCTTACCGATAGATGAACCACTGATTTTCTTCCTTGGTGATGTACGAATCCCAGCACTAACAGAAGAATCAATAGGTTTTCCTTCAAAACCATCAGGGATAGGAGAGCTAGCATGAGCAGTATTTGAATGCTTCAAAGCCTGAGAAATGATTCAATTTGAAATGAAATATGAATTTCATGTTTAAAGAAAACCTTTTAAGGAACAGTAACATGCGAGGTAAACTGGAGCTATTAGGACCAGCATATTTATATACATACTAGTCGATAACAATTAATGCCACATGGAACTTTTTCCTCATCTGAATAGCTCCATGCAGGTTTCTTTTCAGCCTAATAATGGGAACAAACAAAACACATTAGTGGTGGAAACATTAAGGCACCATTGCTCTATAGAAGATCAACTTACAGGGAATACAAGATCCTGAGAACATCCATGTAATCTACAATCAAACACCTGCCAGAGTTCATTTATGGAGTGCATTCAGAAAGCTACTACTAAATAACATAGGGGCACACCACATTGATGAAAGAACACACAACAACAAGAACAATGAGAAAAGTTCTTACGAGACATCGTCGACAAAATAGGTTGTCAAAAGAATCCAGAGCTGCATCCAAATCTTTATCAAAAAATGAATCCTCTGTATTTGTATGATTTTCACAGTCCCTCTCCTTAGAGCACTGCACATCTTTTTCTCTCTTCAAAAGAATTTCATATCTTGCCTGTATAAGATGTTCGATGTTGTTTCATATCTCTGTAAAGCCAGCACAAAATGATTGGGAAACAGCTGGACCAGAGTTCGCACTTTGACCAGTTCTTATTAGACAGACAGGAGAGAAAATAAAATCAAATAGAAATAAAGAACAATGACATTGTCCTTCATGACCGCACGACTTATCACAAGACTTCGCAAACTAGTAGCATGGATCCCACTTGTAAGTTGTACGAATCATACCTTAATATCACAAGGCTTTCTAGAAAGGCATTCAGACAGGGAATCCAGCACAGCATCAGATAAACCAACTTCTTGGATTGTCATTCTGGCACAAAAAATGAAAAAGGACCTCGTAATGTTATATCTTGGATGAAGAATATGACTGCAAATGTTCCAAATAACACCATAACAATTTCTAGATAAGTCAAATACAGTTGAAAGAGATAAAAACTAGAAATTTCAGAATGAGGAGCATAGAATCTAGAATGGTTCCAAATTATGTTGTGCAACGTTTAAAAGATTGGAATTGGATCAGTCAAATCACCTGACAATAGCAGTGTTGGATAGAATAATCCAATCAATCAATACATAACAAATGGATTGGCTTATCCAGCACTATTTTCAAGATTTTGCTCAATTGATCTGCCAATCCTTTGATTGGATTGTCCAATCTGGACACGTATCACGGTTCAAAAAGTCGGTGCAGTCAATCAAAATTTACTGAAATTTTTTGGTTTTGACCATAGTTGTCAAGGCGTCGCCTAGGCGGCGCCTTGGCGTCCCGGCGGTAAATCATAGCCATGGCAGTACAACGACTAATGGTTGCACACTTGGCGGTCGCCTTGGACGGATAGGCGACGCCTTGGCGTCGCCATGGACGCCATACCACGTTTTAGTACCTAGGCGGTCGATTTTTTTTTTTACTAACAATATTTTATTTATTATATTTTAATTGGGTTTTTTTTTTT
>NC_056560.1:25265069-25305307 GCF_013358625.1 Macadamia integrifolia | reverse complement strand
GGCGATTTGACCGCCATGGCAACGCCAAAATGGGCGATTAATCGCCAAATCGATTAGCCACCCCTCCACCGCCTTGGATCGATTTGACGCCGTGACAACTATGGTTTTGACCTGGCTCGAGATGAAAGCATATGCAAAACACTAGGCATTCCAAGTTTCAACCGAAATTTACATGTTTTGGTCCAAATATCAGTCAGTTCCAGTCTTGCTGTTCCGTTCACCGAAATGGAACAACCACTTGAGATTAAAAAATAAATAAATAATAAATAAAAATAAATAAACACAGCCATCGAAATGGGTACTGTTTTGACCCATTTTGACTTATGATTTCAACCGAAACCTCCAGTTAGCCTCAAAACTTCATTTTTACCTTTATTTTGGTCATTCCACTTCCAACTCTTGGTGGAACAAGTTGTCAGAGGCTAATACAAGTCATCTACAGCTAATATTTTGGTGGATTTGAGGGAGAATACTTGAAGATTCATGGTTTCAGGTAGGGGTGTCAATCGGTCCGGTCGGGCCGGGCCGGGCCGGTCTCGGTCGAGCCTAAACCGGGCTGGCGGTGTGAAATCCTTGCACTGTAAATGCCCATTTACTTAAGTGGGCCTAGATTTGGGGGGACATGGTACGGTACGTAATCGGGCCGGTCGGTGTCAGGCTTTAATCGGGCTACCTTAAACAGGCCTTATACGGACCTTAAACGGGCTATGAACCTATTTAATTCTAAACGGGCTCTAAACATGCCTACCCTAAAATCCTTTTTTAAAGTGATTAAACTATTGGCTTTAAAACTACTAGAGGAAAACATTCACAATTCGTTAACCAAGGGAATCATCTCTTTAACAATTGAACAAATTGATAACAATTGAACAATTGATAACAATTGAATGTCCCATTTAGCAAGATCGAAGGGAATTATATATATATATATATATATATATATATCCAAGGGAATCATGTCTTTAAAATGCAATCTAAGTTGCAAGAATTACATTCTTTTTAACAATTGAATGTCCCATTTAGAATGTGGATATTTTAGTCCTATATATTCTTTACTCATATTTTGTAGAATTAATAAGATAAGTATTTAGGCATTTTTTAAGGGGGTTGGGCCGGTCGGGCTAAATGAGTCTGTTCTATCAGGCTCCTTAAGTGAGTCGGGTCGGTCGGGCACCCGACGGGCTAGTGGCTTGCACCGTGAACACCCGTTTAATAAACGGGCTAGGCCAAAGCCTGACACGTTTATTAAACGGGCCGGTTCAAGTCGGGCCTTAAACGAGTCGGACTCAGTCGGGCCTACCGGTTCAGGCTCATGATTGACACCCCTAGACTTTCAGGCAATACCCTTTTCCCTATAGTATCTATTTGCAAAAAATCGGGAAAATATGCAGTAGTTAAGCGTCAATTCTTTATTTGTCAGAGAGTTCTAGCAGATCTACAACTACACGGAGTTGGATTTTATTTTCTATTTAAAATTATTTCTTTTCCTTTTCTGGTTTGAAATTTGATCCTCTAGCAATAAATTTTTGAAAAATTAAAAAGGGTTAATACTTGGTTGGAGCTCAACTTTATATATGTTAGCCACCGTTAGCTCACTGACTGCCTCATAGTTTCGTTTTTTCTCCTTAAAAAAAGTTATTTTACTTTTAAAAAATAAAAATTAATTTTTTTATTTTAATATATATATATATATATATATATAAATGTGTTTGTGTGTGCGTGAAAATATTCTATTTTGGTAGGAAAATTAGTGACATTTTTTTTAAGTATTGTAGATGTATTTTCAACTCAGAATGATGTTTAATGTGCTGTTCCATACTTACATATTGGTTAATAGGTTATTATTATTTTTTTTAAAAATTTTAAAAATTTAGTGTTAAGCAAGGAAAAAATATGACTTAGGTGTAATGTTGAGATTTTCTTGACTTACTGGTGTTGGGCTTCTTTCTTTTTACTTTCATGTTACTTCCATTTCTCCTACTTTCATTTCTCCTTTTTTGTTTTAGCATGGATCCATATAGCTGACCCCATTAAATTGAGATAAGGCTTCTTGTTGTTATTGTAGAAATTAGGAAATAGCTTTCTTTTTGCCATAAGATTTTTAATTGATGTAGAAAATTTAATGGTGTGACACATTTTGTTGCAACAGTAATAAGAAGAGCATCCATGGCTTCTCAGGGAGGAGTGGGGCTGACATAGCATGGAGGCGTGATGTACCTATTGGAAATGACAAGAAGAAATCCCAATGCAACTATCATGGTTAAAAAAATCTTGGGCATTTTGTCAGCGGCAGCAATCTTCCTCATCTTTCCAACACGCCCGGAACTCAGTGTAGTATTGACAAAGAGTAAGAGATTAGGAGGCTAAGGAGGGTACTATTGCTTATTTGCACATTTGATGTGAAGTCAGTGACTACACTTATGATGTGATACTTTAAAATTTACTGATATAAAAATGATTTTGTTCCATTCATCACTTACAATTGCATATTTTAATAGGTTTCATTATATTTTGTATGTTATAGTACTAAATCATAAATAACAAAAGCAATCTTTGAGAAATATACAGGCAATGTATGGTGTATACTGCTAACCTAGGGTATGAAACCAAACTAACAATTTGAGTGTGTTTTTCAACAATCTAAAGGTTCCATTGTGTTTAGGGATACTTAATTAGCGTCTTTGCTAAGTTTCAGCACAAAATACATCCATTTGTCCACCAAAATGGTCAAACGAAACCAACCAACCACTACTGCAGGATTTCGACCAGACTTCGGTCAAAATCGTTTTCTTAAATCTTGACGAGTATCAGTCAGGGCCAATTTGATAACAGTCCATTTTTTGCAAAATCGTGTACCATAATAACTGACATAATCAAGCTTATAACACACTGCTATAGAGAGAAATAAAGCTTGGATGCACATTTCCCAATTAGAGCATATTTCTCTAGAGCACAAATATGATAACAGATGCCTTGGTGGTTCAGTAGTCAGGAAATGATGCCAAAACACCTACAAAGTGCAGCAGTCATCAGGCATCCACCACCTACCTTTCATTTTTAGGGGTACTCAAACTGAGGACTCCCAGGTTAACAGGCAAAAATGGGTTATTTTGACTCATTTAAAAATATTTGATATAGCTCCAACATACATATAGTACAAATAAAATGAGTGAAACATATTGATAGGTATTGCTGGGCTAGGAAGGAAGATGATGAGGGTTTTCCCACAAATGTATCAGCCTTTGAGTCCCACCTATCTCATCTCTTGTTTAAAGGCGTTCGGTATGCAAAGATACTTTACATGCTCCTCCTGCTTGAAGCTTAACCGTCCCAGCAGGAACTGATCATTTAGTTTTCTCTTTCTCACACCACAAATAAAAAATGTATTATTTAACACATCTCAATAATTGTATATGGTTGATTAAAATATAAGGATAATCCTCAGTACCTAAGCAGTCACCCACCCAAATTGGCTGCCCAGGCACATGACAAGGTACCTTGGCACACACAAACCGTGCCTGGGCATATGCCATAGGAAACCTAGCCCTCTTCAATCAGACCGCCTGATTCCCTAGGCCATGCCTAGGTGTTACCCAGACTGGGTCACCACTAATTTCCCATATAGGAATCATAGTTAAAAACCAATGATTTTATGTCAGGGTTCCCCATTTAGTAGCTTTTGAGCTTTCTCTGCACAAGTCTACCCGGTCAGTCTGTCCCCTTTCAGATGCCTCCCCATCTATCAAATTAGAGGTTAAAGCGCAATGTCAAGTCCTAAGGTGGGACATGCATACATTATAAACAGTTAGCGATATAAATTCTCTAACCAATTATAACCAAAAGACACCATAATTTAGTTAACCATTACAGGGAAAAGCTAAAGGAATCATGTCACATTGTCATTTAATACGAAAAATAATAACCTCAACATAACCTCAACAAGAAATAACAAGTAGCAAAATTAATTAATTCTGCAGATGTTGTAGATACAATCATGGGCTACCACAAAGACTAAAATAGAGAATGTCCTAAAGGATATGAGTCAAAGGGCAAAGACAGAAACAAAAGCACCAAATTGTCAAACTCAAAAAGTTTTCTGGGTGCGAACCGAAGGATATAGTCTTCTACATCACCAAATTCTTTTTTCTCTTCTTCCTCCTCGGCTAACTCCTCCTCACTGTCACTGCAGATTAGAGCTTCTCCACCATTTTGATCATAGTAAATTCTCCTTCGGCCAAGCACCGATTGATCTTCTGTCATTCTCTGATTTCTGCATTAAATTTAATACACAGCCACTAATATTTAGCAGAAGTTTAAAAATTCAAAAAAATTTTGCAAGTAATATAAAGACACTACATCAATACAAGTTAAGGCAGGGTTCATACACACCCATTCTACATTCCTTTCCCACACACCCAATACAACTATCAACAGTTGCCATATGGAAGCTTTGGAAGTCCCCAAATGTAGTGGTTATGTTTTTCATATCATTACCTAATCATATGTTAAATTCCATACCACTTTGATTTCTCCATATGGCATAATAGAGGTATCAAAATAGTTTGCAAATGTCAATTCTTTGGGGAAAGCTACTGTAAAACAAGGGGAAAACCCCATAAATGGTGGATCATTTGGTTGAGATAGGCCATCAAATTTGATATTAAGATACCCAAGGAGCTCCCCATCATCAAATGGTCAGATTGCTAAATCATCTTATTAATGTGGCAAAAAGGAAGTGGGCATCTATGATGGGTTCCAATAATGTTCTTCTGGGACCCTTTTACCCTAAATTTAAATACACAAAGCACCAAATTTGAAACAAATACAATTGTCACAAGGAAATGGCTAAACCTTGAAGCATATAATAAGGTTCACTAAAAACATGAATGATGTACAATATATCTCTAGAACCTTTCTTTCAAACATAACCAGAGAAAGCTAAAGTGGTTCATGAATTTATCAATGACAAAATGAGCAAATCAGGCTACATTGTGATATTGGCAATTCATAAAAAGTGCCATGCTTCATTTTGAACACTTAAAAGAAAAACACTTTACAATGGCAGTCCCTTCAAAACGATAATCTTCCAGCAACAATTTTCCGAAATCCCACATTACTTCTACAATAACTTATGGGAAAATTTCTTCCATTCTTCAACAGACTCAACAAAATAATCTTATCTTACAAGGGTAGCTGACTAGTTAATGCAGGAGTAGATTACAAGAAACTACCCCAGCAATTTATAACCCCAAACAATACAAATAGAACCAGGAAACAAAGAAATAATACCATCAAATAAACCCCCAAGGATACAATACCCATATAGGAGCAAAATCAGCCCAAAACACAACCTGATAGGAGAGAGAAAGGCATGTTATAGAGCTGGAGAGAGAGAGAGGGTGCGTCCAGGTCTGTAGGAGTCCGATTGAACTGCACTCTTGGGCGTAGATAGTCCCTAGGGAGGGTACAAAAACCCCCAAAGTTGAGAGGATTCTGATGGCTGGTTGTGAAGTTACAAGCTTTCTTGATTTTCTGACCTAGGAGAAATAATCGCAGGCTTCAGGAGAGATAATCAAATCTGGTTTGTAACTTGGACAGATCTGAACTTTTGAATACTCACAACAGTCATATACTTCAACAGCAGTAACTTTAGGATAAAATAAAAAGCTTTAAACAAGAAGAAACAAAGGGAAAAGTAGGGGAGGAGCGGCTGTCTCGGCCCGAGCTTTTCACCCACAGCTATCCCGACTGTTCTAAGCAATTGACTGCAATTATTCTTTATTCAAATACGAAATTATGAGTACATAGGCTCCTCCATTTATAGAGGGAAAAATAGCAATCAAACTACTACTAGGAGCTAATTTCCCAATAAGACTAGACACTCCTACTTCAACTAGGAGCAAGTTTCTCAATAGTAGACACTCCTACTACAACTAGGAATTCAAAATTGAACTAGGAATAATAAACCTATGTGGAAAATAAATAGAGTCCTAAGACAATTTGGACTTGACATACCACTTACTCAACTCGATGGGCCCAATTGGCCCTTATTTGTACTTAGCCACTCAGGTGGATCGGCTGGCTTCTTAGCTGGACCCTAGCCACTTAGGTGGATTAAGGCTGGACCCTTCTTCCTCTCATATTTCCTTCCATAATGTGGATCTACATCACTCGTTGTGGATCATTTCATAGAGAGAAGATTGTAACCAAGTACTAGTTCACCAGTAGGGATAAATAGGACAATGTCGAGTGGCATCCAGCCAAACTTCATAACCCATGCAAGAGCAACACCTATTAGTAAACGAAAGAATTGTGCTTCTCTCACAAGTCAAATACAAAAATATATTTCATGCACAATCCAACTATTGTAAATTATACAATTTTATCCAGGCCAAATGTTATTGGTCAGCAAGTGACAAGCACTATCCTGATTTGAGATGCTTGTATCCTTGTCCAAGCCCAGAGAACACTAGCATTGGTCAACTGATAGATTGAAAATTAAAGACGTGAAAATTGACAAGCCCTTGTCTAGTTCTTTGGAAAAAAGTATGATAAAAAAATTTGAGAGTGAACGCCTACAAAGCCTGAACTCACTGCACTCACTGTTAGTTGAATAATTGAAAATATAACCATGCACATAAAAAATCCTTAGACTGACGAACTTACAAGACAACTAAATTTTAAAATCAAGCAAACAAAAAGTTACAACATATATAAGTTATATATGCTAATATAAATAGAATATGTAAAACAAAACCCACCAACAAACAATGGATAAACTATTATTAGGGAAAAGAAAGAATGGATAAACACCATATGAACAAAAGACATGATAGTCTTGGCAAATTGGCATACCTATCCAAAAAAACCCATGTAGTATAAGGAGGCAATCTCTTGACTTCCGGGAGTTTGATAGGACGAATAGCACTCTTTGATGCAAAACTAGCCCCTAAAAGAACTGAAGATGAGGCAGGGCTGTCTTCTTGAAAGCAATCGTTATCCTTCTCACCATTATTTACATCAAGACCATTTAACTTACCAAGTGCATCAGCTTGCCTTTTTGTCAATAAATCTATATTTTTATCAGTATCAGTCATCAAATTGTTTCTCCTTTCCTTTGACAAATTATAAACATGGTTTGTGATACCAATCAGCTTTTGCCTGTTCTCTTCCATTCTTTTCTGAGAAAGATAGAGTGAATACATATACGTTTAAGGGCCAGATCTACAAAGATATAAGCTAAAGAATGATAAAATCGGTTACCATAAGAATGCACCTTTATAGAAATGCCTCGATCCGCCGCAACTTGTTTCTTTAAGGAATCAATAATAGTAATAATGTCCCTAGAACTTTGACTTACTTCTTGCACTTCCACCATCTGTAGCAAGACAAAAAGTGACCAACTGACCAACCCAACAATAACAGCAAGAACGGTGTATAACATGAAATAAGGAGAAAAAATACATTAAAACCTAAAATGTGATAGTTTGGTATAATTTGGGACATTGGTCATGCGCAACAAAAATAGTAAGCTCCAGTGAAAAGAAGTCCACATTTACTTTCCGCAATGTCAACTTTTAAATCACTACTATGCAGCTGTATACATCAGCCGTGAACTTGAATGTTGGCATGTAAAAACCTCAAGATTGCATCATAGAAATATGAAGGCGTGCTTTACCCAGCCAATATAATCAAAGTTCTAATTTTGATTGCTAAACTAGGTTCGGACATGTCTTGGAACTTTCTTTACTATAAGTTCAATATACTAGTTGAAATCCAAGATGATTTCTTTTGTCTTTCCCTTCTATTAAACATCTTCTTTTAAATCTACCTCTTGCTGAATATTCTTAAATTTCTTTGTCCTCCACGGTTATTGTTTCTCAGCCCCTTAACTTGACAAAACCCAAATTCTCAAAAAATAACGAGAAAAACCCCACAGTTTTCATATGAGCATCCAAGTATAGTCATATGGTGATGCATTACCGCAAGAAAGAAACTGACAAAACATAAGACCCCCTCCCCCCAATTAAAAAAATCCAATGCTACCTAGGTCATTAGTAGGGTGAAAATCACATAAAGATGAAATAATTGCAATTTTGAAAGGAATTAATTGGATTAAGTACGACCTCAATTTAACGAATGGTGTGATTTGAAATGACTACCAAAAACCATAAGACGTTTCTTTCAATGATCTCCAGATTTTTAATATTGAACTTTTAAAACAAAGAAAAAAATATTCCTTGGCCATGTACTTATTCCTCTTACATTTGACAAAGATGTCAGTATGAATCCAATTCAGCTAAGCTAGTTATCCCCATCCATCATCTACACAACATTATAATTTTATTAACCTTTGACAACTACGGCTCTACATTTTTTTCAGCTAAAAAACGGGGAAATCGGAATTTTGCATCTTCCGTATCATCGATAATCCACCAAAAACGGAACAAAAATCAAACGAATCCCCATTAGCGGTCATCATCGTAAATAACAATGCAAGTCAAAAAGACGACTGACGAAGTAGCATTCAGGTCTAGTTTTCTTGGAAGATATACATATTAGACAGATAGAGGATAGGAAAATGCGCAGTACCTCCGGATCCTCGGATGGATTAGATTTGGTCGCGGCAGCCCTAGACGCCATTGAATCCGCAGCGCAGTGGCAATGCGGAAGGAAGAAGCGAATACGAGGTTTAATGGGGATAAGGATTTGGCATGTCGGCCTCCAAACAATGTCAAAAAAAAAAACCCTAACCTACCATTGGGCTTGGAGGGATGGGGTTGCCGCGGAAGAAATTGTGGGGAGGGAAGCGGAGAGCAAAGGCTCGAAGGCGAGAGCTCCGCCGCCCCATAAATACAAATTTATAGGGAAGAACGCGTCCGTATACTGAACGCGGTTGAATTCTGATCTGATTAAATTTGGGGGGAAAGGATGGCAATGCCATCGTTTTGAAATCTTATATACCCCCTACACGCTACGCCTTCTCACCTACCCTACGACTACAATTGTGTATCGGTCAGAAACTCGGGATCGGACGGATTTACCCCTTCCTACAACAAAAAATTGTGTCTTCCATCATTTTACCCTTATACCTTACCTGTGGATCAATTTGGACCGATAACTTGATCCCCGTCACTAAAATTACTTTCCCAAGTCTTTTTTGAATCAATCCAAATCTTCGCAATCCGTCAACCTAGATCTTTACCTTCTTAACCTCCTGAAGAAGACCTTGAGCTTCATCTTTAAATATTTTCATTGTCATTAATCTGAATCTATCAAAACAAAATGGTCTTGATAAAATATACCACGGGCACATCGTAATGCTCAATAGTTTCTTCTTCATGTACATGTCGGTGCACCAAGGTTTTAAATTGGGATCTTTTCGGCCGATTCTGGTTCAAAAACCCTAGAATCATCTTTTATATCTCTAAGACTATTAATTTAGATGGGAATCGTCCATTCCATATCAGTGGAAATCAAGGTTAACTCGGCCAATTTCGATCTGAATCGATTTGGATGAGCCAATCCGATCCAATTGTTAAAACTTTGATGTACACACACAATGGGGGATGCTAGCGAGTTTGTTTGAGTTTTTGTAGGCCTTGTGCATAGATTATGAACTTCCCACCTTGATGTACACATGCAATGGGGGACGGTATCGAGGTTGTTTGAGTTTTTGTAGGTCTTGTGCTTGGATTATGAACTCCTCATCATCAAGACTAAATTCGTCCGATGCACACCAGTGTCACCGGGAGTACAACATATGTTAGCAAAAACATGTTTAAACTAGTGTTTCGTTTCAAATACGTTTTGTTGTTTGTTTCCTAATAATACCTGAAACAACAAAAGGCTAATGACATGCATCTTTCTTTCTTTCTTTCATCATTTTTTTTTTTTTTTTTTGTGATTGAAAGGTCATTCAAATATAAAAAACCATGAGCAACACAAGATCTGAATACAAGGTATCTAGAACCAAGGAATGGAAAATGACGCTATCTAACATGGAATCAACAGGGTCTTCGAGGCTAGGGTTTGGATAACACAAAAATAAACCCTTGAGATAGTGTTGCGAACAACTTACATGTAGTTTGGGTATATGACAAAAAACACAATAATAAAAATAATAAAAAAAAAAAAACGAGGGGATATGGAAACCCAATCCCAATGTTTCAAGAATAATGGCCAACCACATGCCCAAACTACACTCTCTAAGAACACCACCATCGAGTCCTCCAACAAGGCTCTTTGTGATGTCGACTCTAATGAAAACTTTGGCCTTAGTGTTGTATAGCGTGCTACCCAGTGAGATATCAAGGGTGAAATATGAAAAGGGTGAGACATATGCCAATGGTCCCAACGGAAAACGCCGCTTGAAAGCGTTTCTCCATTGAAAGCGAAACCATGTTGCTTGGAGAGACAGCTCGATTCTCAAATATGGTGTTGTCAATATATGGGTCTACCGACAGACATAGCAGTTCTTAAAATCCGAAAGAAAATTTAAGGAGAAAATGTGGACAAATCAGGGGGTATGACGATGTCATTGGAGGCACATCTTTCCCCGCCTACGAATTCTACTGGAAAGGTTATGGCAGAGGTGGTGGATATGATGATGGTGGCAGAAAAGAGGGAGAAGGTAGCGGAGATGGTGGGGGGTGATGATAGAGACGATGATGTCAAAGGTGGGGTTGGTGAAGGTAGAGTGGTCAGCTGTGCATGGAATGGTGGAGGGGATGAGGCCGGTGATGGTGATCGAGAAGGGGGAGGTGACAGTGGAATATGTAGAGGTGAGGAGGGGGGCGGTGATGGCGGAGGTGAGGGAGGTAGGGATGGGAGTGGTGATTGCAGGGGTGATGGGAGAAGCATGTCATCTCTTCGTAGACGATAGTGTCATCGTCACCATCACTAGTTGTGCCGCAGGCCATTGTAAGAACTTGAGAAGGGAAAGGAATACACACAAAAGCGGAGATAAAACCACGCACAAGGTGGAGGTAAAATGCATGCACAATCACGGAAGGAAGTTAACAATGGAGGAAAAGAAAGAGAAAAACGAAGAAATCTAACCTAATCCATTCTAGGGTTTTTCACTACTATGGCGTTGTTAAGACATTTGGACTAGTTGAGCATTTTGGCCGATTAAACGATTTTTAAAATCATGCCATTTGTCAAAATCCAATTAACTTGATTCTTTTGCCCACGTAAAACTGACTCGAAGGTTTACATTTTATCATGATACACCTTCAACTTAGGTTTAACTTTCTCTTGTCACTCTACAACTATAGAACCACGGTTCTAAGTATCAGTATTAGATTTGCCATATCATACTTGTATATATGAGTTTCGGAATAGGGGTAAAATCGTAAAGGGACCACAAGGACTTGATAGGGAAATAGGATTTAGGATAAGTTTTCTGCACTTGCCGGGAAGAAACGAGGATGACATTCTCTCTTTCCGCGTAAGCCCACGCTTATCAGAGCGGTTACAGTCTTGTAGTAAATGTTAGTACCACGCTTCTTCTTTGTTTGTTTGTTTCTTTAACAACTAATTTGTCTGGAACTCTGAATCGTTAATTTATTGATCATTTTCCACGATTTCCAGTTTCCATTTCTCGTGTTCAATTCATGATAGTTTGAGACCCTTGAGAGTTAACAATCTAGTGTAAGTCCCAAACTTCAATTTATATTTTTTGCCTTTCGTTTGATTATCACTAATTATGATCTCCCATTTGAAAGTAACACTAGCTGATCTCTTATGGTTTGACCCTTTTAATGATCGGAGTTTAAAATTCTTGAAGATCATGAATTCTTGCTTTTCTTTTTGTTTTCTGATTTTGGCCGGTGGGTACTGCAGTTATTGGGGTATGGAGTGGGAAGCATGACTGGGTTTGAACTTTGAAGGCTTATGGCTATTGATGTTGTAGACAATTGTTGATTTTGTCCTGTTTCAACATTTGACTTTAATTTTGCAGAGAAAAGTCATGGTGGATGCAGTGGTTTCTGTCTTCTTGGATAAACTATTTATTGCTCTTCAGGAGCATAGCCGCATCGTTACTGAATTTAAAGACCAGTTCGATAGGCTCAAGGGTGAGCTGCTGCTCATGCAAAGCTTCCTCAGAGATGCAGACAGACTGAAGAGAAAAAACCAGACTGTCTCCACGATTACAGTTCGTCTGCAAGAGTTGGTTTTTGAAGCTGAAGACATACTTGCTGATTGCCGGGTGAGATCCAATGAAGATGAAGTTTCCACTACTTGTTTGAAGTGCTTCCCCCCTTCAAATCTGCCATTCCATTACCAAACTGGAAGGCGCCTCAGGGAAATCAACGAGGAAATAACTGTTATCAAACAGAACATCTCTTCTTACCTTGGGGTAACTGTCTTCCCTCCAATGGGAAGTGCGGAAGAGCATGGCCATGAAATGTCTAGATGGAGCTCTCCTGTCTATGACCATACCCAAGTGGTGGGATTGGAAGCTGACACACACAAGCTAAAAGAGTGGCTATTTGAAGCAAACAATGGCCTTCTTGCCATCGGGATCGTTGGCATGGGGGGATTGGGTAAAACCACTACGGCTCAGAAGGTTTTCAATGACAGGGAAGTGGAAAACCACTTTGACAGGAGGATGTGGGTTTCTGTTTCTCAGACATTCACTGAAGAACAAATCATGAGAAGTATGTTAAAGCACTTGGGAGATGCTAGTGTTGGAGATGATCGAGGTGAACTGCTGAGGAAAATAAACCAGTATCTTCAAGGTCAGAGGTATTTGATAGTAATGGATGATGTCTGGAGAGAAAATGGTGACTGGTGGCAACGAATTCGTCATGGATTGCCAAAGGGAAATGGAGGCAGTGTCATAATCACTACTAGAATAGAGAAAGTTGCTCGAAAGATGGGAGTGACAGAAGCGAGAATCCATTGGCCGAAATTTCTGAGTGAAAATGATAGTTGGTTGTTGTTCCGTAAGGTAGCCTTTGCAGCAAGTGGGGGTGAGTGTGGTTACCCTGAATTGGAGAGTGTTGGTATGGAGATTGTGGAGAAATGCAAGGGACTTCCTCTAGCCATCAAGGCAGTCGGAGGAATCATGCTCTGTAAGTTGCCTTACTATGATGAATGGAGGAGAATTGCAGAAAATTTCCGTGAAGAGTTGGCAGAGAACGATGACTCAGTGATGGTTTCATTGCAATTAAGCTATGATGAGCTCCCCTCTTATCTAAAATCATGCTTCCTATGTTTTTCTCTCTATCCTGAGGATTGTGTCATAACCAAGGAACAATTACTCCATTGGTGGATTGGAGAGGGTTTTGTTCCTGTGAGGAATGGTCGATTAACAACAGTGGCAGCAGAAGATTGTTTTTCAGGGCTTACGAATCGATGTTTGGTAGAAGTGGTTGATAAGACTCACAATGGGATTGTATACACATGCAAGATTCATGATATGGTTCGCGATTTATTGATCAAAATGGTGAAGGATGATGAATCAAATGGAGCTAGTAGCCGTCATTTGGGTCTTAGAAGTGACATTGACCCCCGGCGCCTTCATACCAATTCGAAGCTGCGGGCATTACTGTCCACAACCAAGACTGGTGAAGTTAACAAGTTCACTTTAGCTGTGGCAAAGAAGTTCTCTATATGTCGATACTTAAGGGTGTTGGATCTTTCAAAATCAATCTTTGAAACACATCTAGCAAGCCTACTGGATCAAATCGGGTTGCTTCAACATTTAACTTACCTCAGTTTAAGCAACACCCACCCTTTGGTTCAACTTCCTCCCCCTCTGGAGAAGCTCAATAATCTTGAAATACTGGATGCAAGTTATTGCCATAATCTGAAAATACTCCCATCATTCATCACAACTTTGGAGAAGCTCACCATCTTAGATGTAAGTTATTGTGGCTCACTTGAATACTTTCCCAAAGGGTTGGGAAGGCTTTCAAATCTTCAAGAGTTGCTGGGGTTTAGACCTGCAAGATCAAACCAATTAGAAGGGTGTTGTATTTCAGAGTTGAAGAGCTTGATCCAACTTAGAAAGCTTGAATTACGGTTAGCAAGGGGTGACGAGATTGGAGATGATGAGGTGAATGTTCTGTTACATCTTCAACAGTTGCAATTTTTAACCATAAGTTGTTTTGACAGTCATGGTGGTGATCTTGTGGCAAAGATGGATAACCTCTGTCCTCCTCAACAACTTCATGAGCTTCGTCTCAATTTCTTTCCAGGGGAGATGAGTCCAACTTGGCTTAACCCTATTTCACTTCCAATGCTACGGTATCTTTCTATCTGTTCAGGAAATATGGCGAAAATGAATGAGAGATTTTGGGGTACAGCAACTTGTGTCTGGAAGATAGAGGGCTTAATGTTGGAGTCCTTGTCAGATTTAGAAGGGGAGTGGGCAGCGGTTCATCAAGCAATGCCTTCCCTTAGAATTGTGACTGTTTCTTGGTGTCCAAAGTTGGAATCTTTCCCAATTGAAGATGCTGGTTTTAGAGGAGGAGTGTGGAAAAAGGAAGAACAGAGGATATAGAAAATATATGGATTAGGTTTGGAAAAGTCATTGTAATTTATCGTTTTTCTTTGCCTTGTAGTTTTATTGTTATGCATAATTTATTTGTATTTTCCAGAATTTGGAGTGAGAACTTCCATAACTAGGAGAAATATGAATGCTGTCAGTCTAGTGTGATTATTTGGGGGTGGAGAACAATTGGGGAATGCTATATTATTACTATTATTAATATCGACCAAAATAAGAGTCTATAACCCAAAAATATGTACAAGCAGGGCAACAATACATAAAAGTGTCACAAGACCAAACCAACATCTCTTTCCGATTCTCCCTCCATCCAGTGCGTTTTAAAACAACAAAGACTAGCCCCCATTATTTCCCATTCTATGGTGCAATACAAAACAGTAGTCACAACCAAGCCATGAACATTGCCCTTATTGTTACTACTTCATTCCTAATATTATGCAGCAATGGGGAGAGAAGCCTTCTTGCTTTTCCCTCTTTTCCTTGACAGTAGCTTCTTCAGCAAACTTGCACCCCCACCTCGTTTCTTAAGAGGAACAACAGCAAGAGAATCAGCTGTAGTGGTCTTAGTTTTGTCCTTTTTTTTATTTGAACTGGGAGCCTTTACTGTCTCTACTGGTACAGTAGGACCATAAAGGAAGTTGGTATCATTAGCTGGAAGGGTGAGAAGCTTCTGAGGTTCTACACTGCATATAATTTCTTTTGTCTTTGGAGAGTTGAGATCCTCACCCTCAGCATCATCCTCTGCTAGCATTTGATCAAGTAGGGAGGACCGATGCTTTATGTTCTCAGTTTTGTTATTTGCAGTGGCATCTGGGGTTGTGGGGATAATTTTGTCAAGGAAAGAATCCTCCCTTGGAGAAGCCAATGCCTTCAACTGTTTCCCCAGGTTTAAGATGGTTTCCTGGCACTCTGCCAACTTTTCCGATGCTGCTGTGATCTCCCAGTCCTGCAAAGTTGATTCAAAACTCTTCTGAGTCAAGCTTAAGTGAATAATTGTAAGTAGAATGCCTTAAAAAGAACCAATCTCAAAATTATCCACTCTGAGTTACACAGCCACCCATAAATTTTCATGTAAAAAAAAGTCCCAACTTACAATGGCTTTCGTTCCCTCTACACTGAAAACCTTCTTTTGTAATGTTTATGGGTTAGGTAATATTTTGAAGATAAGATGCCAAAAATCAACCAAGAGTTTCTGTTTCTTTTCACAAGCGTTGGGGTAGAAAAGGAGAGAAGAAGACTTGGGGGTGTTTCCTTGACATTTTCTTCCTCCTACTTTGCCTCTAATATGTTCTCTTATGGTTATTTTACAAAATCCGACAAACTGGAACTCCAGCTGAGCCTCCCTCAAGTGGAGACGGCCTGTGAATTTGACATTCGGCCAATATACATTATTCATCTAATGCTCAGAAGTCAGAATGACTGAATTAGCCCCACCAACGATAGCAGGAAAGGTTAAAGGTTGTTAAAGGAAACCTTTTCCAATTTATAAATACTTGTGAAAAACTTTGAGGAACATCAAAATAAACTTCTAGTTTACAGCTCATCAGAGTCAACATTGGTACACTCAGTTAAATACTAAAAGGTATAGTGGTTCAGCGATACTAGGAGAGGAATATATTTTTGGAAAGTAAAGTGATATCTTACAGTTCGGAGTTGTTTTTCTTCTTGATTTGGATTGTACTTTGGAATTTCACTCTTGGTCACACTGCAAGTCAAATATTACAGCAAATTAGATATCTCAGAAACAAATTAATTTCTTTATTTCGTAAAAATTAAAATTAAAGGAACAAATTGTTTTGTACCTTTCTATCTGGAGCTGTAGTTCAAGACACGCTGCCTCCAGTTCTTCACAGCAGTTGCTTTTGTCCTCCAACTCTGCCTCAAGTGAGGAGAACTTTTGGCGAGCCTCATTTAATTCAACCCTGGCAACTGTAAGTTGGGTATCAAGATCTTCATTGAGCAATATGTAGTTTTCAATTTGATCTTCAATAATCCCCCTTGATTCTTTTAATTTTTCGAGTTCTGTCTGTAAATTTGCTATGTTTTGTTCTGATTCCTGAAATTGCATCATCAAGCTTTCACTCTTATGATATTCCGACTGGAGCCTTCCTTCCAAGCCTTTCTTTGAAGATTGCATGTTTGTCAATTCATCCTTTAATCTTCTATTTTCTTCCTTGAGAATAGACAGAAATTCCTTCATATGGGATAAATTACTCTCTGCATCTGGAGTTGAGGAAAAACATAATTGTTCTCTAGATACATGTACTTTCTCTCCATCTGGAAGTGGAATGTTTATCCCTGTTCCAATTTCACATTCACATCCTGAATCATCCCAGTCAAAATTCTTCTTCTTGATCATATCCCTCATGCTCGAAACATCTCGAATGGAAAAACAGTGGTTTACAATCCAGTCCAAAGCTGAAGTTAATTCTCTAGCAAATTTTTCAAGGTCAGCTTTCCCACTCAACAGATCATTGCATGTTTGGACAAATTGCAGTAGAACCGCACTGAGTTCGGAACTTTTCCATCGGAAAACATGAACTGTGTATCCTGAAGGTGTTGCTGGATTTTTATATGGTAAAGAAGTACCATTCTCTTCTGACAGGATTTCTGGCGTATTATAATCCATTAAAGATGGTTGGTTAATACCTTCAATAAGCTCAACTATTTTACAGATTGATTTGTTGAGATTTGACTGGAGCTGCTGGTTGCCAATTTCCTTGGATGAGATGTTAATTTCTGAGGCTCCATCAAAAGAATCAGCCAACGGATGTGTATTTGGAGGTCTCCATGAGATATAGCCACTAATATGTGTGTGTTCCGCTGCTTCAGAATGCCTTGAGACTTTCTTGTAATTGGAAAATTCACCATGGTTCACACATACCAATACGGATCTAATCTCCTCAAGAATTTCTTCAGGATTTTTTTGTGTTTTATGATTTTGCTCCAGAATCATCTTCACAATATCTTGAATCCAACTAGGAGATTTCCCAATTGATCCATCTTTCAATTGGATTTCTTGATTTGTGTGAACAGAGCCTGAGAGACTATCTGTGACAGGAACTAATTCCATTCCAGTTGCATTTGAGGGATTGAAACCTGACTCAGCTTTGGAGACCATAAATGAATTGCTTTCATCTGAATTATGGGAACTTCCAAAAGGTTTGCCAACAGACACTATTGCCAATTTTTCCATCTCAACAAAGTCATCCATTAGACTTATGTCTGAAATTCCAGCAGTACTGCATGATTGCCCCCTCGGTTTCCCATTTCGGAAATGATCCAGTTCTGAGATCAAAGCAGAAGCCCACGATATGGCAGAGCTTGGCTCATCTTCATTGCCATCGCCAGATATAGAATCAAGGGACAGTTCATGTGATGAGGGAAAACTCCTTGTCAGTTCCATAGTTGTTCGATCTTTTGTTAGTACTCCAAGCTGACTCTCAAACTGTGACAATTTGGAAGCTGTGCGGGCACACATTGTCCTTGAATATTGGAGTTCATTGTTTTTCTTGGATAGTGCTTCCTTGAGATTTTTATTTTCTTCCTCCATAGAAAATAATTGCTCAGTTAAAAAATTGATCCTCCTACTGGGATTTTCTGGAGAGGTATCTGCACCAAAGTCCTTCACCATCAAACCTGTCACTGGAGGATTTGACTTCCTTGTCCTCATATCAGCAGGATATTTTCCCAGCATTTCAACTTCATTCTTCATTTTTACCAAAGCAGCTGGACCTGGCAATCGTTTTCGAACTAGTAGACGCAATCTCTGACATTCTGCTTCTAACTTTGCAATCTTCTTTCCACTTTCCAAGTGTTGCTTGTGTGATGCATCAGCTGATTGACGGTTGAAATCCCTCTCCTCATTCCGAATCTCAAGCTCCTTCTCAAGCATGCAGACCTCATATTTCAGAGAAGCATTTTCCTTCTCCATAGAGTCTAGTCTAGTCATCAGTGCTTTAAAATCAGCTTCTGCCTGGGACTGGTATTGACTTAAGTCATCAATCAAATTTTCCTTCACATGAAGGGCCTTGGTCAGATGAGTGTTCTCAATGCCCAACTTACTAAGCTTCTTGCTTCCCTCTGCTAGCTTGTCTTCCAACACAATTCGTACTCTCTCAAATTCTTTTGATACCTTCAAAACTGCATCATGTATTCTCTGCTCCTGCTCTTCCCTCACAAAACGTAACTGCTGCATGCATTCCTTTAAAGCCGCATCCAAGTGAGCTATCCTTTCTTCTGCAACAACTCTTTCCTGTAAAGCTTCATCTAATTCCTGCTTGAGAGACAATGCCTCTGCTTCTGCTTTCTCCCAACCTACATAGAATCATTTATAAACATGATCAGCTAAATATCAAACCATAAAGAAAAAATCAACAAATACATTCATTCCATGTTCGCACAGTGAAACAAGAAATTCACACTAGGAAAGTATGAAGGAAAAACAGTGGTATATGAACCTGCAATTGCTTCTTCAGCCACCTTTGCATGTTCAGTCACAAGATCATCTTTTGCATTACACTCAGAGAGGGCTGAGGATAACTTCTCACTCAGATTTTTCACTGATATCTCCAATTCTACCGCTTTGTCCGTCCCAAGTTTCTTCTAGAAAATAAAAAATAATAATAATAAAAGGAAATTCAGCAATGTACTCAAAAAGTAGATTCATTTAATTAAAAAACGCAAATTGCCACTGTAAATATGAAGTTCATATTTGAAAATATGCAGTATCATAATGTACACATGATACTCGACATATTCTTACACAACAAAGAAGGTTTTTGGATAGTGAGTTCATGGGAAAACTAGATTCGAAGGTTTCTGGACTGCACTGATCACAACGTGGGTGATAGAGCTGTCCTGTAAGTCTATGACAAATTGTTGATTTTTACCATTCTTTATATCCTTGCTTAAGAAATTTCCTACCTTGCTTGAAAAGCCTCAGCTTATCAGAAAGAATTTCTGCGATGGTTTGATCAGGCTCAATGTCAATGAAGCTGCTCCCAGGGATCAGGATCAAGCAGAAGCTATGTGTCTGACATGTTAATCTTAAGCTTCAAAATGGATGTTGTTCTCATGTTGATCATCCTAAAAGGATTAATTGCCATGCATAAGCAGAGAGATGAAAATTTCAGGTATTTGAACCTCTTCCACAGCTAATGGCCAATGCCATTTCAAGACTAGTAATTTGATAGTTTTTTGACTGTTAACAAGCTTCACATTGGTACTGTGGGATCTAATCCCCCTTATGTGTCCAATATTCAGAAATTTTTTGTTGGAAAATGACACCATTGGTATGACCTCAAGGCAAAATCTCAAATCACAAAATCTCAAATCCCTTTTTGTTTATTACATAGGATGACATGTAGTTTGCCGACCCCATGCAGTTGGGATAAGGCTAAGATGTGTTGTTGTTGTTGTTGTGATGACATGTAGTTTGACACTTTTGTTATGCCCTTCCCTTGATCCTCACATATTATTAATCCTCCTCGCTTCTCATGATAATCAAATTATTCATTCTCCCCTTTTCTTGTTGAAAATTCAAGTGAACCTCTTCGCCCCTTCCTCCCTCACAAAAACTGCTTTGATGTGGTACACTAGCCAACTACCTGTATCCATCTTTCCCTAGGAGCAAAATGACTGATATATTCTGCAAAAAAGGTTCTGACAAATTCGTTATGCCATTCCCTTGATCCTCACTTACTATAGTCCTCTCTCCTCATGATAATCAAATTATTCAGTCTTCCTTGTCTCTTGTTGAAAATTCCAACTAAAAAATTTAATTATTACATGTAGAGGATCAACTGGTACATGAAGTCATCCAAGATCCCGGAATTGTCTCATTCAGATAGCTTCTCATTCCTTTAATTTAGAGATGAAGTAGAAAGGGAACAGAGCGTATGCCTCCAGTTGATTGCTCCATGGGGATTGTCGCTTTTGACTTGGACATTTTTGGATCTATATTGGTGGCAACAAGGGATTGTCAGGGGAGGTGTGGCTATCTTTGTTTGTTGCTTTGTACGTGTTTAAGTGATGCCGAGATGCTGTTGCTGTTTTTCCTATTCCCAATTTTATCTTTTTTCCCTTTCCACAAAACTGGTTGACTGAATTCATTTTTTTTCTCATACTACTTTTTTTGGATAGATTTTTCTACCTTTCTATTACCCATAGTTGTCACAGTGTATAGGAGACCCAAGAGGCATCCTGGATGCCAGGTGACACCAACAAGGCGATCAAGGCTTCCGCCTAGGCAATCAAGGGGACCCTAGTGGTCAAGGCGCCTGGATGCCTGACAACTATGCTTTTACCTTTTCTTCATAAAAAGCATCCATTGCCAATAAGAAAGATGGGTGGAGAATGAGAGACTACTTTTAGATATTTGCTCTGGCAAATAATGAGCTTTTAGTAATGGTCGCACAAAGAAGTAGAAAACCAAACTAAAGCGCCATGGTAATCATTTACAGCCAACCAAAAGAGCATAATCTTGCATTGCAGCGACATAAAATAATAAAAAATAGAAGTTGATTCATCTATGAATGAATTCTGAAGAAAAGTAAAGTTCAGTTACCTCTTCTCCATTTTCTTTCAACAAGAGGTTGACTTTATCACTTACGACAATTGTCTTTTCCGTGGGCTTTTTCCTCCAAAGCCATGTCTTTTGGTCCATGACGTCACTGAGTATAGCTATCCAAACAAAAGTACCAAAAAAAAAATATCTGAGACAAGATCAATATGAGAAAGCTTCATTTGGATTTTAACTCAGTATTGTAATGATTTACATATGTCAATTCATTTAAGAGAAGCATATGCTCTGTCACAAATTAAATTGAAATTCCAAACTATCGCCTTTTCAAAGAAAATAAATGGATAGATTTAACAGAGAAGATAATATAAATACTGCATTTCAAAAGCGGATCATTTGCTCGTACGAGCAGTTTAAATCATCTGCTCGTATGGTAAATAAGTGCCATGTGTCCAACCTCCTTACGGGGGTAACCATCCGTTATTTTTGTTATTCAAATTTTAAATCTTTTTTTATTTTCCCTATTTTTGAGGAATTTGAAATTATTCAATTATATTAACCTTTTTTATCTCATCTATTTGTGGGGAGTTTAAATCGTGAATGCTCACGTCTCTCTCTCTCTTTTTGAGATTCTCGACCATCACTTTGTTGATCGTGTATGAGTACATGTATGGCTGAAAACCATTACAAGCATGGGAATAATAAATTCCCCAAATAAATCCCTTCTAAATATTTTCTTCCTTCTTGATTTTATTGGATTTGTTCTGCAAGTTCAATTTTAAGTTTCTAGATTAAGTGATCTAATTCCTCTTCAAGAAGATTTTGCGTACCTTTAGCTAATTCTTCTCTCAAATTTCCAATGCTTTTTTGTAGATGATGTTCACCCACATAGATGATTATCAGCACTCAAACACACACATGATCCGCTACTCCATTTGAAATTTCTGGCTACTAACAGGATTGAAATTGAAGAAAACCAGAAAAACGATAAAACAGGTTTGAAATTGGAGAAAAACGAAGAGAGAGAGAGAGAGAGAGAGAGAGAGAGAGAGAGAGAGAGAGAGGATACTACTCCATTTGAAAATTTTGGAATTTCTGGAGATAAAATTGAACATTTATATATAAATATATAACTAATGAAAATCGGTAATAGTTTATCTTGAGAGATTGTTTTTCTATCCACGATTTGAAACTCCCCACAAATAGAGGAGATAAAAAAGGTTAATAAAATCTGAATAATTTCAAATTTCTCAAAAATAGGAAAAATAAAAAAGATTTAAAATTTTGAATAAAAAAATTAACGGAAGTTTACCTCCGTAAGTAGGTAAGACACATGGCACCTATTTACTGTACGAGCAGTTTGAATCATCTGCTCATACGAGCAGATGATCCGCTCTCCTGCATTTCCTGTTCTGGTACATTCAACTCAGTCATGATGTGCAGAGGAAGCCTTTTTATTTATCTAATAGACAGGGACTTCTGCCAACTAAACCTCAGAAGCAAATACCACTTCCACTTTCAACAATTCATCTTTTTTTAAGTAATCAGGTTAACAATGAAAATTGCTATTCTCACTAAATCCAGCATCAAAGTTGATTAGATAATGAACATTTTTAATATTGCGAGCTAAAAAATTTTATCAACTGAAAGTAAGTAGAGGTCAGGATTCACGGTCGGATGCTTCTCTACAAGAAATTAGGCATTTGGAAAGGGACAAAGACAGATCCATACTTGACATGAAAGTTAACAGTCAATGTCTAACATTTACCCAAAAGCAAGTAGTCACAGGCTCACAACTGATTTTATATCATCTCAGTAAGCACTATAAAGGAAGTTGTTGAGTTGGGGTGAAGAAGGCTGGTACACCACAGTAAGGTTTATCTCATATAGGGCAGATATACATTTCTAGTGGAGAGACTGCAATCAGCAAATGATGCAGTGAATTGAACAATGGAAATGCAGTTAGGAGTAGATTATGAAATCTTAAGACATTAATTTTGTCCAGAAGATGAGGTTTTATTGATTCCTAATATAACTTTCACATGATGGACTACAACTATTGCACTAATGTTTGATTTACTACCAATGACTGCAACTGCATCGATATCAACTTAATCTCGTGATAGAAGAAGAGGTGAATGAAAAAAACACAGAGCAGAAAGTGATGTTCACGAGAAGAAAATGACTGCATGATAACAAAGAAGCCAGATCGTGATGAGAAAATAAAAATTGGGGGAAAAGAAGCAAAGCAGAACATCAATAAAGAACGAAAAAAGAGCATACAACAAGAAATGAAATCAAACACACGCATCAGAAAAATGAGGGTTTGAAGCTGTTACAGTTCTTACCAGGAGCTTCTGTTATTCACTGGTCAACGATCATCAACTACCACTAAGGAAGAAATTCAAGCTTTGGTACTCCAAAGATCCGATTAAACTATCCAGACAAAAGTAAAGCAGAATCAGAAACTAAAGAACAAGAACTGCAAGAGACAAGCAAAATATTATTATAGAAACCATTAAAAAGCAAAGCATGAACACCACCGACAGCCACCTCAACAGGGAATTGAGAGAGAAAATGATAAAGGTGTGGGATATGCAAAGATAGAGACTAGAGAGAGAGAGAGAGAATGTGGAAAAGCTTGGTTTGACAACTTTATAAGAAAACACTTTCAAACCTCTTATAAACTAATGATTATAATGAAATGAAATACGATACCAGAATGATAATAAACTAAAGGGTTCTACAACGGTATAAATTAAAAGTTGATGATCACGTACTCCTGAGTAATGATCCTGCAAATGTGAAGCCTGAGGCCCTGAGACCCTGAGGCCTGAACTCAGTAGAGAGAGAGAGAGAGAAGTGTCGGCCTGGAGCAGACACGAGGGAGGAGTAAGTGCGAGAGGTGGGAGTGAGATTTTCAGTGGTTGAGCTGTTGCTTTTGTGCATTTGGATTATAGGATTAAAGGAAACCTTGAAGAAGAAGAAGAAGAAGAAGAAGAAGAAGAAGGAAAAGAAGAGTAGCAAATTGTCGTTTTCTGCAAATTTCTAATTTATTAAGAGAGGGGTAAAGTAGTCTTCGTCCCGATTTCCTTTCCGTTACTTTTAAATTTGGAATTTCAATACCGTAATTTTAAATCGAAAACGGTTGTTTTTTTAATTATTATTAATTTCTAACGAAAGATTCAAAACTAATAAGACGTATTAATCATAGAAATTATTATTAGTATCTAAGGTTCAATATTCGGGAGTGAGCACAACAAGGCCCACAGGCCAGTGTCACGGTCACTGTCACAGTGAGAGTCCCGGAGCAAATAGACACAAAAGTGTTGGAGCATACACACCGCTTGCCTTGTAAATCACCTCTCTCTTTTAATTCTCGGATTTTAAATGCATCACAGGTTCGTAATGATGACGTGGCTATTTAAAATGTGTGTGGATGATGAGTAGGGGGCCTAGGGGCTGGGCCACGGTTAAAGTGAGTGACCAGTGCAAAGTTCAACTCCTTATCTTGATATACTTGAGAAACTCTCTATGTATCACTTTTAAGGCTTGAATTAAACCCGTTACCGTTAACATGGTATTAGAGTCCTAAGGCTTTTTTTTGTCCTTCCTAAATTTTCCTATGTCTCATATTGAAACATAGGGAGTAGTATGGAAATGTCTTTTTTTTTTTTTTTTTTTTCATATATTTTTTAAAATATAAAATAAATTGGCATTATTCTTTTTTTCAATAGTAAGGTGTGCTCTTTTCCATGTCTCTTTCTGGGCTTTGTTTTTTTTGATATCAGAATGTGGGGATTGTGGAATGATGGGATATGATTAGCTTGACAGATGGTCCCTTATTTGTTTCTTTCTATCCGTCTTTTTGGTTGTTGCCACCTGAAAATGGCTTCTGAGTCTACAGTCTGTGCAAGCGAGCGGTAGGTTGGACTGTTCTGAATACGTATATTAAAAGGTTTCTTGTCACTCGATGTTCACTATACTTATACAGCAGTTGCAGATGATTTCACACGATCTTTCTTTTCTAATTTTCATCTTTTGCATTTTTCTATCTCTTCCTATGTAGATTTCAGTATCGATATAATATCCATCATATCGGTCAATACATTATTGATAACGATATTGATGGATACTAACATAATATCAATATGTATCCATCAGCCGATATAGTAAAGAAATTTTTGTCTTGCTAGAATCGATGAGATATGTATCAATAACGACACTGATATCATGAACCAAAATTTTGATCAATCAATATTTTCCCTCCTTTACAACGAAAAACTCTTCGTTGTTCAAAGTCATTTTTATGTATAAATCAAGTAAATCCTAGGCCCATTTAAGACCTTCGACTAGGGATGTCAATTAGTCGGTTTCAATTTAAGAATGAAGGAGGCCAAAATCAATCCAATAAGGAACTTTGGTTTTTGATCGATTTGGTTTCAATTTATTTCAATTTTCCAATATTTCAATATTGATTTAGATTGGTTTATTTTTCAGGTTTGAATCATAATGAAATTTTACATTCATAACTTATAGTGACAGAAGATTTGACAAAAACACTTTAAATTTATGATGAAATTATGGTTTATCATTGTAAGGGAAAGACAATTAATATTGAAACCAATGAATAACTAATTATAAGAAGACAACTAATATTAAAATCATAAAATGACCCCTACTATCCAATCATTCGTTCAACTATCTAATTAATTTTGTATAGTGAACAAAAGATCAATGGAAGCATTGTTACAATGTACAAAATCAATTTTCTTATCCATAACCTCATATTCACTGATTTATAACAATTTCCCTCAGGACAAAAATATTCTCACTAATATTGTAAGAACTGAATAATTATTCATCTATTTATAACTTCATAATCACTTCTTCTTCTTCTTCTTCTTCTTCTTTTTTACCGGTTTAATTATTGATCGGTTCAATTTGATCTTATTTTCAATCAATCTCAACACGCCCCAGTCGAAAACCAATATTTATTTGTTTGATCTAAGGTTTTTCTTGTTGATTTCAATTGGGTTTATCGATTTGGGCTAGCATGAATCAAGAAAGATCGAGACCTATGAAAACAAAAGTCATTTAATACAGATGACCTCAAAGGGTGTAGGAGAATTGAAGAATCTCTACTTCTTTAGGCATGATCGATCCCTTGCCAACTAAGCTACCTACCCCTTGGGGTTAGTTAAGACTCGGATCAGGTGATGGATCGAGCTATGCAAGCCAGGTTTAATGGGAAAAGTTCAATGAGTAACTCACCCTGACCCCACCCTTAAAAGTCTTGAATTTGGAATGGCCTTACAATGTCCTATGTCCACATTGTGTGGGGAAACATGGTTTTTATGAAGGCCCAGTGTGCATATATTATAATATCCTATGTCCTTCAGGTTGTGGGGAAACATGGTTTTATGAAGGCCTCCTACATTTATGATTTGGGAAGAATCCTAGTAGATTAGGGTTCTTTTTATTTTCACGCCCATCTATGTTTGGCACGGAACATTTGCCAGGCAGATTCCTTAACCCTTATGATTTATATGTATATATTAATTAAAGACGTCATTTCATCCTTGATCAGAATAATTCAATCAAAATAAGAATTGTTTTCACTCTATGCTAACATGCAATTCTCTAACCCAACCTAACATGACTCAAATTCTAAGAATTCAATATTTCTCAATTTACGTGAGTGTTTTCTTAACAATGGTCAACAGTGGTTGTTTAGAGTTTAGACAACATTAAATACCTATCATGCCGTAACTTTAATTTTTTAACAATCATGTCAACATCTTTCTATCTAGTAGGTGTTCAATCCAAATGCATTTTAGATGTTTTAGGTAAGGATGTGAATTTGTAACTGAAATCGTTTACCGAAATCAAATCGATCCATTTTCATTAAAACCGTAAAACCGTTTAGTAAATGGTGCGGTTATGGTTTCAAGTTTCAGGCCGATTAGCTAAACAGGTCGGGTCGGTGTTAACCGCGAAACCTGTTGGTTTCAAACCGAATTGAAACCATTTAAACGGAATTGTTTAAACCGTTTAAACTGATCCGATTAATTTGTATAACAATTAAATAAAACAGGGGCAGAATCGGTATATCACTTCTAAAAAGATAACCCTAAGTAAAAGCGATTGGAATGAAATGGATTTGAGACACAAAGATAAATCGCCGAACTCGAGGGGTAGAAGCCAGAGCCGCAACTCGCAAGTTCTTCATCTTTGGATTTGAGACTTCTTGTGTTCCCTACTTCCCTTTTCATGGTTTGAACCCCTAGTTTTTTCAATCAGGTACGTAAAATTAATCTATTAATTACAAAATAACCAAACAATCTTCATTCAATTCTCCCCATATTTTTTCTTCTTTCGAGACTCTAATATAAGGATATGATGATTCATTCATCTCTTTCATTTGCATGACCTTGAGAATTAGAAACTTGGGTTTATGGGTTTATAAGGGAATGCTCAGGGAGACGAAAAGGATCTTGGGTTATAAATGGAATGACATTGGATAATGGAAAGTGGAAGCCTCACAATTAATCCAATCACTTCTTCCCATTGCTCTCTGTTACATTGACCTTCAACATTTATAAGGGAATGCTCGGGAGACCAAACGTATTCTAGTTTTGTTACTGGAATTTAGTTTTCATAATGGGAACTGAAAGGCATGGTAGAGATGACAGAATGGATAGTGGAAATGTCTAAGGTTGTGTTTGATAGATTATCAAATTAAGACATACCATCATCAATATAAAATCTCTTATTTGTGGTTGTCAATTATTTTTGGATAAGCTTATGATCTTCAGTTTAGAGATGGTTGCAAGTTATAACAAACCGATTGTAAATCGTTTTACAAACCGTATGGAATAAATCGAAACCAAAACCGTTTAAAACCGTGAAACTGACACCGTTTAGAAATCGTGGAAATCGAAACCATTTATTAAATGGTCACGGTTTCAGAAAATGGAACCATTTAGTAAATGGTGTGATTATGATTTTAATCAAATAAATGTGAACCAAATCGATTCGCATTGTTTAAACCAAAATCAAACCAATTAACACCCTTACACTTTTAGGGCGTTTCTTATGGTTTGTGGGACAAAGATTTAGCACATGGCCCATCCATTGGGTGTCCTACCAATTCAATGGTTGGTTTGCAAGAACAACCCTTCAGAAATATTAAAAAATAGTGGACCCACAGTCTTAAAGTGCGTAGGACAGAGGACATTGTAAGTCATAAATGCACAAGGCTCCCCACAACCTGAAGGACATAGGACATTGCAAGGCCATTACAAATCCATGACTTCAAGGGTGGGGCAGGGTGAGATACTCATTTTAACTTTTCAAACATGTAAAAAAAAAAAAGATGTAATGTAAAATGTATTGTTATTAACTACCATAAAAAGAAATTAAGTAATTTATACAATCAGGTCGCTCGGGTAATAATTAGATTTTTTTTTTTTTACTTCCTTTTCTTTTAAATTTTTCTTGCAAACAAACATAGCCTGTATGCAAAGCTATGCCGCAAAGGATATCTACGTACTAATATAAGTAAATTTTAGGACATGTAAGCAGTAAAATACCTGCTCAGTGCTCACCAATCAGGTTTGGGCTGGTATATAGCTGGCCCAAAAGGCAAAGTAGTAGAGCATTGAAATTCAAAGTCCAAATAATTCTTTAGAAATCCAATAAATCGAATAAATGAAATTACAACATCATCCTTCCACATGCCACAATTAGGTGGATTATCAATACATTTCCGTTTGGGTCTTTGCACCAAATGGCATATGTTGCAAGGCCAAAAATGTGGTAGGATACCGTTGTAAACTTATATCAATGGTTGATGTTAGAGAAACAGAGAAAAAAAGAAGTGCTCGATCCATTAGTTGATCCGAGTTTAAATAATCATTGTATTAACTCAAAGGTTCCAAGTTCGATTCTCTTACACCCTTTGGGGTCACCCGCATTAAAGACTTTATAGTTCTCATGGCTTGATCTTTCCTAATTCATTTTGTTAGGGTAGTCTATTCATAATATATGTTTTCTTGCACTTAAAATCAGTTTTTTTTCTTTAAAACTCTGACCACTCTATCCCCATGGCTAATGCTGCCAATATGGGGAGAAATTTGCACAACACACCGTCGAAGTGCCCAAAAAAACGAATAATATGGGGTTCTATATTTTCAGAATAAATGATAAAAAAAAAATTATGTAATAGCGGAACTGCACGCTGTCAACGTGGCAATCTTTTTCCCTTGAATTATTTAATCTTGAGTTGGTTTCTTCTCTCACTCAAACACTGTGGAGTAGTTAAAATGTTGAAGAAATTCTAGGCTTCAATTGCAGAGAAACAAGAATTATATACTAGAATAGAAATTATTCTCTCTCTCTTGGGTTGGGGGGGGGGGGAATATGATAGAAGGTCAATCTTTTTCCCTTTAATTATTTAATCTTGAGTTGGTTTCTTCTCTCACTCAAACACTATGGAGTAGTTAAAATGTTGAAGAAAGTCTAGGCTTCAATTGCAGAGAAACAAGAATTATATAATAGAATAGAAATTGTTCTCTCTCTCTCTCGGGTTGGGGGGCGGGGAATATGATAGAAGGTCTCAGCTTTGTAGAATCAAATATCAGCTTAGTGTTACTTACGTTGTGTTAGATTTTATATCTATTTTATTATATTTAAGTTTCAAAATGAGGTTTTTTTTTTATGTGTTTTGATTGCCATGTTATGGTGTGAGACCATTGGGGTCAAGGTAGTGAAAAAAAGGTCAGTAACACCCTATGGGAGCTCTAAAGTACATTCATGATCATTACCATGAGTGGAGAGGTAGACAAAGAGAATTGATTGGGATTAATTTCATTTATGAAATTAATTCTTAATTCATGCCATAAGTAATTGCCAAATGGAGGTAAATGGTCAATGTCATTACATGGGTGCCCTAAAGTCCATTCACTATCATGAGTGGAGAGGTGGGCTAAGGAATTGATTGAGATTAATTCAATTTATTGAATTAATTCCCAATTCATATCCATATGATATTATTCTCTAATTAACTTGCCATTAGTTGAAGGTTAATCTTGGGGAATCCAAGAAGGTGCAAGGGTTGATTTTAGCTTTATATAAACCCAATCAAATAGCTTGCAGAGACAGATATTCACACATTGACATTCCATTCAACATCTATTTCAAGTTTTTCCTCATCTCATTTCAGCTAAGGATCAACATTACAACAACATAGTTTTTACTACAAAAGCTTTGTATTGTAATTTGTATTTTGTAAGAAATTGTAATACAATTCTCCAGCACATTGTCACAAAAAAAGAGTTTAGGGAACCACTGAACCAGTTCAAATGGGAGAAAAGAGGGAAGAGAAGGAATGAAGGAAAATAATGGGAAAAAAAAAGGGAAAGGAGAATCTGCAATTCCAGGTAGTACCCATTTATAATATGGCTAAATAATTTAGGGGAGAAATTAATATTCTTTAATTAATTTTGCTTCTTGCTTCTACCTCGACATGTTCATTGAAATTGATTTCTTTGTCTCAAAAAACGAAGAAGGGATTGGGATTGATCTCTAAAGGATATTTGTGTGTGAGTTGAGAAGTGCTGAAACATATTAGAACTTTTCCCCACTTTTGACTCATTTCAAACATATTAGCTCGGGGTGCCTCTTCTGGACCATATATTTTAGGGGTGGCTACTCTTCTCTCTTGATAATCAAGATTCCAAACACAGGAGAGTCAAAGTAACGGCAGAAATTGCCTCAAAAACAACTAATCTTCCTCGACCTTATTTGTCCTGAAAAAGCTGAAAAGTCTGAAAACTTTGAAAGTGAATTCTACCAAAAATTCAGGGTAAAAGGAGGGTCCCTTCCTGCTTTCCCTGCAGATAGGGTGCCACACCACTTTCTAATTAGGTAGTGTGGGGTTCCATATGTTTGCTTTGGATTCTTTCTTTTCCTTTGCCTTTCCTGATTGATGTCATTTTAACCACTCACCAGGTTTAGATCCTCTCTCTCTCTGTTAACCTGTTTAGTCCATGGATCCATACTGATCTTGATCTCAGAACCATTTAACCTTCTCTCTCTCTCTCTCTCTCTCTCAATATGGCTACTAATGTATCAATGAAGTTTGTTGCAAATTCCTAATTTTTTTTCAAATCAACTAGGATAAACTTGATCCATGGCATTAGGTATTGACATTGAATCGGCCAATTCGTATTAATATTGACTTATCAATCGGTTGTGTCAATTAAAAAAAAATGAGGCCCGTTTCTGGATTTTTTCCACTCGATTTGGACTTGATATGGTCTCATCCATATTGAGAAACTATTGATATTGATGGTGACTAATACCGTGTACCAAAAACCTGATTAGATAGGAATTTTTATTTCTTCACCTTGGAATTATTTTCAGAGATGTTAATCAATACACAATTACAATCGTCCAATCATATTAGGCACTCTGGCCAGATTAGTTCAGTTTGAATTTGGTCACGAGGGAATTCACGGGTGAAGGCAAGTAATAGTATAATGAATTAAAGATGTAACTTACACTTTACCATAAGAGAAAAAAATAAGATGTAAAAAATAAGATGTAACTAACAGAATAACTTTAGGAAAAAACCTCTGCACCCACCAGGCTGTTCAGCCATGATAAGGATAGGATTCTTCTCCATATAGCACATTGACCATAGAGTGATCGCACCGCTAAGAGGACCCAGGCACACATCCCAGCCGTGGGATCATTCTATGGTCAATGGGCTCTATGAAGAGGATCAGGATCCACCCATGTATCTGCCTCTCTTCCCCTCCTAGTGAAAAAATCCCCCACTCCCCACTCCCCACTCCCCACTCCCCACTCGCCAATGTAACTTACCTAAAGCAGGTGACATGCCTAACCCTCTCATATAAGTTTATTAATTTCGTGCCATTGTTTGGAAAGTGGCAAGCTACATTCATAGCAAGTGGTACGTGTGAGTCATACCAATAAAATGTATATTATTCAGGCTAGAACGGGGCCAGAGTATGCAAGAACCCAACCCAAACTTCACTTCGGGCTTAAAAGATAAAAAGAGCTCCGCCCACATAAGTATATTGACAATATGATCCACCAATCTCGCTGGCATTGGGCATGTTTTACAATGAATCTGTTCTGTGGGAATATTTCTAACCCAGAATTAATTTTTTCTTATTCTCGAAGAGTACTTCTGTGGGGTAAAACAGAAACAAAAGCAATTCTGGTATTAAAAAAATGAAAAGGTAAGAAAAAAAAATTCTAATCTGATTGTTTCTGTTCAATCAAAGATTATTCTAGTCCTATGGAATTTCAAGCTTGAAAACTGGAAGCGAGTCTTCGGCCTTGTCTAGGACGGAGGGCCTACATTGGAAACCAAAACACCTGCTGGACTTTATCAAGCAATGAGGATTGGACGCTCCCATTGACATCACTTTCATGCTTTATAGTTTATATTATTTACATTCCATGGTGCCAGTTCAAGACCTCCGTAGGCTTGTCAATGGCGTCTCTGTCATATCCAAAGAGACAACGAAGCGTTCTCAATCTCTATAGAATGCCAAAACAAGCTCTCCATGATGCCAAAACCGGAGATCTTGTCACCATTATTTCAGCACCTTTGATCCCCTGCAACCATCAACTTCATCCTCAAGGGGTTTGTTCTACAGTCGTAGTTGTTGACAAGAAGGCTCAGCATTCCACTTTTCTTCTGCATTTCATTGCCTGGGTTATGCTACATGAAAGTGGACACAAAAGGAAGAATTTCATGGAGAATTCCCCCCCCCCCCANAATTAATATTCTTTAATTAATTTTGCTTCTTGCTTCTACCTCGACATGTTCATTGAAATTGATTTCTTTGTCTCAAAAAACGAAGAAGGGATTGGGATTGATCTCTAAAGGATATTTGTGTGTGAGTTGAGAAGTGCTGAAACATATTAGAACTTTTCCCCACTTTTGACTCATTTCAAACATATTAGCTCGGGGTGCCTCTTCTGGACCATATATTTTAGGGGTGGCTACTCTTCTCTCTTGAGAATCAAGATTCCAAACACAGGAGAGTCAAAGTAACGGCAGAAATTGCCTCAAAAACAACTAATCTTCCTCGACCTTATTTGTCCTGAAAAAGCTGAAAAGTCTGAAAACTTTGAAAGTGAATTCTACCAAAAATTCAGGGTAAATGGAGGGTCCCTTCCTGCTTTCCCTGCAGATAGGGTGCCACACCACTTTCTAATTAGGTAGTGTGGGGTTCCATATGTTTGCTTTGGATTCTTTCTTTTCCTTTGCCTTTCCTGATTGATGTCATTTTAACCACTCACCAGGTTTAGATCCTCTCTCTCTCTGTTAACCTGTTTAGTCCATGGATCCATATTGATCTTGATCTCAGAACCATTTAACCTTCTCTCTCTCTCTCTCTCTCTCAATATGGCTACTAATGTATCAATGAAGTTTGTTGCAAATTCCTAATTTTTTTCAAATCAACTAGGATAAACTTGATCCATGGCATTAGGTATTGACATTGAATCGGCCAATTCGTATTAATATTGACTTATCAATCGGTTGTGTCAATTAAAAAAAAATGAGGCCCGTTTCTGGATTTTTTCCACTCGATTTGGACTTGATATGGTCTCATCCTCTGTTAGTTAAAACGGGAACGGCAAAAAAACATTGTTCGGTACGGGCATGTTTTAAACGGATCAAAACGTGAACGGGACGGTCAAAAATATGGTCAAATACGGTAAAAACGGGAAAAAATAAAAAACGAACGATACGTGTTTTAAACGTTTATATTTAAATAATACGGTGTCAAAAAAAGGGCAATATATAGACAAAAATTGGCATAATAATTCTCTAAATACCTAGATAACAATCAAAACAAATAGCCCCGTTTTAAACGTTTCTATTTTAAAACGTTTATATTTTTTAAAATCCGTTTTTTTACTGTCAAAAAAACGGTACGGCGTTTAAAACGGAAAAAAAAACTTCACATAGCCCCGTTCCCGTTTTTTACCGACTTTATGTGAAAAATTTGGCAAACGGCGTTTAAAACGGCAAAAAAACGGGACGGCGTTTAAAACGCGAATAAACTAACTAGGGTCTCATCCATATTGAGAAACTATTGATATTGATGGTGACTAATACCGTGTACCAAAAACCTGATTAGATAGGAATTTTTATTTCTTCACCTTGGAATTATTTTCAGAGATGTTAATCAATACACAATTACAATCGTCCAATCATATTAGGCACTCTGGCCAGATTAGTTCAGTTTGAATTTGGTCACGAGGGAATTCACGGGTGAAGGCAAGTAATAGTATAATGAATTAAAGATGTAACTTACACTTTACCATAAGAGAAAAAAATAAGATGTAACTAACAGAATAACTTTAGGAAAAAACCTCTGCACCCACCAGGCTGTTCAGCCATGATAAGGATAGGATTCTTCTCCATAGAGCACATTGACGGTTGACCATAGAGTGATCGCACCGCTAAGAGGACCCAAGGCACACATCCCAGCCGTGGGATCATTCTATGGTCAATGGGCTCTATGAAGAGGATCAGGATCCACCCATGTATCTGCCTCTCTTCCCCTCCTAGTGAAAAAATCCCCCACCCCCCACTCCCCACTCCCCACTCCCCAATGTAACTTACCTAAAGCAGGTGACATGCCTAACCCTCTCATATAAGTTTATTAATTTCGTGCCATTGTTTGGAAAGTGGCAAGCTACATTCGTAGCAAGTGGTACGTGTGAGTCCTACCAATAAAATGTATATTATTCAGGATTGAACGGGGCCAGAGTATGTAAGAACCCAACCCAAACTTCACTTCGGGCTTAAAAGATAAAAAGAGCTCCGCCCACATAAGTATATTGACAATATGATCCACCAATCTCGCTGTTCTGTGGGAATATTTCTAACCCAGAATTAATTTTTTCTTATTCTCGAAGAGTACTTCTGTGGGGAAAACAGAAACAAAAGCAATTCTGGTATTAAAAAAATGAAAAGGTCAGAAAAAAAAAATTCTAATCTGATTGTTTCTGTTCAATCAAAGATTATTCTAGTCCTATGGAATTTCAAGCTTGAAAACTGAAAGCGAGTCTTCGGCCTTGTCTAGGACGGAGGGCCTACATTGGAGACCAAAACACCTGCTGGACTTTATCAAGCAATGAGGATTGGACGCTCCCATTGACATCACTTTTATGCTTTATAGTTTATATTATTTACATTAAATGGTGCCAGTTCAAGACCTCCGTAGGCTTGTCAATGGCGTCTCTGTCATATCCAAAGAGACAACGAAGCGTTCTCAATCTCTATAGAATGCCAAAACAAGCTCTCCATGATGCCAAAACCGGAGATCTTGTCACCATTATTTCAGCACCTTTGATCCCCTGCAACCATCAACTTCATCCTCAAGGGGTTTGTTCTACAGTCGTAGTTGTTGACAAGAAGGCTCAGCATTCCACTTTTCTTCTGCATTTTATTGCCTGGGTTATGCTACATGAAAGTGGACACAAAAGGAAGAATTTCATGGAGAATTTCCCCCCCCCCAACCAAGCATCATCAATTGGTAGTTTTTTCTTCACTTCATGAGCCCCACTGAGTCTGAGAATTCGAGGATCCTCCTATATACATGTGCGAGAGATGGACGGAGTGATATAGTCGGTACACTACGAACAGGAAGACAACTCACGGGAAAGGGAGGCAGCTTTGAGGGGATGGCCTTTTTTTTTTTTCGAAGTGTTTCCAGAACAGGAAAAAAAATAATCTCTTTTTCCGCTTGAATTCTAGACGCCCAATTCGTTCCTCAAGAACAGAAAAAACAAATCAAAATTGTGTTGAGCATATATCTATTATCTGTGTTCCCCTGGAACAAAAGAACACAAGAAACGTTCAGCAGGAATATCACCAAACAAAGCTATAAATCCACGGATTCAGCCCCACCTCAGCAGCCAAGTGACAAATTTGAGAAGAGCCGTGCACCAAATCCATATTTGAGTCTACAAAAAATGTCCCTTGTCATTGAACCCTTCTTCTCCATCTTTCTATGATACCTTTAAAGCTCCATGAGACTATTAAACTGCATGAAAACCTCACGGAACTTTCAACCTTAAATTGTGAAATCATGAGAAGTTCCAATAAAACTCACTCTGGGAAAAACCGGTGAGAAAACATATGAAACCTATGAGAAAGAGGATTCATTCATTTCTTTAACCAAACTCTGTTCCAACCCCATTAGTTGAGACAGACTCAGTAAGGACTCTGCTAAACCCATACCCTAGCTCCTCTCAATCTCATCCCAGTACACCCAGGACTTTATCCCTTCCGGGAAGCAAACTCTTTGTTGTGAGAACACAGCAACAAATCTAGACAGACTGAGAACCCCCCTCCCCCTCCCCCTCCTTTTATTTTCTTGGGGACAGGCCATACCCTCGACTAGGAACTTTAGTCTACCTTCCATCCGACAAGGAAAGGTGAGGAAATAAATGGACTAAGAGAATGCAGTCAACAGCAGATACAACCAAAAAGAAGAGTTGCACAGCGCTCCCATTCAATGACAGCAAGATCATAAAGAATAGAGAAATAGCTAGTCTAGAATCTAGATACATACCTCATCACTGCAACTTCAAAAGGGCACTACCAGCAGCGGTTGCAAAACAGAGTTTGGGAACCAAAAAATTACAATGCATCACTGGTATGAACCGCAAGAATATGCACAAGTCCAAACAATATGCAGCAGGGGCACCAAGAATTGAGAAAGTAGCAAACACTCCTGATGAAGATGAGCAAGATCGAGTGGGTTAAGTAGACCAAAAAGGTCAAAATCCATGGCTGTGGTTGGCAATTCAAGAGCAAATAAGAAGGCACCTAAGAGAATCTGGCACAACAATGAGACCCTAGAAGGATGCCAAATACCATCCTGGCTGGTGGAAACTTCACAATCAGATTTCTACAGTGAAAGTGAGAGATATACCACATTAAATGCTTCACCATGGTGGTTCCAAGACCACATCTTACACCTTCTCACCAGCCCCCTTGCTAACAACCACCAAAATAAAGAAGCAGAAGCCACATCATTATGGATTCAATTCCATACAATTCCAGAGGAATGTCATGAGAGAGAGAGCATTTGGAGGGCTGCAAAGAAAATAGGTAACCCCACGAAGATTGAGCTCAACCTGAAGAAGAGAGGGCTCCGACCAAACTCTCCAGAGTTAAAATCCTGCATCCAAGACAAAAGCCCATCACTCCAACAATAAAAACAAAAAAAATTGAGGCAATACTTTATTCTAATCAATTATGATTTTCATTTTGTATATACAAGGTGTGGAAGATTCTTCACCGTGTTGACTGTCCAGGACAGCAGGAGGCAGGAAAACACCTCAAAACAACAGACGATTTTAGGGTATTAAGTTTATATCCAATAAATGGATCCTCACAAACCTGCTCAGTGAGCAGACACAGAGTACCATTCCCTTTCAAGGGATGCCATGGTTCCTCTGGCCCAATAACATGAACATCAAATAATTCAAGAAAAAAATGTAATAGAGCAGGATAGAACACCGCAACTTGAAAGAGGCAAGTAACAGCAACAAATCATCATGCCAAAGGATAATAATTACAAGGAAGATCAGGAGAAGCTGAACTTGATGCTTCTGCATCTGGAACCTTTGATCCAGCTAACACAATCGAATGAGAAGGGCAGGAGATCAATATGCTACAGCCACCAATGACACTTGACACAGTTACCATCTTCCCGCCGGTAACACCCGATGAAGAACAGGAGAAAATGCTGCCGCTACTAAACCCAAAACCATTTGTCTCTTGAACTCGCTCCCATAAACAGTATCTGAACCATACCATCAGAGCCAAATATTCAGAGATATCTACCCCAGCAGCTCAGACTGAACCAGCAAATGACCAAAAGGAAAAACCAGCTGATCCAGACATAAACCCCAACCCAAAAGTACTGACTGTCAAGGACCAACTGGGGATCTACATATATAGCTCAAAAACAGTACTTGTTCATAACCATTATGGTTCAACAAGCACAGAAGAAAACTCTAAGTCAACGATAAACAAGGATGACAAAAGGCTGGTCAATACACCAGCAATACACACCAAAGGGTTCGTCGGCACCAAGTGATTCATCATTCACGAACCATTAACCATTCTATAGATAGAATGGTAGAATAATAAATGATATCCCAGAAAATTCGAGGGCCTCAGTCAAGAAAAAAGGAAGGGAAGAAGAGGAAGTGGGAAGATCCAATATCTGAAGCTGGCAATGAAGGAGAGCTAGAGGTGCTGCATAGCATCTCAAAGGATCTTATCACACAGACCAAAACACCCTTAGTACTTACTGAAAAAGCAGAGTTAATGCAGTAAATAGTTGTCCAAATGGGCTAATCGGGCCTCGGAAGATTTCATTTTTTGCCCTGGTTGGGTTCTATGAGTCTTGGGTATTTATTTTTGGGTTTATTGATGTAACGGGACTCTTTCATAAGCCCATATTTAGGGTCTTAATTTTGAATACGGGATTTACGTTATTATTTAGTATAGTTTGAGTCCTATTTTTTACTTAGTATTTTAGTTAAAGAGGTCTCTAAGAGGACATCCGTATTTCACCCATTTCCTTTATTATTTCAGTTTCCTAGTTATCTTAAATTACCTTATTAGTACATAATTGGTTTAGGCCTTTCCTTTTTTTGAGTTTTTTTTACTCTTCTATACAAATCTTAAAGGGGCTATAGACTATATACTCTCGTAAAAGAATTTTGATTAATCAAGTTGGCTTTGGCCTTTGGTGTTTCAGAATGCTCACTAGTGGTGATTTCAGGAACCCTTGGTGGTGATTCCAAGGATGTGGTACTAATGGTAGTTCCAACCCCACAAACAAAGAAGAGATTCCTGATCATAAGGCATAATTGTCAAGGCATCACCTAGGTGTCCAGGTGGTTTTCTTGGAGTCTAGGACTTTGTCGCCTTAGTGCAAGGCACCTCAAAATGGTATCAAACCGGGTTTAGCACTTATTAATGCCAAATATCATTTTCAAGAAAATGATTTAAATTCATTTACTTAAGATATTATTCATAAATAAGCAAGCACCCCCTATTTGAATCCAGTAAAAATAATTTAAAATCCAAATTTCAAAATAATAAAAGTTCAAGAACAAAAAACTGGATTTTTTGTTATAGGGGCAACTTCCAACTTTCAAATGCTGGGGTTTTTCTCATAACTGAAAATTCCATATATCTTATCTTGGTAAAACTTTTTCAAAAACCAAAAGTGAGCTAAAATAATCTTTTGTTTAGATGTTCATGACTTGATTTTCATTTAGAGAATAAACAGCATTCACGTACCTTAAAATAAATTTGACCTGAACATAACTTTGTCAATACAAATCGGATTTAAGAAATCTTGGATTTGTTGGAAAGCTAGTTTTGAAATCTACCTAATACAAAAAGTCTAATGCAAAAATAAAACCACTTGATCAGTCAAACTTCTTAGAGAACAAGAACACTTCTCTAAATTTTGATTTTTGATGAGTTGATGCGACTTAATGTTGATCTTTTATGACTTGATGTGGCTTAATGTTGATTTTTTAAGACTTGATGTGGCTTAGTGTTGATTTTGATGATATAAGGTGTATATAGCACACTAAATAATGTTAGAAAAGAGAAGAAATAAAAACATAACAATTGGGCAACTTGTCGCTAAGCGCATAGGCACCCTCCCACCACCTTGGGTCGCCTTGTTGCCTTGACAACTATGATCATACTTTTTCAATCTCTTCTTTTATTCCTTTTCTATTTTAGTTTAAGTTTCAATTATGTCCCTTACTTTTAATCCTGATTTCAGAAATTGTTTTTAAAATCCTATCTTTCGCATAGAATTCCAGTTCCCTACTTCAGGTTGGATTTCTCCAAATCTCTTGCTTTAAAATTGATCCATGAATGCTGGTTTCAGCTTTTTGTCCTGCTGTAGTTCTAAATCTTGTGACGGTTTCAAAATCTGAACTTTTCAATTACTAGGAATCCTGTTGCAACTAGGATTTGTTAAATTTTCAGATTTGTAAATCTGTTTTGGTTGTTATATTCCTACCTTATATTTCAAGTTATTTCAACTGTCATAGCCTTAATTGAACAATAGTATTAAACCCCCTCCC
>NC_056560.1:25258523-25265049 GCF_013358625.1 Macadamia integrifolia | reverse complement strand
CCCCCCCCCCCACCCCCCCAAAAAAAAAATTTGTCCCTCGATTCTGCAATTTTTGACCTGTCCTTCCTTAAGTAATATTGCTCCATAAGCATGTATGTATCCATTAATTAGATTTTGAATCCTCCACTCTTTGCAAAACTCTTCTACACTAAAATCAGACCATTCGACTAGATTATTAGCCAAATCAGACCTCGTGTTATCCTTTTAATAGTTTTCCTTATAAATCTGGTTTTGTCCTTTTTCCTACAATCATGCAGCAAGCTAATCTCCTACCGGATTGCATTGGTTCTGGATTAGCACTTCATAAAAGAACTGAGTTGCAAGATGCAGACATAGCAAAAACTCTATTGCTTTTCACCACAGCGACAAACTGTGCGTGTATATGAAGGCAATGGCATGGGCATGGAGCAGCAGAAGCCCACAGTTTTCTCCCTCGTCTTTATTACTGTAATATTAGCTATATCCCATCAATTAATTCCCTTAGTAACAAATATATAGAGAGGAAAATCCAGCTTAGACAAGAGAAGTATAAGCTGGAATGTGCGAAAAAATTCTAAAAGAGCCAACTAAGCCCTAAAGTCCCGCATGAGCTCTTTTTCACATGACATCATGTTTCCATGTGAAATAAAATGCAAATTTCCCAACATTGAGAGTCAGCCATTGATCACTCAGAAAAATGAAATCTTTGGCCTTCATTGATGAATATGAAGAGAAAGGTTTGGGGAGAGGATTATAGCTTTTGGAGAGTACTAAGCAGAATATGACAGGTGTTGTCGAGGGGAATAGTTTATTGCTACCTATTTGGGTGATCATATTTTATTTTCTCAATGGGTTCTAATTTGCATTTATGCACCACCTAACGAAACCAAGAACACAGTTTAGGCAGGATTTGAGTTCATTCATAGCCTCCATTGACTGTCAGTCACGATAATGGGGGATTCTGATGAAATACTAAATGAAAAGGACAAGCTAGGGAGAAGGAAGACAACCCTAGACATCCCATCTGCTTATGCCTTGAGACTTTGTTTATACAGTTTTCCCAAGTGGAAATCAAGCCCGCAGTATCCTGCTTCACATAGACTGTCTTGTTGCCACATGTCCCACCATTGAGAGAGGACTTCTCTCTGTTCTCACCTTTTCTTTGATTCCTTTTTCTCCTTTAACTTAAGGAAAGAAAATTTGAAAAATAGTAAATTACTCTCTTATCTATCTATCAATCTACCCCAATTCCATAATCATTCCAAGTGACAGTCTTGCTTTTATCTTCAACTTGTAAAGATGTTCAGAAATCATTATTTCCACAATGAATACCATAACGATCACCATCGAGAAAGAAGAATCTTTCTAAATCACTTCAGGTCAACAGGACCTTCAAGCATCCGAAATACACCGGGACTGTAAATGGATATCAGAGACCACCATTCGGGCAAACTTAACACATTTCTTTATGTGAAATGAACCAGAAAAACTGATGGCGCAAACTTAACCCATTTCTTATGCAAAATGAACCAGAAGAGTCCTCTTGCACATCAGATTTCTGTCTACCTTTTGACAACCAGTCTCTCCTTGTACCATCAGAATTGCTTATCTAACAAGATCAAGGCACATCAAGGCCATGAAAACCACTTGAATCTACACCCAATTTGAGCAGCTCATACTTGCCCGCTTATTATTCTTAACGATTCTTTTGGTCTTACCTGAATCAAACTCAACATCCAATTCATCAGCCCAGTTATTCCCATATCACCATCTCCAATGTCATCAATGTCGCTACCCCAAACCAATTTCCACCAAAATCTTCACTCAAGTCAATTCCATTAGAGCTCTTTGATTTGACACGTTTCAGCTCAAATGAAAGAATGAGAGCTTATCCATGCAATGCCAGGACCTCCCCCCCCCCCGGTGTAGAGTCTGTAGACCTGTATGAGAGGGGGGGCTCTTGAGACTACTACCTCTTTTTACCTTAACTGTTACAGGGGTCACCCACGGGTCTTCAATGAGCTTTTTAAGTCCTCACTTTCTTTGACATAACGTTCAAGGTTTCACTAGCGCTAGCAAGAAAGTAGACGTCATAGAGGGGTAAGTGCCTTATCGAAGTTTCGATGTTAGTGATGCGGATCCAAGTTCCAAAACCATAATCAGATCGCTTATGGGCCCATTTCGGCACTCAATAATTCAATAGCATTAGTCAATGGCAGATTTGTAAATCAAAACAAAGTCACAAACTGAATGGCAAAACTGTAAATAGGAAGATTTTAAAAGATTAATAAAGAAGTAAAGGAGGACGATATGAAAGGGATTTTGATTTATTAACTAGGGGTAAACTAGGAAGCAAGTGAAAAGAATTGACAAACAGGAATAAAGAAAAAAACATGGGGGCAATTTAGGAACACAAGAGAAGAGGGGTAATAATATCAAAGGGGAAGAACAACGTGAGAGAGCATGTTCTAGTGATGAAGACAACTCCTTCCAGTTTCAACGATTCAGCCCAAAATTTCAGACAAAGCATCGCCACAGCATGTTCTATTGATTCCAGCAAAGGGTAATCGCAGACATCAATGGCACAAGTATTTGACTCCTGAAATCAGATCTGGGCGATAGCTTTAGAGCTGGTTATGGTTACAGGTTAATCTCCTAGGGGCTGAAATCCTAGGGTTCAAGTCGCCTAGGAGGCTAGGATAGGGGTTCTTATGCCCTAAATCTGAGGAGGAAAGAAGAAGGGGGTGAAAGAGATGGAACTCTAACAGAGGCTGCTGAGTCATCCAGATCAGAGTATCGATAAAATGAACAGAGAACAGAAGGGTAGGAAGGGGAAGAAGAGAAGAAGAAGAAATAGAGAGAGAGAGAGAGAGAGAGAGAGAGAGCAGGTGGAGAATGGTCACACGACCTGATTCATACCTAATGGGCACACTCAAACTTCAATTTTCATTCTCAAAATCTATCTACAAATTGGATTACATGCCCTTTTATAATAAACTGTAATTAAAAACTTCATAATTAGAATCTAAACCTAAAATCAAATAAAATCTCCTAATATCTCCTAAAACCTAGACTAAAATAGAATTACAATAAAGCTCAAATTGGCAACTCCCTACTTAGCCTAATAACTACCAAAATAAAAGATTAAATATCTTCTAAAATAAAATAAATCCTATAAGATCCTACTAAACCCAAAAATCCAACCGGACCCAGTTCGTCTCGGTCAAGATTGCCAGAAGGTCAACTCGGTCCAGCCATGATTCTACATCAGTTACTTTCTTCTTCTTCATGCATGAACTTCTGCAACAGCACTGCCATGGAAAAGGAGACCATAACAAAAGCACAAGAGCAAGAACAATTTGTGAATCTATGATTTTTTATTTTTTTATTTATTTTGCATTTATTATTTCTTGGAGAGAGAGAGAGAGGGGTTTTTTAGTGATGCTTTCCCCCAAAAATAAGCCATTGCCCGCCGTGTGAGGGGGAATGAGATGGAACCAAATAAAATGTTTTGCTTATTCATTATTCTGAAAGTCTATATTCATAAGCTTCTTCAAGCTCTTTCTTGACAGTAAAAGGGAGGGAATATGCAAGAAAAAGGCTTAAGAAGGGGGAAGGAGGGTTTCAAAAGTATCCTTAAATAAGGGCAGTTTTCACACCTTACCCACCCCAAGAGGAACACAAAGCCATTATGCATATTTCTTTGTATAGATGGTGTGTGTGTGGATGTGTTCCCTTTCTGTTTTACATTTTCAATGCCAGAAACCAGAGTGAACTAGTGAGTTTGGCTGGAATGGTTGGGCCTCTACCTTACTGGATGGAGGAATGAGTGGACTCTATGGGTCATGCATTTTTTTTTTTGGGTGGGGGGTTGGGGGGGGGGGGTGGAGGTATTGGATATGATGCATCTTTTAGTAAAATTGAGGAGGGGTGGTTTCTTATTTTTGTTTTTTCCAATTGAGGAGAGCTCTCCAACCTAAATGTAGGGGTTCCTTAAGATTCATTATTTCATTGAAAAGGAAAGTTGAACCACTATAATGATTTTTATCATAAGTGAGCCAATGAACAATGAATGATTTGGAAATGAGAGATGGAGAAGGCAAATCCAAAGGGGATTGTAGATCCAACTCATAGACGCACATCATAGAGGACAAGGATGATCTATGAGCTGATATGAACGGATCACATCAACATCTACCAGGATTTTAGTTTGTAAATCTATGTTAAAGCATTTGTTTCTGCTATCTAATCACATAGATCCTCTATCCCAAATCAGTTGAGTTGAGTTGAGCAGGTTTATTCTGAAAGAAAAGATTTCCTTCTTCATATTACTGGATCCCTTCTCGTAATTGTTTTTCATTGTATTTCAGCTTTTCTGAACAAATTATCTCCAACTAAGGTTTTGTTTGGAAAGCAAATAAGCAGGCTTAAATGCATTTCAAATGATAGTGAAATTCAAAGACTTGGGCATCTCAGCTTCAAATTATTGTTTTCACGGGATGAATAATTGTCTGTAATTCTAATAGCCTGCAAAAAGCCACCTCAGCTTGTGGAATAGCATATTGTTGATCTTTATTATTCTCCAGTGAATCTTGTCATCAGCTTCTCAGCTGGTGGAGTAATCCTCAATTTCTCGTTACAAGATGGTGGCTCGAGTTCTGGTTATATCTCCAGTTCTCCACTAATATGGGTAGTATCCAAGGAGAGAATCTATAGAGTATGTGAATAAGTTGCCATTGCAATACTTAAAATCAGAGATGCTAATTATTGCTCAACAGTACTACATGGGAATTAGGAAACTTGAAAATGTGATTTAACCATAATAATAAATGGTAAATACTTGGCAATTCTGAGAAAACAGGTAATGATTAATGTCATGCATCAGTACTATCAGGTCTAACCTGTTTAAATTCAAAATTGAATGCCATGATGGGAACCAAGAGGTGAAAGGGAATGCCAAATTGTACAAGTCCACTAGAAAGCAATTGGCATGACATCAAATTGGATTGACTTGCTGCTTGATTATGAACAGAACCATGATTGCTCCCTTCCAAATTTTGGCTATTTTATCCTGTGATGAAATAGTGGTATACAAATATTAATTAAATTATAACCATAAAAAATACAATAAACTTAACAAATTCAGGTTATAGTTTATGCACCTTTTTTAGCTCAAGTGTTCAGCAAACTCAGGGACATCCTTCACCCTTTATTCTCCACAAAAGCTAATTGTTCTTCCACTTGGTCCACCATCATCCTTTTCTTGAATTCCACTTACTCTTTGGGACATTGGATCACCATGGAATAAGGCACTTGTTTTAGGTTTTGGTCTTACTTCTTCTCTCAAAATTTCTTCCACTTTAACATGTAACTCTCTCAAAATTTTCTTCACAATTAATGTAGCCTTCTCACTATTGGCAGCCTGTATTGCAAGGCAAACACTTTGGCGGCACATCTCACTATAACGAGAACATGCGATTGTCTTACCAGAATCTTGAATAACAACTCCATCACTGTTGTTTAAAATCCCAAACTTAGCACATTTTGTCCATCTCTTCAATATATATTGTGGTGGAAGTGTACGGATCTTTCTCTCATTAAGTACTTTTACCACATGTCTGCATTGAATTCCCATGAACTCAAATTTTTTACAACTGCATACAACTGTGCTGTTGGAGGAGTCGAATAAGACCAATCTTTCACCACTTTTGGTTTCTTCAGTTACTTTATAAACACATGTTAGTCCTACCTCCTCAAAAATATCACAATCACAGGCAATCCACCTTTTATATTCTTCTTCAAACATGGAATACATACTCCTCGTGTATTCTTTGGCAGCTTCCTTCAACATTGCCACATCAGCCCATAATGTAGGGAAAGTTTGATTAGAGTTGAAATCTTCTGTTAATTCAGCTAAGCGTTGCCGTTCCATTGCTTTCTCATAACGCTTAAGAAATCGCCAAAGATTGTATTTTCTTTTCAAGTATCTCTTCAAGAAACTATCAGTACTCTCACTTTGTTGAATTGTTGTCATGTCTGCACAAAAAGATTCTCTCCCATACACTAGAGCCCATTTCTCTCGAATTTCAAATAAATATTCTAACCATTTGTTTCCTTCAAGATTGAACTCCTTTAACAACCCACTCCAAGCTGAAAAAAAATCCTCTTCAGTTTCAGGACCATATATAACATTCTTGAACCTTTTACTGAAGGAATCTGTATAAGCAACAGAGAGGTTTCTTGCAGCATCAAGATATATATGCCATAAACAAAAGCGATGACATGTCTTTGGCATTACAATAGCAATAGCTTTAACAATAGCAGCATGTTGATCAGTAACAATTGTCTTTGGTGCTTGCCCAGACATAGCTTTTAAAAATGTGTGAAACAACCAAATAAAAGATTCGGTTGTTTCATCCAAAAGCAATGCAGCACCAAAAAAGACATTTTGCCTGTGATGGTTTACGCCAACAAACGGTGCAAATGGCCGACCATACTTATTAGTAAGATTTGTTGCATTGAAGTAAACAACATCACCAAAGCAAAC
>NC_056560.1:25241023-25256023 GCF_013358625.1 Macadamia integrifolia | reverse complement strand
AATTAGTTGAAAATGACATTGAAGAATCTAGGTTAAATTTCTAAAAGCGAACTTCTATGATAAATGTAGAATAAGAAGAGGATGAGGAAGAAGAACCGAAATACCAAATAAGAAGCTGGAGAAAAAAAAAAAAAATGGGGAAAGAACCGGAGAAGAGGAAGAACCACGAAAAATAAAAAATAAACAGAACTTACCGGAAATTGAGGTTGCCGCCGGTAGAAGAGGCCAAAAGATTCCGTCGGAAAGAGAGGTACAGAGGTAGGGTTTCGGTCTTACTCCTGAAGCTATAGTGGAGATTGAATGAAAATAATTCGTCTCCTCTTTTCGATTTTCTTTCAGTTTCACCAACTCCCCCTTCCTAACAAAGTGATTCCATGCTTCTCACCTGCTCTATAATTTGTACGTCAGCCGATAGATATATTAGAAACATAATATTATTTTGGGGAATAAGAGATTGAGAGAATGCTGCCAGACTTGTAGTGTGTGCGCTAGCGCTCTCTGTGCTTATAGAGAGACACGTCGTTGTCATATACAATTAAAAGAAGGGTAATTTACAACGCCACCCCCTGGAGAATGCCAATATTAGAGGGACACCCCCTCTCTTTCACCAAATTGGACTTAGACCCCCTACCGTCAGTCAACGTTACATAATATACCAAGAATGCTGACATCAGCAGTTAATATTTTTTCTAAAGTCCATTTTGCCCTTCAAAATAATGGAGTACCAAAATTGCCCTTAATGGTTCTATTCCCAAGTCAGCCTCAATGAGTTGAGAAGAAGAATGGGTAGGCTTGCAGATCGGCGACTGCGAACACTCTTTCGACGACGGCGACGACGGCAACTACGGCAGCGAACCCCCTCCAGCGACTACGGCAGAAAAATGTCTAATTTATTAGTTTTTACTCATAAGGGCAAAAACATCATTTCAAAGCATCATATAACGTTGACTGACGGTAGGGGGTCCGAGTCTAATTTGGTGAAAGAGAGGGGGTGTCCCTCTAATATTGGCATTCTCCAAGGGGTGGCGTTGTAAATTACCCTTAAAAGAAATGAAAATAAGAGGCTGCCCGCCCAGACAATTAGACATGCCAAGGCGATGCCCAACCTTGGCTGATGATTGCGCACGAAAGTGGCTTCCAGGGTCCTGGTCTCTAGTTCGCGACCCCCTTCCACATCAGGGGCCACTGCCCCAAACTTCTTGTTCTCACCCCTCACCTTAAATAAGACTTGAGAGGCGGCCCCAAGACAACGTGGGATACAGTTCGGAGTATAAATCTTTTTTTTTTTTTGGTAAAAAATATAAATCTACCTTAGGTCTTGGCCTTTCATTAATCAAGATTTAAGATAAGAAATATAAAAATTATAAAATATAAACTCAAGATATCGTGCTAACACATGGGCCAATGAAAACATTAGTAGAAGGATCAATAAGCGCGGAATTCCATCGTTCATGAAGGGTAGGGTGCTCATTTCACCATCTCCCAATTGTGTCTAGGCATACGAATCATGTTGCACTTATTGTCTCTTAAAATAAATACGACAAAAAAAAACAAAACAAAAGTATTCAATATGATTGTTTTTTATGGTCAAATTTTTTGATGAATGGTCATTGAATATCTTATCTATTCCCCCTATCTCTTTACTTTCTTGAATGTGGAGAATTGAAAGTTTTATGGGACTATAATGGCTTGGTGTGCCCTCACTAAGAAGTAGAATAGCATAACCTCCAATAATTACCACATGACAATTCAAATGGTTTTTAATTTTATGTATAAGTGCTTTCAGTGTCCCCTATTTGTCTTTCAAGTTTCGGTCTAATCTGAATTACCAACTAGTCAAATAAAATATTCAAAAAAAATCAATGACTATCAATGGTCTATAGTTTGCTATATTGACGTACACGAAGGAGTATACCTACATGTGTGAGATTTTACATATGACTAATTTATACTAAACTAATTTCTATGTGTGGGATGTTTTGATTTTTTTTTTCTTCTAAATTTTATATTTAAATACGATAACCTAAAATAAAATGTGTTGTCATGGTCCAATGAAATGTCTGATAAATTATTACAAAAAGAAATAAAAATTGTTTCATCTATTATCTCACTATTTTATGGGTTTTTGTTTTCCGATGCCCAAAGTCCCAAATGCGCCATTTGAGCAGGAAAAATAGCCAACATGCCTTTTTATCGAGCTAGCTAGTCTTATTTTGTTTATTAATTTATCTATTTTGTTATACATCATGGATTCCAAATCTAGTTTAACAAATTATTATATCACCAAAAAAGTAAGATTATAATTCCTATATGCCTTGTGTGGGAACATGTTTAGGCTTATTAACATATCATTATAATACATTTAAAATTGTTTGATAAAATTAATAATATTTTAGATAGATTAAACTAGGATGATTGAAATGTAAGGGGAAAACCTTACAACGTGACCTAAAAAGGAATTTCATCTATCCAGTATTTTTAATACCAAATCAATACCAAATATATATATATATATATATATATATATATTTTGTTAACCAAGGTGTCCAGGCTAGCTTATGTGCACCTCAACTAATCATTGGGGAGACTAGCACAGCAACCCGACTCCATGATCTATACTAAATCTCAAATACACAGATAGGAAATCGAACCTAAGACTGTGTGCATAATCCACACAATCCTCAGTTCGCCCTAACCAACTGGACAATCAACAGGTAGATACATAATAAATGAGAAAACACACACACACACACACACACACTCACACAACACGTACGACATGGTTCGATCCCACAACCTCCTCCCCTAGGTGCCGACTCCAAAAGCCAAATCATCTTGTCAAATGCCAACTTGACCGTGATAATAAAATATCTAATGATCACTATCACTCTATGAAAGCGACTCTAACAAATATTCCTCAATCAAATTTGTAGTACAGGGAATACAAGGAAAGTCGTTTCAATTTAATGTGATGTTATATTCTACTTGAGAAAAGAAAACGAATTTCCACGATGTTGGAGTAGTATCTCCTCTTACATGGTATTCTCTATTATTTTATTCCTTCTATTCTAACTATGTAGGTTTCATATGGATGGTACTGTTCTTTGCATATCATTGCTGTGGTATGCATATTCATCTTCACATTGTCATCAGGAGGAATCGTCTACCAATTATTATATAATGGTAAGAGAAAGCTACCAGCTTGTGTAATCACTGCTCTATCGTGCAAAGCAATGGAAGTTGCATAGAGACATCTTCAGTGCATGAGGGTGTGGGGAAGCATAGTATTTTCATGGGAAGATGTTTTTTTTCTAGTTCCGCACATCTTTAGACTAGCATAAATATATACCATTGGTATAACATATTGAGCTGAAATTTTTTGGATATCTATAATCCAACATTCCTTCATCACATGAAAATGTATCTAGTTGAAAATTGAGACTGAATCTAACATGTGGCCAATCTATACTATTTTTTAGGAATTCATAAGATTGAAATTACAATATCACCTTTCAATGTGATAAAATTTAGTGTCTATAACTCAATCGTTACTCATTCATATGAAAAAAATAAAAAATAAAAAGAAAGAAGAAGAAGAAGAAGAAAGTGTCTATCTTAAGATACCATCCAGGCTTGCAGGTCTAGAAAAACTTTTTCCATTACATAACATGAAGATAAGGAAACAGGATTGCAAAAGGACCCACACATTCAAGATAGCTAGATGGGCAGCTAGCTCTACCACTTGGCAGATTGGTGGGTTGAAATGCAATTGAGATTATATGGACAAATAGACCTCCAATTCATTGCTCAATGGCCCAGATTAAACCCAAGCATAAATTAGCGATGCAAATCCTCTCACACCGTTAGATGGATGATGTAAGATTGTCCCTGGAGGTCATGGTTCAAAATCGATTCTGGGCTCTAAATTAAACACTATGGGTTTTTTTTTTGGTAAAACCATTATGGGCGAGGGAGGGGACGTTAAGAGACAACTAGATATATATATATATATATATATATATACTACATGTAATGTACCCTATAAAAACTTTGTTACCAAAACTTGGCCCGAAAACGTGAAAAGTTTAATCACATTTACCCGGAAAGGTAAACAGTTGTTTACCTGTTATTTTAAAGCGTATTTAACAAAACAATTAGACAAATGACATCAAACGGTGACACACTCATAAATAAAAGGAAGCAATAAGAATCACGGATGACCCATGATGGTGTCATTGAGGTGGACATCTCCAGCTTTACACCATTGGATTGCTCCAACGTACACCATCCAATGGTCCAGGCCGACCCGACTTGAGGTCTTGCAAGGAAATCTCAGACAGGCGGATTGTCCTAGGCTCTAATCCCCAACTGGAATTATTGATTACAAGTTAATTACCCAATTAAGTAGATGTGGACAGGGTGGTGGTCGGAAGGAGTGAAGGACTGGAGCAGATGACGAGAAGATGATATCATGATCGAAAAAGTTGACCACATGCTCACTCTTTAGTCTTTACAAATTGCTTACTAGTCACGCCCGGTACTCACAGAACACAATAGAGAGAGGAAAGAGTATGACCCTTTCTAGCTCCAGTTTCCAGTTTCCAGTTTCCAGTTTCCAGTTTCCACCCTTTCAATTGCAGTGAAATGAAACAGAGCAAAGGAGCTGTAACGTGTAACAACTAACTACCACCACCCAGGGGGAACGGAACGGCAACGGGCCCTTCGTTGCTATCCTGCCTCTTTTTAGTTAATTACCCATTCCCCTCTTTGTCATCGTCTCTATCTCTTCCTCCTTTTTCTGTATTTTTTGTTGTTCCAGAGAGAGAGAAAGGGAGAAGCCAATGGGTGAGGATGCAGAGATCGACCACCTACCTGTTGACCTTCTTGCTCATATCTTCCTTCTGCTCTCTTCCTTCACTGATTTGGCCCAGTGAGTGTTTGTTTTTTGTTTTTTTAAGATTGTGCTTGTTGGATGAAACTGTTAAAATCCCTGAATTGTTTTTCTCTGTTCTTGTTTCTATCCGCTCTTGTTGACCCAGGGCGAGCAGCGTCTGTAAGAAATGGAGAAAAGGGGTGAAGCAATCTCTGGCTCGCAAAGAACGTCTGAGCTTTGCTGGTTGGAAGATGGATGATGACTCCACTGCCCGACTCGTTGCTCATGCCTACAACCTCAAGGACCTGGACATGTATCTCTCTCTCTCTCTCTTTCAGTTTGTTTTTGTATGTTTGCAGGATATATAGATTTCCTTTTGTTTTATTTTCCTGATCTTTGAGCTTGCTTCCTGGATGACTTTGCATTGATTCATCAAGAATACCCCTTTTCCATTGGATTTTTATAATCACTATTATATTATTCCTTAAATATGGTCGCGGATTATATAAGCCGAATGCTCTGCATCATGTATTGTGATACTTCTTTTGGGGGGTGGGGGGGTGGGGGGGGGAGGGAGGGTAGGTTAATTTTTAGGCTACAGGGCATTACATGATGGCACAGAATAAAAAATAATACCTTAAAACCAGTATTTGAGAATAAGTTCTGTTGGTTAAATTGGGTGTTGTATTGATTTCATTCTGAATTGATTCCATATCTTGGGGAAGTAAGCTTCCAATGGACATTTTGACAGTTATAGGTTAAAAAATGATTTCTGTCTCTCAGTGCATTTGAGTCTTGGTTGAAATGATTCAATAGGAGGAAGTTAGGGTTTTTCTATCACTCATGGGGCGTGGTTGCTATTGTGATGTAGGATACGACATATCGATCATTTCTCCTCTGGTCCAATCAGTTCAATTGAGAGCTGCCCCTCTCATATCAGCATGCCTCCTTGGCCGAGATCTAATGTGATTATCTCCCACAACTGATCTTCTCCGACCCTAGCTACCATTCCTGTGTTTCAATAGCTGTGACACATGATCACTTAGGACGGATGTGCAAGGTTTTGATTACTTAGTCCTGCAAATTATTGTGAACTTTTGTACTTATAGTTCGAGAGTGATTTAGATGTGAGAATGTCAAACTTTAATTCTAAGATGTCAACATTGTGGAGCCATGGAGGCTATCAATAGAATTAATTCACAACATCCACTTTGTGAGATGTGTAACTAGATGTCAGGCTGTTGTCTGTCAGAATTCGCTAAATGTCTGTATTCTGCACCATCTCAGGTGAATGTTTACTGAGCAGTATTGTCGAAGTTTCACTATATATTTATCTTTTATCTGGATAGTAGTGGAGAACAAAGCATTAGCAACAGTCCTAGTACAATCGTTATTGTGAACTGAAGCTCAGGATGCTGCTGGAGGTGGTGATAGAATTCTCTGCAGTAGCTATATGGAAGAACACGTCACAAATATTATTTCTTTTTCATTTCTATCTTTTTGATCCTGCATTTAAAATTATCTTCCTGACACATTACATATGACTTTATGAAAATACAATCTCGTAGCTTAGTTGTTATCCTCTGTTTAAAATCATCTGGAACTTCCAGCTTGCAATAGGCAGCATATAGAAATCTGCAATACTTCACATTGCTTCTTCTTTAATATGTTCCGATAGTATTCAAGGTACCGAGAAATCAGTACTTTAAAGATGGAGCATTTATAACCACTCAGTTACGGGGGTCCTGATTTGCGTTATTTTGTTTTCAGTTCAAGGAGCTGTTGGGGCTGCCAAATAACAGATGATGGTTTGTACAGAATATCTTTGGCAAAGTGTATCAGCAACCTGACATCAATATCCCTGTGGGGTATAACAGGAATCACAGACAAAGGTGTAATTCAGTTGGTATGTGACTATCATATTTTAGAACACATATATTTAATAGATGATATACGATGTTTAGATATTCAGTTGGTATGCAATCATTAAATTTTAAATTTTAGTGCATTTGATGAGAAAAATCCGTGGATAACTGTAATACAATAAAAGTAGGAAAATTTTAAAAAATAAATTAATTGTTATTGTTAAATCTCTCTTTCTTTCTTCATCTTTTTTTTGTTTCAAGTGAATTTAATTGGCAAAATAATCAATGTAAACCCATAGATGTATACAGTGGTCTACATCCCCGTTATAAGATTTAAAAATCTGCAGTAAAGTCAACTGGATGAAAAAGAGCTTCATCGGGGCATGTACAAAGAGCCAAAAACATTTTCTAGAATTAACCCTAAGCATATGAAGCTCTTTCCAAAAACTCAAACTAGAACAAAAATAGTAAACATTGCAGTCGACAATGGCCTATCTTGCCATTGACAGCTGGACCTTCTTGAAAGAATGTTGATCTCTTCTGAATAAAGATACAACTGCAAAAGTAGAAGAATCATGAAGGAGCCCGACAAAGGCAATGACTTAAGTGCCATCCTTGATGATCATATACGGTCCCTGCATTACCTTATCTGAGTTGACTGGAGAACCCCATTTCCATGACCACCACAATGATTTTCGAGGGGGTTTCACCCAGTGACACAATTTTATCAGAGAGAGAATTTGTGTGAACTGCTGGCAATAAATTTAGGCGTGGAGTGAGGAAACTTCTAAACCAAAAACTTGGGCAATTGTCTCACATGTCACAGTTCTACATATGACATAATCACATGGAACAGTAGTCATTCTATGCTCTAATAATGGCATGGTTCCTTGTACGAACTTTGACTCCCGATATGGGATTTACAATAAAGTATTTCAGTGATATTGGTGACTATTCTTTTAGTAAGGAGCATGATATTCATGTTGGTTTGCTTCATCATGTACAACATGTGGTTCTTACTATTGCTGAGGCTAAGAAAGCTGATAAAAATTATGCCTTTTGTATAATTGATTCATCGAGTAACATTTTGACTGCTCCTATTTAGTTTCTAGGGATTCAATGAGAAATGTTTTTGGTATATCTGAATGCCATCAAGAATGGGACTTTAGTGCTTCATATAAGGTTGATTAATGTGAAAGGGACATTTTTTGTTACAAGAGTATCATATCTCCAAGTAGGGTTAGAAGCCACTTATGGAGTTGAGCAACAGAACAAGTACCCAAGGGTTATTTATGAACTCCAAGAAAGGGATGACATGTCTTGGGCATCATGAAGAGGAGGTAAAATGTTGTCTGTCGGTCACTGAAAATCAAATAGAAGAGGCCCTTAATGATGATAGCCACCTTTTAGCTTCTTCCCATAGTTGAAGAAGCTCACGTATCATATATCTTGAAAATCTCATACATGTGAGTATCATGTGTGAATGATTGTTCTTTTTGGGGGTAGCTAGAAGACCTGGAACTTATCCTATGTGTTTGAAGCTTGGATCATAGAATCTAGTATTCTGTTCATTCTGATATGAAGGTTGGATCAGACTATTGGACTTTGGTCCTTTACACCAGAGGAATGCTTCATTTTTTTCCCCTTGAAGGGGGTTGTAGTTGAGACCTGCACAATGAGAAATTTCCAAAACAAGGGCTGGAAGAAGCATATCAGGGGCCTTTATTTAATACAATTGTCTATATTAGTAACACTAGATCTGGCCAGCTGTGTTTACCAACCTAGAATGGAATGTTTTTCTTGCTCTGGTATTGATGCTTTCTCCTGTGCCTCCTCTTACTTCTTCCATAATGAGGCTTTCTCAATTCTTGAATTTCTTTCTTTGTGAAGATAATAATGGACTAGTGGATAGTAACATTTTTTTCATAGGATCACAGTAACTCCTCTTGACTAGCTATACTAGTGCAAGGATTTGGTGGCAATGGTCATCCATTGAATATAGTTTCAATCCCTAGGGAGTGTCCTTGTACTTAGTAGAAGGCAAAACTGTTCAGTGTCCGCAATATTTTTCCTAATTGTACATGAGATCTGTAGCATGCATTGTAATGATTATGCTATGGTCTTGGACCTGTTGCTCCCCTGCTGCTTTGGTTTTGTTTCTGGCTTCTAAAGTTGTAATACTGCAAAGCTGACAATCAGTTACAAAATTTTCTTCCAAATCCATATCTGAAGTATCCGTCTTTCCATTTCTATCTGTTTATTGATTTAATAATCTATTTATTTGCAGGTTTCAAAAGCTACTTCCTTGCAACACCTGAATGTGGGTGGTACATTTATTACCGATGAATCACTCTTTGCACTTGCAAATAGCTCTCTGCGTTTGAAGGTTAGTTAACCGGACAAACTGCATGCTCTGTAATGTATTTATTGTCTATGCATCGTGTTACTTGCCTTATGAAACAGTAACAGTTGCATTTTATCATTTTAATTGGATAAGGTTCAATGTGTGTGTGTTCTGGTGATTATTATTATGATCCAAGGGTCCATTGCAAATATAATGTGCCAATCATCAAAAAATGAGTAGATTTCTTTCTCCCCCTCCTACTCCCCCCATTTCAAGAGGATCTCATGATCAAACAAATATTACATTGTTGAAAGTGATACTGCTTTTTTACAGACAATTGTCCTGTGGAGTTGTCGCCATGTTACTGAGAGTGGACTCTTCTACCTTGTCAATAAATGCTGCAAACTGGAGTCAATCAATGTTTTTGGGATGAGAGTTCCGGTCGATTGCTTCATTGCTTTGCTTACAATAAGTCCTGCTCTTCAGATAAAGCCTGGAGGAGCACATCTGAATGTTGAAACGGTTTCTCTTTGGCCCATCCATTGAGGTTCCTTTCTTAGTTGCTTTTGAAGCACTTTGTTCATGACTTGTTCCCTTTTTTTTTTTTTTGGGTAAGCTCTTTATCAGACTCATTGTCTTAGGAAATAATGTAAAGTTGTAAACAGTTTATTGTCAGACAAATAGCAACCTGTAAATAGCTTAGCATGGCTTTTTTGGCAAATTCTTTGCAACATGAATCCTGTAATGCTTTCTGTAACAATTGTTGTACTTGGAAAAATGTTGGGACCATGATTATTATTTATTATAAAAAGGATGTGGTTTCCTCATGTTCTTTCTTGCCCCGGCTTGTCAATTTACATTGTTTTGGATTTTTTTTTTTTTTCCCAAAAATAAAAAATAATTTGAAATTGTTCTTCTGGTATGCTTCACATTCTTTTGGAAGAAGAATCAACCATCTCCACTTTACATCCAATGCATCCCTCTTTCAGTAGGATCCCACATGGGATCATCCTTATATTCATATATTTGTGATAAACCGGTCCTTTTAAACAGAATTATAACATGGTGTCAGAGCAGATCCCGATCCTGCCTTGATGATTCTTTCATATGCAATTCAAATAGGCAATCACAGGGCTTATGATTGAAGTGCAAGGGAGATTTCAACTGTTTATTCTGAGAAATCATACAAACATAGCCTTATGTTATCGACCGCCCTTGATTTCTTTCACAATTCACTTCATATGTGATAAGATGGCTTCGCTTATCGTGCAAATAAACAATGCATTTGGCACCAGCACCATGGTATAACGCAATTTAAATTTGGAAAGTCAAATCTCCTACTCTCTAAGGCGTGTCCTGTGCATAAGGCTCCCACATGTGTGAGGTTCAGGGGGACGAGAACTACGTAGCTTTACCCTGAGAATATCGAGAGATTGTTTTGACTATTAATCAATAAGTTGCAACATTTGTACTTTTACCATTAGACCAAATGCGTCCCTCTCTCCCTCTGAATTCTCCATTTATATGGAGTTTCAGGTTTCATGCTTGGGGTTTAAGGAGCATTTTTTGGTTAGAAAGAAAATAAAAAATAATAATACTAATAATAAGGGTGTGGTTGTCAATGAAAATAATATTTGGATGACCATATACACATCTGATATGCTATATGCTATGCAATTCATTTTAAATCTTATCCACCTAAATAACATTACTAAGTCTTTGGTTATGTGCTACTACAACCACAGTGCGCGTATGCCCCGGGTAAATTATAAATTAGTTTAGTTACAAGATTGTGATTTAGTTTTCAGTTACTATTATGGTATAATTAGTTTCTAGTTTCAACAATAACAAAGCCTTTTCCCAATTAAATGGGCTAAGCTCCCAACCGAGGTTAAGACCTTCGGTCAGGTCCGTTCGGCCTTGGTCTGAGCTCCCAACCGAGGTTGTGACCTTCGGTCAGGTCCGCTCGGCCTTGGCCTGAGCTCCCAACCGGGGTAGGGACCTTTGGTCAGGTTAGCTCGGCCTAGGCTTGAGCTCCCAACCGAGGTAAAGACCTTCGGTCAGGTCGCAGGTTCAATGGGGTTGATATCTTGTGGAAAGATAGAGCCCAAGGCCCCGTGCACATCTCAATTTGGGTACATTACATGGACTTGTCCAAGCTGTAAATGAATCTTTGAAAATCTATGACCATAGGAGGGAGGGCGTACGTTATTATAGAGATGGTTGAAAAATAAATATAACATACCAAAATGTGGGATATATAATTATATTTTAGTCTAAAATTTGACATGTAACAAATCCAACTATTTCCTAAATATTCCACGATTAGAATCGTGTAACATTCTTTCATGTCACAAAACTAGGTGCAAGCCAAATCTTTCTCTTTCGCATTATCCTTCAACAATTTTTCTTTTTTGTTTGGTGGGGGTCCAAAAATGAAGTTATTGTTAACCTTTTAAAGTGATATATTAACAATTGAATTATTAAGGGTCGGGAAGATGGAGAAAAGGTGGAGCTACTTGTCACTCTATGATTTTATCATGCTAAGCTCGTTATTGTGTCCAATAATTATAGGCGACAATTGAGTTGGGGTTCAAATTGAATGGACATGTTATTAACATCATCTTATATTTATTATAAAGAATTTTAATCTTTTGGCATCAAGAGGTGTAATTAGAAAGAAAAGTCTATGAAAGAATTCAGCATGAATCAATTGAAAAACATGAGAGAAAACCCATACTCGTTGGGCGATATATTGAATAGGTCAAATATAGAGCAATAATCCTCATTGGGCTTTGATGCTGTCAGCCTCAGTAGTCCATCAGGCCCAGTCCATTGATCGCCTCGTCTAGATGACAGTGGTAGATCAGTAATTTCACGGATACTCAGATGCAATTCTCTTCATCGCAAAACCCTAGACGTGAATGGATATAAAATCGGCCGTAGCGACCGGCACTCATTTTTTTTCCTGCAAATTTCTCGGTCGAGTTTGCTAGCTAGGGTTAGGGTTTTACAGAGCAGGAGGAAGGTGCCATCTGATTTTCTCTAATGGCGGCCTCGGATTCGGTTCAATGTTTCGGGCGCAAAAAAACTGCTGTTGCAGTAACACACTGCAAGCGAGGCAGGGGTCTCATCAAGATCAATGGCTGCCCCATTGAGCTCGTCGAGCCGGAGATTCTCCGCTACAAGGCCTACGAGCCAATCCTTTTGCTCGGTCGTCAGCGTTTCGCAGGTGTCGACATGAGGATTAGGGTATGCGGTGGTGGTCACACTTCTCAGATCTACGCGATTCGCCAGAGTATCGCCAAGGCCCTTGTCGCTTACTACCAGAAGTACGTTGATGAGCAGTCCAAGAAGGAAATCAAGGATATTCTTGTAAGGTACGATAGGACTCTCCTTGTCGCTGATCCGAGGCGCTGCGAGCCCAAGAAGTTCGGTGGTCGTGGAGCTCGCGCTCGTTTCCAGAAGTCTTACCGTTAAGAGGAGAAGAGTGAGTGACAGGAGAAAGAAGATGGAGAGGTTTTCTTCCATTCTACTTTTTGTTTGCTTTTTTAGATTTTGCAGTATTGTCGGTTATTGTTCTTGATTTTTTTGAGATATTTTCAAAGACCATAGCTTTTCGGCTAGTAAGTATATCCTATTTCCGGTGGGTTGTTCTGCATTTTTCTTTCTGGTTGAATCATGGAATAGGCTGTTGAATTTAAATAGAAATAACCTCTTAGCTTTATGGTTCTATACTTCAATTTCAGTTTTAATTGTACAACAATGTTACTCCTACTCGTCTGGTCACGTGAGTACGGTGATAGCTAGGATTTAAGGGTTTTTCCTTCCCAGATTTTGTTGCCGATTGTTTGTTTCTATCTATTGGTATTCTCTGATCGTCTTGCTCCAAAACTAAATTATGGAAAGTAGTCAACTCTTTACATTAACTGTAATTTTGTGGCTTTCCCCAACATTACTAGTTTAATTTTAGGAGTTCCACTTAAGGAGGGATAATTTGGCCATTCATAGTAGAGGCTAGGGATTGTTTGTTTTTTTTTTTTTGGGGGGGGGGGGGTGTTTGGGGATTAGAGTTGCTTTGAGAGGTGAGTTTGAGTAATATGGGTTCGGGATGGTGATAGAATCTGTCCTGCACCCTATGCTCCAATGGGCATTGGATCGTGGGGGTGGTGCCTTTAGTCCTTCCAGTTGGGCTGTGCCATATACAGGGGTTGCAAAATGACCATTGAGTCAGTCCCTTGTTGATGTCTCTTTGCAGGTTCTCATTGGTCGAGGCATGCAACGTAGCCTCTATGCCCCTTCTAGAAAATTTTACGCTCCTATGTCCCATCTAGAGAATTTTAATCCATAATATATGGGCAACAGAATTGGTGCAGGGAGCATCAGCACGCAAGAGGACATGTGCAAGTATCTTCCGAGCCTTGTTGGGGGGGGGGGGAGATGGTCTTTTTGTACCCCACTTTGAGCTTTTTTCGCACCAATAATGTAGGGGTTTTTTTTCACTTGAATATATTTTCCATCCAAGAGTATCAAGAAGTGCATTGGTTATTGCGTGTCCTTGTTTGTCCCTAACAGTATCCCAGGACTGAGAAGCTCAATCATGTTCAACAGCCCTCTAAATGGCTGAACTTGGGCTCTGTTTGGTATCGTTCTAAAAAAACGTTTCTGGAGTTTTTTTTGTTTTATTGGAACGAAAAAACAGAATCTTCTGTTTGGTGCACTTATGGTCCGTTTCTGTTTTTTGGGAACAAAAAATGAAAAAAAAAAACTGAAAAAACGAGATTGGACAGAACTCCAAAATGGAGTTCCGTCTTCCCAGTTTCATTTCATTTTACAAAAAATTTTTTTTTTTTTGATAAAAATCTGAAATTTTGAAACACCATTTTTTCGTTTAAAAACTGCGTTTTGACACAGAAACTAAAATTTTCGTTTTTGACACGAAACGGCGTTTCTGGAACAGAAACGATACCAAACGGGCCCTTAGAATTCCCTCGACATTTTCGGGGAGATTGTTAGAAGATTCACAGCCTCAGTAAGGGAAATGGATACCACCATGGGCGTGTAGGAACTAGGATCCCATAATTGGATAAACTAAAAAATCAAATCAAATACTGAAGAAAAGTTTCGGCTGAAGATTGAGAATATGCCACATGTCAAGCCTTGACATGATCAGGACCTATATCTGAGTAGGTCCTACCCCACCACTGATGGTTTTTCTAAGAGATACCCCGTCGACACAATTTGTTGCTTTGATGGGCATATCTCCCCCTTATTTTCTAATCTTCCAACTGTTCGTTTTATTAGAAGTTTACCATTGATTTAACTATTCATGGGGTCATTAAGCGAAAAAGTGTAATGTTGAAACCTAGGACCCATAGAAGGCAGGCAGTTACCTAGGTATCCGTTTATGTAATGAGTCGGCCACAGTTGGGCTTGATCGGATTCCAATCTTTAATCGGTTTTTATTAATTGAGTCTTAAATTAGCTAATGCCTGATAAGCCTTAAACAGACTTAACTGTCTCGGATTTAAAAAAAACATACATAATGAAACAGTTAATCCTTCCAGTTTCCAGTCCCATACCTTCAACCTCCACTGCCGCCCAAGCAGTCCAGTGGTGTTGGTGCCATCTCCCCCGCCAATCCCTAACGAGTAATGACACGTGAGTCTAGGAATTTTCTATGATCTAGTCCCTATGGATTATTGAATTTGTAATTTTAAGATTGGTTCCTATTTTCCAATTCAAATGAGAACGGATTTTTTTTTTTTTTTGGTAAAACCGTCTAAAATTCTAATATACATTTATGTATGTATACGTCAAAGGTCTAGAAAGAGAATGCTTGCCTCGTTTTCTCTTTTTGAAAAATCTAGCCAGATGTGTCCCATTTCGGTACCTTGACTACTATGGGAACATATTAA
>NC_056560.1:25171854-25237891 GCF_013358625.1 Macadamia integrifolia | reverse complement strand
AAACTGGTTTGGACACTTGGTTAACCCAAAAAAAAAAAGGCCCCCCTCCCGTAGAAAAAAATTTAAATACTTAGAGAGTTATATTTGGATTAATTATTTTCTATTAACTTGACATACTTGAGATGGCCCCTAAAACACTATGGCTTCTAGTCTCTTGAGAAGATTATCAAAATGTGCTTCTTTTGCCACAACACTTTTTGTAAAGAACAGTGGGCCTAATAGAGTGATTGCAAAGCAACAACAAGAAGAGTTGGAGAGAGTTGCAGAGACCCTTCCTGATAACGTACCTTCATCTGTAAAGCGATTCACTGACCGTGCTGTTCTTTCACTTCAGGTTTACTGTCATCCTCTTTCTCAAATTTTTCTTTAATTATTCGTGTAGGAATGATCTTTTCGGAGTGTTTACTGTAATGACTAGATCCAAAGCCTTAAAGAGTCCCGAGCTATTTTCCAAATACAGAACAGCCATATATGGAGTAAATGAGTTGTGCCTAGGTTGTGGTCAAATATAATCTCGAAGGCATTTGAAGTTGCCTCTTCAACGTCATATATAGCAGCACGAACAATCTATATTAGATGATTATAACGGAAGAAGACTAGTAAGCACAATGGAAGTATCAAATTTATCCCACAAAGCAACCACAGACATCAACCAAATAGAAACACCACAATAAAAACTTGTAGGTAATATCTTCTCAGAAATTACAAGGAAATATCAAAATAGAAACTGGATAAACCATTGATCTCCTAAACTATTGCAGCTCTTACTCTTCCACGTGCAAGCTGGATATGGGTCCCACAAGATCTTCGATGATCTCTCTTCCACGCAAGGCAGCACCCTAACTCTAGATAACTCCACGCAATGGCCAGAAAGGGCCCCACCAAATGCTTTGTTTATGGCTTTAGGTTATTTTGAGAATAGAAGGGCCGGTTCTTTTTTTTTTTTGGGTAATATAAAAAGAAGGACCAGTTCTAAGAGCTTTCTCTGGCTGAGTAGACTTCACCAATGTTTCAATTAATTATTTTTTTTTGGTAAATGATGTTTCAATATATATATATGTATATATTTTTGGTAGGAATGTTCCAATCATTCCATCTCGTGATACTATTGATGTGTACAAAATCGATATACAACAGTACGGAATTTTTTAGTATCGAGACAAAAAAAAACAATATAAATCTGTAACTGGATCGGGTCAAACCGGCAACCGTTGGGTCAATCCAAATTATTGTGCAAGTAATGCCATAATCTACTGTGTTGGAATTGAATATATGGGGTAAAAATTTAAAGTGTGTTTGCTACTAATACCAGTAGGAATAGAGAAATAATTTTCAGTAATATTATTATTATTATCACGGGTTTTTATGTTAAATTTTTGGGTTTTAATGAAATATAATATCATCTAATACGCCCTATATTCTCTTCGCATTCATGGGTTCCATAACAAAAGAAGGAATCCACTACAGAGTTGATTGTTGGGTACATTTCATTTGCACAGATAAAATCCGAACAAGAATGGTTCTCGTACGAGGACTTTATCCGCTCTCTAACCTAATATGTCACCATCGACTAGAGCACAAACAAACGAATTCTTAGTTGAAACTAATAATTTTGTGAATCAGCCTTCCACTTGATTTAGACAAATCAATGGGACACATCTGGCTAGATTTTCCAAAAAGGGGAAACGAGGCAAGCATTCTCTTTCTAGACCTTTGACGTATAGATACATAAATGTATATTACAATTTTAGACAGTTTAAAAAAAAAAAAGTCCCTTATCATTTGAATTGGAAAATAGGAAGCAATCTTGAAATTACAAATTCAATAATCGATAGGGACTTGATCATAGAAAATTCCTAGGCCCACATGTAGTAACTCGTTAGGGATTGGCGGGGGAGATGGCACCGGCACAGCTGGACTGCTTGGGCGGCGGTGGAGGTTGAAGGCATAGTTAGGACTTAGGGCATTTTTTTTTTCTCATCAACTTGAAATTTTATTTTACACGAGAGCTTACAAAAACACATTTAATGCCTCCATTGTTGTAATATGATCTGTGCTACATAACTCTAGGCAGTGCATCTTATTAAAACTAAGACAAGGAGAAAATTGCCATTCTTTTATGGGTATGTCTAAATGTAAATGACCTAGTTACAAAAACCTTATAACTTAAATTACTGTGTTCCATTATTTTGTCATTTTGTGATTGCTTTTAAGGTCAAAAAAGTAAATTCAACCTCAACTTTTTGAATTGTTATTTTAATTTAAACGGCAAAACGAGGGGTATTTTTGAGAATGAATACATTCTTCCCAAACAACCCGAACAACCCCTCGCCCCAACTGATTGTCTTCCTCCTCGCGAGTCTTTCTTATACCTTTGCTGGTTTTTATGACATAAAGTTCAGCAAGATCATCTCCAGTGAGTCAGGTAAAGGCTCTCTCTCTTCTATGTGTGTCCAATGCTTTTTGGTTTTTAGGGCTTAAAACTTCCGATGGACTTCTTTTTTTTTTTTTGAAGTTTGGAAAACAAAACCTTTTCACAGAAATTCCTGTTTCAATTATTTTGCAATAATTTCTAATGTTGTGCATTAGAGATAAGGTCGGTAAGATAGTTCTAATCATGCCTCTCTCTCTCTCTCTTAAAAAAATCAATTCTATTAAACATGCTAGCGTTTTCAAGAATCTAGGAAGATGACAAATGGCAATATTGTAGGTTTGGTACTACTATAATGATGATGTGTGAAATTTTGTAATTATAATATATATTATATGTTGATTCTAAGGGTTTTGGGACTGATTCTGGTCGATTCCAATTTGATTTGAATTTGGATTTGGATTGGTATTGACAGCTATTGATTTGATCTTTGAGTCCGTGTTTAAAATCGATTATAAGGTTTATAGGACTAGATCGTGGGTTTTAAGATATAAGGGCGATTCTAGGGTTTTTTTTTTCAGTCTGATTTTGAATTGATTTGGATCAAAATCTATAGAAATCAGTTCCAAGGATTTAGGGGATGGTATCGGTATTGGCAAATACCGATCCGATACCAATCCGAATCGAATGGGAATGGTAGGTAGCGATCTATTTTACCCCTGATTTTTATAAAAGGTACAATTTTTTCCTATTTTACCCCTAAAACGATCCGGATAACTAATTCGGTCAATTCGACCGATCCCATATCGATACTTGAAACCATGATCAGTTCGATCTCCAATTCCAAGTTTAAAATCCCTAGTTGATTTGGCTAGTTCGGACCAATCCCAAATCCGATCATTATAGAATGACATATCTAGGATTTTTGGGACTAGGCTGTTGGTTTTTAGAATTTAGTGTCAGTTCTAGGTTTTTGTGACTGATTCGGATCTGATCCGAACTGGGATCATTAGGGATCAATTTACTCCTTGATTTTGAGTTAAAATTCTAGTATTAGTCAATTTGGATTAGAATTGGTCGTGAATTATCCAACTCCAATAGTTCTAGAATGGTCAATTTAGAATTAGAATCACCATAAGGATTGTTTTAATGCTCAATTTCGAGTTTAAAATCATTGGTTGAATAAACCAATTTCTATCCAAATAGACCATAGTAATCCCTATTTAGTCTGTTTCAGAATGACCGATTATAAGGTTTTTGTCATTAATTCGATCCATTTCCGATTTTGATTAGTTTGATCTAGATTTTATCTAGTATTAGGCCAAACTGAAATCAAAGTTCAATTTCAATTCAAACCGGTTCGATTTTTATTGAGTTGGCTTAATGGCCTCTTGTAGGTAACATGTTCTCTTTTTGTAATTTTCTTAAGTTGTTATAAGGTTTTTTATGGTTTCGATTCGCTTGATCTGGTCCAATTCGATTTTTTACAGATTTGATAAAAACTCAAATCGATAAAGGTTCATTTTACGTTTTTCTTAATCAGTCCAACCCGCTCGGACTGAAAATGGGCACCCTTACTCAAAACAATAGACTCAATCACCCAATGGTTAGTATAATTTTTATGTTTTTTTTTTTTTTTTCAATCCCATGTTGGACTTTAGAGAGACGAGGAATTAAGATTTGACATTCCAAATGTAGTGATGGGTCTATTTGAGGATAGAATTCCATTTCTACCCCTTTTTAAACACTTTGTCATAAAAATGGATTTGGCTCGTCTCCAATTCCAGCTTCTCCAATAAAAGTAGAAGTAGGTTATGACCCTTTTCTAAAGAAGAGCGCATCAGGTTCACGTATGAGAATGTACGAGAACGACTCTGATTCATGGATTTAGAATCAATTTTCTATCTCTTCATTTAATAGATTCTAAATCCACGGACCAAGGATGTACGAGAACAATCTCGTACTTGAACCTGATATGTTTACTCTCTAAAGTACATAGGTTACAGATTTGGCTCGTCTCCAATTCCTACCTCTGCAATTCTCTTCCAATTCCACCTAATCTAGGGACCTGCCCACGAAAAGATTCAACGGCCGATATAAGACATTTTTTGAAAACCAAAATTGCTTATCGTTTTTTTAAAACAAAACTGCTTAAACACAAACCACAAACTCTTCTCTATTCCTTACTTATCGAGCCCAACATGAATGTAAATCGTTCCCAATACCAGACCAACTCCAAGTGCTTCTAATGTGTTGACGAAGCTGCTTAGTTCTGTAAATTATCTTCCAAAATCTGTTGTAAAGGGTGAAGATCTCTGGGACTTTGAAGCTCTTATATCTGATCTCTCCATTATCATTATCTGAAACAGAAATTGAAGAATTTTGATGAGATAGAAGTGAAATTGCAATTTCTGGAGGCGAGATGGGCTTGTTCTCATGAATCTGGTTGAGTATCTCCATTGCGTACTGTAGAGGGTTGAGCTGTGGAGGGACTGTGAACCCATTGGAGAGCAGGAACCCTTGAAGGGAAGAAAGAGTTCCATGGTGAATGACAGTTCCTTTAGATAACAATAGAATGTTATCAATGGTGGAAAGGATCTTGAAGCTGGGCTGGTGAGTAAAGAGTACCACAGTCCAGCAACGGGAGGCGGTGATCGATCGGAGAGTCTGCATTACATTGAAAGCAGAGGAACTATCAAGCCCTGATGTGGGTTCGTCGAGGAGTAACACAGCAGGGTCATGAAGGAGGCTAAGCCCAATCGAGACGCGTTGCCGCTCGCCGCCTGAAAGGCCATGGGCGAGGCGGGTGTGTGCAAGGTGAGATAGACAGAGCTCGGAAAGCAGAGAGGTTACAATTGGTTTAAAAAGTTTTGTGGTCCCTAGGTTACAACTAGACAAACCCTTCATTTATTGCTGCTGTATTTCTTTTTTGGACAGAGCTGAGCTGCTGTATTTCTTTTTTGGACACAGCTGAGCTACTGTATTTCAGTTCAGGTTCTTATTGGACAGGGCGGTGGAAACACAGAGCCTCACTATAGACAAACTTTTAGAGGGTGAGGAAGACGAGAAGGAAGAGAAGTTGAAGGAATGGATGGATAAGGTTCTTTTGGATACTCTGGTGCGATATAACCATGAGTGCCAATAATACGCTTGGTAACAACATTAAAATCAGATTTTGCTAGTCCAACCTGCAAAGTTGGCAATCTTAGCTCTCATGCTTCCATCCAATAGAATGTTACTAGTCTTGATATCTTTATGAACCACTGTTGGCATTGTGTGTTCGTGTGTGTACTGAAGACTGACTGTTAACAACATCGATGGCAATACGTAACCCTTGTTAGGACTTAAAACAAGGAAGAGAAATGCGGGTGTTATGTGGGTGATTGAGAGAAAGGAGCAGTACACATGATTTGAAAATAAACAATGTTAAGAACCAAAATATAAGAACTTAGGTAATATCATATTTGTAATGAGCGACAAGCATAATACCGAAGCAAAAAAAAAAAAAAAGTTCCATGAGAATAGAAGTTGCAGGACTTGCTGAACCCGAGGGGTTGGAACTTAACCCATATTACCTACCTTCTCTTCCTTAGACTCCTTCTTCTTCATCACAATAGGTTCCTTCTCTTCCTTAGACTCCTTCTTCTTCATCACATTAGGTTCTAAGTTAGTAGGCTTTGGTGGAAATCTGGCAATAGGAGGGCCTTTGGGAGGAGGACATCTCCGTGGGAATTGATCCCAATAAGAGTCCAAAAACCAAAATGTTAGGGTCATGTTGTGACTCGAGGGAGTTGAAGTTGAGAGGTGGGAGAGGTGGGCGAGGTAGGATCTGAAATGAGTTGAGTTGATGCGTATAAATGGAAGAGGAGGAAGATGATTGGGAAGAGGAGGGAGATGATGATTTAGTCAAAAATAGAAAAAAAAAAAAATTTAAAAAGTGGTTTAGTCAAAAATAGAAAACAATAGAAAACTAGAATGAATTGATTTTGTATCTTGTACACCTCTCGCCGGCCCATCACCGTAACCCCAAACGCTGAGGACGCAGAGCCCACTCCAGGTTGTATTAGGATCCTCTTTAGCACAGGGATGTGCTACATCTCCTGTAGCACGGCATCACAATTTGACACGTGGAATTTTTGAAACGAATGACTCAGATTGCTGAGAGCGTTAAGAAGTGCTATGTACATGCGAAACAGAGGAGTTATGGACTTCAACCTTGTGATTTGCTCTTGGTTTTCATGGTGGAAAGGGTCTTGAAGCTGGGCTGGTGAGTAAAGAGTACCACAGTCCAGCAACGGGAGGCGGTGATCAATCGAAGAGTCTGCATTACATTGAAAGCAGAGGAACTGTCAAGCCCTGATGTGGGTTCGTCAAGGAGTAACACAGCAGGGTCATGAAGGAGGCTAAGCCCAATCGAGACGCGTTGTCGCTCGTCGCCTGAAAGGCCGTGGGCGAGGCGGGTGTGTGCGAGGTGAGATAGATAGAGCTCGGAAAGCAGAGAGGTTACAATTGGTTTAAAAAGTTTTGTGGTCCCTAGGTTACAACTAGACAAACCCTTCATTTATTGCTGCTGTATTTCTTTTTTGGACAGAGCTGAGCTGCTGTATTTCTTTTTTGGACACAGCTGAGCTACTGTATTTCAGTTCAGGTTCTTCTTGGACAGGGCAGTGGAAACACAGAGCCTCACTATAGACAAACTTTTGGAGGGTGAGGAAGACGATAAGGAAGAGAAGTTGAAGGAATGGATGGATAAGGTTCTTTTGGATACTCTGGTGCAATATAACCATGAGTGCCAATAATACGCTTGGTACCAACATTAAAATCAGATTTTGCTAGTCTAAACTGCAAAGTTGGCAATCTTAGCTCTCATGATTCCATCCAATAGAATGTTACTAGTCTTGATATCTTTATGAACCACTGTTGGCCTTGTGTGTTCGTGTATGTACTGAAGACTGACTGTTAACAACATCGATGGCAATACGTAACCCTTGTTAGGACTTAAAACAAGGAAGAGAAATGCGGGTGTTATGTGGGTGATTGAGAGAAAGGAGCAGTACACATGATTTGAAAATAAACAATGTTAAGAACCAAAATATAAGAACTTAGGTAATATCACATTTGTAATGAGCGACAAGCATAATACCGAAGCAAAAAAAAAAAAAAGTTCCATGAGAATAGAAGTTGCAGGACTTGCTGAACCTGAGGGGTTGGAACTTAACCCATATTACCTACCTTCTCTTCCTTAGACTCCTTCTTCTTCATCACAATAGGTTCCTTCTCTTCCTTAGACTCCTTCTTCTTCATCACAATAGGTTCTAAGTTAGTAGGCTTTGGTGGAAATCTGGCAGTAGGAGGGCCTTTGGGAGGAGGACATCTCCGTGGGAATTGATCCCAATAAGAGTCCAAAAACCAAAATGTTAGGGTCATGTTGTGACTTGAGGGAGTTGAAGTTGAGAGGTGGGAGAGGTGGGCGAGGGAGGAGCTGAAATGAGTTGAGTTGATGCGTATAAATGGAAGAGGAGGACGATGACTGGGAAGAGGAGGGAGATGATGATTTAGTCAAAAATAGAAAAAAAAAAATTTAAAAAGTGGTTTAGTCAAAAATAGAAAACAATGGAAAACTAGAATGAATTGATTTTGTATCTTGTACACCTCTCGCTGGCCCATCATTGTAACCCCAAACGCTGAAGACGCAGAGCCCACTCCGGGTTGTATTAGGATCCTCTGTAGCACGGGGATGTGTGCTACATCTCGTGTAGCACGGCATGACAATTTGACACGTGAAATTTTTGAAACGAATGACTCAGATTGCTGAGAGCGTTAAGAAGTGCTATGTACATGCGAAACAGAGGAGTTATGGACTTCAACCTTGTGATTTGCTCTTGGTTTTCATGGTGGAAAGGATCTTGAAGCTGGGCTGGTGAGTAAAGAGTACCACAGTCTAGCAACAGGAGGCGGTGATCGATCGAAGAGTCTGCATTACATTGAAAGCAGAGGAACTGTCAAGCCCTGATGTGGGTTCATCGAGGAGTAACACAGCAGGGTCATGAAGGAGGCTAAGCCCAATCGAGACGCGTTGTCGCTCGTCGCCTGAAAGGCCGTGGGCGAGGCGGGTGTGTGCGAGGTGAGATAGATAGAGCTCGGAAAGCAGAGAGGTTACAATTGGATTAAAAAGTTTTGTGGTCCCTAGGTTACAACTAGACAAACCCTTCATTTATTGCTGCTTTATTTCTTTTTTGGATAGAGATGAGCTGCTGTATTTCTTTTTTGGACACAGCTGAGCTGCTGTATTTACGTTCAGGTTCTTCTTGGACAGGGCAGTGGAAACACAGAGCCTCACTATACATAAACTTTTGGAGGGTGAGGAAAACGAGAAGGAAGAGAAGTTGAAGGAATGGATGGATAAGGTTCTTTTGGATACTCTGGTGCGATATAACCAAGAGTGCCAATAATGCGCTTGGTAACAACATTAAAATCAGATTTTGCTAGTCCAAACTGCAAAAAGTTGGCAATCTTGGCTCTCATGCTTCCATCCAATAAAATGTTACTAGTCTTGATATCTTTATGAACCACTGTTGGCCTTGTGTGTTCGTGTATGTACTGAAGACTGACTGTTAACAACATCGATGGCAATACATAACCCTTGTTAGGACTTAAAACAAGGGGGAGAAATGCGGGTGTTTTGCGAGTGATTGAGAGAAAGGAGCAGTACACATGATTTGAAATTAAACAATGTTAAGAACCAAAATATAAGAACATAGGTAATATCAAATTTATAATGAGTGACAAGCATAATACCGAAGCAAAAAAAAAAAAAAAGTTCTATGAGAATAGAAGTTGCAGGACTTGTTGAACCCGAGGGGTTGGAACTTAACCCATATTACCTACCTTCTCTTCCTTAGACTCCTTCTTCTTCATCACATTAGGTTCTAAGTTAGTAGGCTTTGGTGGAAATCTGGCAGTAGGAGGGCCTTTGGGAGGAGGACATCTCCGTGGGAATTGATCCCAATAAGAGTCCAGAAACCAAAATGTTAGGGTCATGTTGTGACTTGAGGGAGTTGAAGTTGAGAGGTGGGAGAGGTGGGCGAGGTAGGAGCTGAAATGAGTTGATTTGATGCGTATAAATGGAAGAGGAGGAAGATGACTGGGAAGAGGAGGGAGATGAGGATTTAGTCAAAAATAGAAAAAAAAAATTTAAGAAGTGGTTTAGTAAAAAATAGAAAACAATGGAAAACTAGAATGAATTGATTTTGTATATTGTACACCTCTCGCCGGCCCATCACTGTAACTCCAAACGCTGAGGACGTAGAGCCCACTCCGGGTTGTATTAGGATCCTCTTTAGCACGGAGATGTGCTACATCTCGTGTGGAACGGCATCACAATTTGACACATGGAATTTTTGAAACGAATGACTCAGACTGCTCAGAGCGTTAAGAAGTGCTTTGCACATGCAAAACAGAGGAGTTATGGACTTCAACCTTGTGATTTGCTCTTGGTTTTCATGGTGGAAAGGATCTTGAAGCTGGGCTGGTGAGTAAAGAGTACCACATTCCAGCAAAGGGAGGCGGTGATCGATCGAAGAGTCTGCATTACATTGAAAGCAGGGGAACTGTCAAGCCTTGATGTGGGTTCGTCGAGGAGTAACACAGCAGGGTCATGAAGGAGGCTAAGCCCAATCGAGACGCGTTGCCGCTCGCCGCCTGAAAGGCCATGGGTAGGGCGGGTGTGTGCGAGGTGAGATAGACAGAGCTCGGAAAGCAGAGAGGTTACAATTGGTTTAATAAGTTTTGTGGTCCCTAGGTTACAACTGGACAAACCCTTCATTTATTGCTACCGTATTTCTTTTTTGGACTGAGCTGAGCTGCTGTATTTCTTTTTTGGACACAGCTGAGCTATTGTATTTCAGTTCAGGTTCTTCTTGGACAGGGAAGTGGAAACACAGAGCCTCACTATAGATAAACTTTTGGAGGGTGAGGAAGACGAGAAGGAAGAGAAGTTGAAGGAATGGATGGATAAGGTTCTTTTGGATACTCTGGTGCGATATAACCATGAGTGCCAATAATGCGCTTGGTAACAACATTAAAATCAGATTTTGCTAGTCCAAACTGCAAAGTTGGCAATCTTGGCTCTCATGCTTCCATCCAATAGAATGTTACTAGTCTTGATATCTTTATGAACCACTGTTGGCCTTGTGTGTTCGTGTATGTACTGAAGACTGACTGTTAACAACATCGATGGCAATACGTAACCCTTGTTAGGACTTAAAACAAGGGGGAGAAATGCGGGTGTTATGCGAGTGATTGAGAGAAAGGAGCAGTACACATGATTTGAAAATAAACAATGTTAAGAACCAAAATATAAGAACTTAGGTAATATCACAATTGTAATGAGCGACAAGCATAATACCGAAGCAAAAAAAAAAAAAAAAAAGTTCCATGAGAATAGAAGTTGTAGGACTTGCTGAACCCGAGGGGTTGGAACTTAATCCATATTACCTACCTTCTCTTCCTTAGACTCCTTCTTCTTCATCACAATAGGTTCTAAGTTAGTAGGCTTTGGTGGAAATCTGGCAGTAGGAGGGCCTTTGGGAGGAGGACATCTCCGTGGGAATTGATCCCAATAAGAGTCCAAAAACCAAAATGTTAGGGTCATGTTGTGACTTGAGGGAGTTGAAGTTGAGAGGTGGGAGAGGTGGGCGAGGTAGGAGCTGAAATGAGTTGAGTTGATGCGTATAAATGGAAGAGGAGGAAGATGACTGGGAAGAGGAGGGAGATGAGGATTTAGTCAAAAATAGAAAAAAAAATTTTAAGAAGTGGTTTAGTAAAAAATAGAAAACAATGGAAAACTAGAATGAATTGATTTTGTATCTTGTACACCTCTCGCCGGCGCATCACCGTAACCCCAAACACTGAGGACGTAGAGCCCACTCCGGGTTGTATTAGGATCCTTTGCAGCACGGGGATGTGCTACATCTCGTGTAGCACGGCATCACAATTTGACACGTGGAATTTTTGAAACGAATGACTCAGATTACTGAGAGCGTTAAGAAGTGCTATGTACATACGAAACAGAGGAGTTATGGACTTCAACCTTTTGATTTGCTCTTGGTTTTCATGGTGGAAAGGATCTTGAAGCTGGGCTGGTGAGTAAAGAGTACCACAGTCCAGCAACGGGAGGCGGTGATCGATCGAAGAGTCTGCATTACATTGAAAGCAGAGGAACTGTCAAGCCCTGATGTGGGTTCGTCGAGGAGTAACACAGCAGGGTCATGATGGAGGCTAAGACCAATCAAGACGCGTTGCCGCTTGCCTCCTGAAAGGCCATGGGCGAGGCGGGTGTGTGCGAGGTGAGATAGACAGAGCACGGAAAGCAGAGAGGTTACAATTGGTTTAAAAAGTTTTGTGGTCCCTAGGTTACAACTAGACAAACCCTTCATTTATTGCTGCTGTATTTCTTTTTTGGACAGAGTTGAGCTGCTGTATTTCTTTTTTGGACACAGCTGAGCTGCTGTATTTCAGTTCAGGTTCTTCTTGGACAGGGCAGTGGAAACACAGAGCCTCACTATAGACAAACTTTTGGAGGGTGAGGAAGACGAGAAGGAAGAGAAGTTGAAGGAATGGATGGATAAGGTTCTTTTGGATACTCTGGTGCGATATAACCATGAGTGCCAATAATGCGCTTGGTAACAACATTAAAATCAGATTTTGCTAGTCCAAACTGCAAAGTTGGCAATCTTGGCTCTCATGCTTCCATCCAATAGAATGTTACTAGTCTTGATATCTTTATGAACCACTGTTGGCCTTGTGTGTTCGTGTATGTACTGAAGACTGACTGTTAACAACATCGATGGCAATACGTAACCCTTGTTAGGACTTAAAACAAGGGAGAGAAATGCGGGTGTTATGCGAGTGATTGAGAGAAAGGAGCAGTACACATGATTTGAAAATAAACAATGTTAAGAACCAAAATATAAGAACTTAGGTAATATCACATTTGTAATGAGCGACAAGCATAATACCGAAGCAAAAAAAAAAAAAAGTTCCATGAGAATAGAAGTTGCAGGACTTGCTGAACCCGAGGGGTTGGAACTTAACCCATATTACCTACCTTCTCTTCCTTAGACTCCTTCTTCTTCATCACAATAGGTTCCTTCTCTTCCTTAGACTCCTTCTTCTTCATCACAATAGGTTCTAAGTTAGTAGGCTTTGGTGGAAATCTGGCAGTAGGAGGGCCTTTGGGAGGAGGACATCTCCGTGGGAATTGATCCCAATAAGAGTCCAGACACCAAAATGTTAGGGTCATGTTGTGACTTGAGGGAGTTGAAGTTTAGAGGTGGGAGAGGTGGGTGAGGTAGGAGCTGAAATGAGTTGAGTTGATGCGTATAAATGGAAGAGGATGAAGATGACTGGGAAGAGGAGGGAGATGAGGATTTAGTCAAAAATAGAAAAAAAAAATTTAAAAGTGGTTTGGTCAAAAATAGAAAACAATGGAAACTTAGAATGAATTGGTTTTGTATCTTGTACACCTCTTGCCGGCCCATCACTGTAACCCCAAACGCCGAGGACACTGAGCCCACTCCGGGCTGTATTAGGATCCTCTGTAGCACGGGGATGTTCTACATCTCGTGTAGCACGGCATCACAATTTGACACGTGGAATTTTTTAAACGAATGACTCAGATTGCTGAGAGCATTAAGAAGTGCTATGTACATGCGAAACAGAGGAGTTATGGACTTCAACCTTGTGATTTGCTCTTGGTTTTTATGGTGACCACTGCGCAAATTTAAAATCCATCGGCAGCATCATAGGACTTCAACCTCGTATCTTATTCTCTCTTCTTTGTTCCTTTCTTTTACGGTGGTGAATCCATGGTTGTAACCTCCATCTCCCATAGGTAGGAACCCCAGAGACAATCACCTCACCATCTTCTTTTGGCCGCCAGTTCTGGAACTCCCTTCTCCTTTCCCCATCCTCCTTTGGAGCATGAAACAAATCATGGATTGATTGTTCGAATCCGGGAAGCACGTGTGTAATCGGTGTTTGAGTGTGCCATTCTGATATGGAGGAGCCGCTGCAACCTATACCTTCTTTCTAAAATTTTGTATTTATTTTATTATTTGTTTGTAATATACTCCCATCCCCCTGATTTTTGTCTATCTTTTTGTGATCTTTGCGTTCGTCGGGATCGCCACGCTAAGGCCAAGCTTCGGTAGCAACTACGTGCCTAGTAGCAGCCTCCGGTTGTGTTCTCTAGGTCCGGCAGCCCCTAGACTAGCTTCTCCCACTTTTAGCTTATGACATGGAAGAATTTAAGAGGACGGTATGATAGTTCAGAGAACAAGTTGCCGGCGGCGATAGGCACCAATAAAAATGCAAAGGCTAATTCGAGGTTAGCCACCGCCAAGAGAAGAGAGAACGAAGGAGAGTTATATCATGCATGCCCCATACACCCGATACCCTACTGTTTATATATAGCCAAATGGCCATTACAGCCGTATCAAAATGGGATCTCATTTCAACAGAATTATAGAAATCACATGCTGTGATCCCCTATACGTAATTCTTCAGGACTGTTGGGCATCTCCTTTGTCGTTGAGAGCGTCGTGCTTCTGTCGTTGCCCGAGTTGATGGTGCCACATCCCCAGATGACGTGTCGAGTGGCTCCTTCTCCATTTGAATCGTATCATCACCCACCCCTTCTTGATGAACCTTGTCCTCAAGGTTCATGTATGGAAACTTTTGCTACAGTGCCTCCGTGTCTTCCCAGGATGAATCTTCAAGGGGGAGGTCACTCCATTGTATTAGGACCTGGTTCACTATGTGACCTTGTCTTAATATAGACTGTGAGTCTAGTATAGCTGCGGGTACTGGAGTTGCGTCCTCTTCAGTAGTGTGTAGGGGCCAAGGAGTGATTTGAGCTGAGTGATCCCCGACATATTTTTTTAATAAGATACGTGGAAGACTGGGTGAAGGCGAGATGCTGCCGGGAGCTCCAATTTATAGGCGACCTTGCCAATTCGTTTAAGAACTGGGAATGGTCCAAAGAAACGTCTACCCAGTTTCGGGTGGTTGCATTGAGCAACCGAATGTTGGCGATACGGTTAGAGTTTCACGTAGACCCGATCTCCCGGTTCTAACTCTCTTTCCATGCGAGATTTATCGGCCTGTGTTTTCATGCTAGCTTGGGCACGGGAGAGGTTTAGCTTCAGGTTTTGGAGTACCTCGTCTCTGCTCTGTAACTCCTGGTCCACTGCTGCGATTGGGGATGTCTCTGGGATGTATCTGGACAGAGTTCGAGGTGATCGTCCATATAACGCTTGAAACAGACTCATTCCCGCTGCTGTATGGTAAGCGGTATTGTACCAATACTCTGCCCAATGCAAGTAATTTACCCACCGGGTGGGTTCATCAAACACGAAACTTCTTAAGTACATCTCAAGACATCGGTTTAAGACTTCGGTCTGGCCATCCGACTGGGAGTGGTAGGCGCTGCTCATGGAGAGGGTCGTTCCTTGAAGTTGGAAGAGATCATGCCAAAATTTACTGATAAGGTCACGGTCACTCACTATAGATCGAGGAAGGCCGTGGAGTCTAATAATTTCTGAGGCAAATGTCTCTGCTACCTTGTGACTAGTGAAATGGCTTGCAAGGGCACAAAAATGTGCGTACTTGGTTAGTCTATCGACTATGACCAAAATCGCTGTTTTTCCCTTCGAGTTGGGCAACCCAGTAATGAAATCCATTGAAACCTCTTCCCACACCTTACTGGGAATTGGGAGGGGTTGTAGAAGACCTGCCGGAGAGGTGGTACGGTATTTGGTCTGTTGACAGATAGCGCACGACGCCACAAATTGTTTGATGTACGTTCTCATCCCTTTCCAATATAGATTGGATGCGACCCTATTATAAGTGCGCAAAAAGCCCGTATGCCCACCTACTGGAGATGAGTGAAATTCATAAAGGAATTTCTCCCTTAATGAAGAGTTAGATGCCAACACTAACCTCTGTTGATAATATAACAAATCATTGCGCATATAGTAGCCCTTGTATCGGTCCGGGTCCGAAGCTAATCCCGTGCAAATAGCTTAGAGCTCAACATTGGTAGCCACCTCATCTCATAGCTTTTCTAGGAAATTCAAAACCGGTCCAGAGTAGGAAAACAATACTGTTGATTCTGCAGTGACGCGAGACAAGGCATCGGCTACGGAATTGTCTTTGCCCGGGCGGTACACGATCTCAAATACGAACCCAAGAAGCCGAGAGAGCCAGTGTTGTTGCTCTGGCGTTTGGATAGTCTGGTTGGTGAGCCCTTTTAGACTTTTTTGATCAGTCATAATGAGAAATTGCCACCCAAGAAGGTACTGTCGCCAACGAAAGATGGACTGGGTAATGGCTTACATTTCTCGTACATAAGTGGAGGCGACCTGCATTTTGGGAGAGAGCTTTTTGCTAAAATAAGCCACTGGATGTCCTTGCTGTGACAGTATGTCCCCAATGCCTACCCCCGAGGCGTCCGCTTCTACTATGAAGGGCAAGGAGAAATTTGGTAAGGATAACACTGAGGCGGTGGTCATAGCCCGTTGTAATTCCCTAAAGGCTGCCTGGGCAGCGGTTGTCCATGAGAAGGCCCCCTTCTTCAATAAATCGGTTAAGGGTCCTACCACATGGGTGTATCGATGCATGAACCATTTGTAGTACCCCGTGAGGCCCAAAAATCCTCTCAACTGTCATAATGATTTGGGGATCGGCCACTCCAACATTGCTGAAATTTTATTCGGGTCCATGGCGACTCCTTGAGCGGAAACGATATGGCCCAAGTACTCTATAGAGCGTAGGCCGAACGCACACTTAGACCTTTTAGCATAGAGATCATGCACCTGTAATGCTTCTAAAACCGTCCTTAGATGTGTTATGTGGGCCTCCCATGTTGGGCTATAAATCAGTAGATCGTTGAAGAATACGAGCACAAAGCGGCGTAGGTAGGGGCGGAATATAGAGTTCATTGTGGCTTGGAAAGTTGAGGGTGCATTGGTGAGGCCAAAGGGCATCACAAGGAACTCATAATGACCGTCATGTGTGCGGAATGCCATTTTGTGTACATCCTCGACTCGTACTCGTATCTGGTGATAACCCGAACGGAGATCCAATTTAGAGAAATAATTGGCCCCATGTAATTCATCTAATAGCTCGTCAACCGTGGGAATGGGGAAACGGTCTCTTATGGTAACGGAATTTAGAGCGCGATAGTCCACACAAAAATGCCAAGAGCCGTCTTTCTTCTTGACGAGAAGGACCGGTGATGAGAAGGCACTGGTGCTTGGTCGAATGATTCCTGCCGTTAACATTTCAGTAACCAAGCGCTCTATTTCAGTCTTTTGGAAGTGAGGGTAACGATAGGGCCGAACGTTGACGGGTGATGTGCCTGATTGTAGATGAATTACGTGATCTTGAGTCTTGAGGGTGGTAGTCCTGGAGGCTCAGCAAAGACCGACTCGTATGTTCCGAGCAGAGATTTGATTTCCATATTGCTGTCCCCATCCCGATCTTGCTCCATAGACTGCAACTCCAGTTGGTACAGAGCTGCGACTGCCCCAGTGCTGAGCACCCGTCGAACATTATGGTACTGTAGCTCCATAGGCCACTGTGAGGCATCTCCCACAAAGGTGACACGTCGCCCTTCATCATGGAACTCTAATGTCATCTTACTATAATCAAATAGCACGGGCCCAAGTTGCGCCAACCATTGCACTCCCAAAACCATATCTGCGCCAAATAGAGGTAATATGAAAGCATCAATCTTAATTGGGTGGTTGACCAATTTTACCTGTAATTGTCGGACCAATCCTTCACACTTTAGTCGACTACCGCTGCCCACCATAACGGTGATGTTAGGTGCAGTTTCCACTGCTAGGCCTAAATGCTTCGCAACACGACTCTGAATGAAGTTGTGGGTGCTTCCACCATCGACCAGGACTTGAATGGGCTTTTCGTCGATGTAACCAATGAGGCGCAAGGTAGTTGGCGATTGCGTTCCTACTAGGGAGTGGTAGGAGAGTTCACCAGTAGTTGCCGTCTCTGGAGTGGAAGCCTGTTCGAACTCTTCGCTGGCCGTTCCCTCTGGGGGTTCAACTTGTTCATCCCCATCTTCATATTCTAATAAGAATAGCTGGCGGGTTTTGCAGCGGTGACCTGGGGCATACTTGTCATCACAGTTAGTGTTCTCAGAGGAGAGCTAGCCCCAATTTGAAAGCTTGGACCTGAGATTTGGGACCACACAGGACAGAGGTCCACAATCCCCTTAAAAGGGTATTAAGATATGAAAGGTAGAAACCAGACCTGATCCGTTTATTAAACTCTTCCAAAATTCCAAATCCAAACCATAGTAATGGTTTCAGTTAAATGGTTTGTAAAAGCTTCCAATTAAACGGTTATATTGGTTTTGATTTCATTTTGATGTCGATTTGACTTACCAATTTTGAGCTCAACTGAGAATGAACCTATTTTTGTTGGACTTGAACCTCGGGAATCGAGGTTTAGGATCAAGTTGTAACTTAAGAAATGCAAACAACTATATTACTTTACATCTCATAAATCTACTACAAAACACAAATTGTATCTAAAACCCAATGATTAAACAGTAGCTTAGCCTAGTGGTGGCAGCTTCAACTTGAAGAATGCGGGGGAGGAGGTTGTGGGATCAAATCCTGTCATATATTCTGATGTATGTAATAGTAGGTAGCCCTTGGCTCTACTAGTGCCCAAGTAAGCTGGCAAAAGGATAAAATTATCAAATATTAAGCCACTACCACCACTCAGACTAAGAGATGACAAATCTGGTAGAGGAAGTTCTCCTTCCAAATATGGCACAACTTGTCACATACTTGGCCTGGCTAATGGAACCCAATTAGAGCAAAGCAATCCAAGCTTTAACACCAACTCCATTTCGTTCTCTACGTAATTTATTCCTAAGTTTGGATCCATTGTGTCAAGAATTGCCCCTCTGGTCCAGTAAGAGAACACCCAATCCACCAACACTACTTCCTCATCTTCTGATGCTCTTGAAATTATTGGCCTCCTCCCACAAGCAACTTCCAACATAAAAGTCCCGAATGCGAAAACATCTGTGCTTGTGTTTGCTTTGCCTGTTCTTGAAAATTCTGGTGTAAGATAACCCAAAGTCCCAACCACATGTGTTGTTTCAGGTTGAGTTCCATGGTCATACAATCTCTCAAGTCCAAAATCCCCTGATCTTGCATTAAATTCCCCGTCCAATAGAACATTACTAGACTTGACGTCTCTGTGAACCACAACCTGCTCCCATCCTAAGTATAGATAAAACAGTGTAGATGCTACACCTCTAATAATTCGAAATCTCTGAGTCCAATTCAGTGCCGGCGTTGATGGATCGAAGAGGAACTTGTTTAGACTTCAGTTGAATTCATATAACAAAAGGAGTTCCCCTTTACGCCGGCAATACCCCAAGAGTGTTACCAGGTTCCGATGCCATAGATGACCGACAGTAACAATCTCAGCAACAAATCCCGTTATTCCCTGTCTCGACTCATGAGAGATTTTCTTCAGTGCAACTTCGACTTTGGAGGTGGGTAATACACCTCTATACACCCTACCAAAGCCACCAATACCCAGTAGCTCCTTGTTTTTAAACCCCTTAGTCGCCACTCGCAACTCGCCACATAGAGATCTTTGTACTTGAATCTATGAGGCCCATAATCGAGTTCCCATTCTTCAAGCACTTCAGCATAGTTTCTCTTCCTTTTCACCATGATCAGGATGCCAAAGATCGTTGCCAACACTAAAGCAGCAGCAATTACAGGAAAGCCAATAATCAGAATAGCCTGTTTCTTCTTTAATTTGATGGGTACTTGTGGGGGAAGCAGGGGAAGTTTTGAGAGATCGAGATCTTTTGCTATCCCGTTCAGCTTGAGGCTCCATCCCAACAGATAGTGTGATGCGAAAAGCTGGAACCAGTAGAGGATGAGAAACCTATGAACATGGGGTCCTTGATGACAGGAGAAAGATCTCTAGACAGAGATAACAGAGGAAGAGCAGGTTTAGAAACATTGAATGGAGCTATTGTGACGTTGAGCTGCTTGTGTACACCGTCGTAATCAATCCAGACTTGCATGCAGTCCCCACTTTTCAGGGTTAGGTTTTTGGGCCGACCGTTATTATCGAAATAGGACGCCGGAGCGGAAGCAACGGACTCCAATCCATTGATATCGATACCAATGTGGTTGTCGTTGATATCATTGAACTCAATGTCCTGTAAGGTGTCGAGCTCGACTGCGAATATATGATTGTCTGAATTGCCAAGGTTGCTGATATTGAAGAGACCAAGATATTGGCTTGGATAAACTCCAGATGGGAAACCTCTTTTGGGTGCGATGAAAAAGGCTATACCGTGACCGCCAAACCGGGGGTACTGGGTGATTATGGCAAAGACAAAAGTGGTAGAGAAGGAGAGAGCAGTAGCGTTGCCACCAATTGATGAGGACTGTTTGAGGAAATGAATGGGGCTAAAGTAGTAAGGCATGACCCTTTACTTGCGAGGAAGCCATGGTCAGCTTGAGGAGGCCATTGGATGTGATCTCGGCTGTGCCGTCTAGCCCAATACCATTTTGGACAGCACCCTTGAATCCATTATAGGTGAAAGCAACTTCTTCTCCTACCTTGGCTACCACAATTCTCGCGAGGAGGAACAAAATCGCAAGTTTGAAAAAGGTAAACATGGCATCCGGATTCTTGAAGTCAAAGCTATCACCTCTCCTTCACATTCCGTGTTCTTGATACGTAGAAGCTGTAAACCCCATCTACAGTCATATCGTTATAATTAATGTGTGTGAAAGTCATGGTTATATGGGTCTAGCTGTCTTCTATTAAGTCAAGATAAACCATGAAAGAGAGGACTGAGATTTTCACTTACCTTAATGAAGCCCTATTTCTCAGAAGTCAGAACCGTCCCTAGTCGACTCCATGGTAGTGGTAGCTCCTCTCATCTCACCATTCAGCTTCCCTGTGTTAATGACGGGAAACGATTACATAGTCTCCCTCTCTCTCATGCTTGCTGGAAACCTATGCCTAGGAATGGCCAAGTGGTTACAGTTAATAGGCATTTTTTCTTGGTGGGAAGGAGCAAGTTGTTACATTTAATAGGCATTTTTTCTTGGTGGGAAGGAGAGAATCAGAGAACAGGTGATAAGGATTAAGTCTGAGGGGTGTCAATCGGTCGGGCCGGGCTGGTCTCGGTCGGGTGTAATCAGGTCTGGTGGTATGAAATCTTTACACTATGAACACCCATTTATTTAAACGGGACTGGGTTTGGAGGGCATAGTACGGTTTGTAATCGGGTCGGTCGGTGTCGGGCTTTAATGGGCTACCTTAAACGGGCCTTAAACGAGCTAGGGATATATTTAATTCTAAACGGGCTCTAAACGGGTCTACCTTGAAATCAATTTTTAAGCAGATTAAACTATTGATTTTAAAACTAATGGAGAATAACATTCACAATTCCGGAACCATATCCAAGGGAATCATTTTTTAAAATGTAATTTAAGTTACAAGAATTACACTCTTCTTAACAATTGAATGATCCCAGAACATTACAAACCTGAAATTGGAATTTTGATTCACTGGTATACATAATACAATGAAAGAAAAAGCCTACTTTGGGTAGTTGTCTTTTCCTTCAATTATTACACTACTTTGGGAATTGTTTGACTATGTTAGTTTTTATAGATATTCTGCACATTGTTTGTGTTAAATCTTATTATTTCAATGAAAACCAAGCAGTCTATTTGTGCCAAATGTTTATCTTTTCTCTATATTGTCTTTCTTCACAGTGAAATCACAAATGTCACCATATTTCTCATTGAAATCCCATATGTCAATTGTGTTGTAATCAGCTAATAATTTAGTTCTACCTATTCCTTACTCATATTTTGTAGTATTAGTGGTAGAATAGATATTTATAATTTAAGCATTTTTCTAAATGGGGTCGGGTTGGTCAAGCTAATTGAGTCGTTCCAACGGGCTACTTAAGTGAGTCGGGTCGATCGGATGCCCGACAGGCTATTACTCTGCACCGTAAACACCCATTTAACACTTATTAAACGGGCCGATTTAGGTCCGACCTTAAGAGAGTCGGGCTGGGTCGGGCCTACCGATGCAGGCTCAGGACTGACACATTGCGACAATGTTTTGGAGATTGGGTCACCACTCTGATTAATCTCCTTTCTACCAATCACATCTGTCTGAAAATGGAAAACAAAAAAAGAAAATTACGTGATTACCTATTATTGGGTTTGTCTCTACAAAAATACCCATCATATCTTTGATTGAACGAATTTATCCAAAACGAGTTTAGGTATTAATAAAATAACCAAAATAGTGTTTTTCGTATGTCTTCCTTCGTATACCAACGACTTGCGCGAAAACATTTCTGCAATCCGTTATAATTTTTCCATTTTGTCTTAATTCTCTTCTTCAATCGACTCTAAATTGTCCGATTTCCAGCAAGTATCTTTTTCCATTTTGTCTTCATTCTCCAACCTTTTCTTCTTCTTCCTCTTCCTCCTGCAACTCCACCTGTCCCCCTTCCTCTTTTACTTCTTCTTCCTACAACACCACTCGCCTCCACCCCTTGCTGCAACCCAACCCACCCCAAGAACCTCCACCTGCCACTTCCTTTTCTTCTTTTTCTTCTTCTTCTTCTTCCTTCAACGTTCACTCACCCCTACACCAGGAACCCCTACCCACCCCTTCCTCTTCTTCTTCCTGCAATTTAAGCTCTCTAATTTCAGTTGAAAAGTGGACGAAAGCCAAAGGAAAGAGGAGTGAGAAAAACCCCTTTTGCAATGAACCTCTTTGTTCTCTCTCTTTCTCTGATGGGTGAGGCGATGGAGGCGAAGAGTGCGACGGGTCAGGTGAGATGGCTCTCGGTTGGGGGTTGAGACCTTGGTAAAGGTCGACGCTTGCAACAGTCAATTGAAGTGTGCTGGGATGCGATGAGTGAGACAATATGGGGATCTCTGCTTATTTTTTTCAGTTGATTTAGTTTTCTCTGCTCACTTTTTCCTTTTGCTCTTTTTTTTTATTCCTTGAGTCTTTGTGTAGTTGGGGTTTAACGATCCTTTGGATTTACAATGGTGTTGGTGATCCTCATGCCTTCACACGATTCTCAGGGTTTAGTGGGGGGTTTGTAAGGAGTAGCAGGAAGGGGTAATCCAGCTCTAGGGATAATCAGGAATTGTGAAGAAATGAAGGATAAAAGAGTTTCCACCCAAAGCAAGAGAGAGAGAGATACCTCTTCCTCTTGGTAACTCAAATGTTTTTGGATTTGTAGCAGGGAGATGAGTTCCATGGCCTTTGTAGTGAACAAAGAGGTAATCTCTAGGCTCATCGGAGCCGTCGAGAGAGTTGAGGGCAAGTACGATGTTCTTGACAATGGGTTTAGTGTATAAGATATCGATGTTGATCAAGATGGTGATGTCACCACTCGTAAGCATACCACATAAGGCATAGGACAAACACTATTCTAAGGTACTTTTGAAATACCCAAACTTATTTGATTAAATCGGTGGAACCAAACATAACATGATTATTTTTGTAAAAGTAAACCCAATAGTGGATAATCATGAAATTTAAAAAAAAAAAAAAAAAAAGATAGTGGAACACGAAGGTTGGATCAGGTTCATGTATTATTGTTTTACATGGCATAAGCAGGGTATGCAGGGTACATGATCTGTATGTGTTGTTGAGCCACCCCGGGGCTGGTGACAGAATGCGAAGTTGTAAACTATGTCAATTATTAACTCCTCAACTCTCTAAGGGTCATTGGATGTTTCTTGTATGGGATTGTGATTAGGGGCCAACTTGATTGAAGGTTAGGATTACAAGCAAATGTGCCAAGGGATCATCATAAGAGAATTTGGGTCGTTTTAGATCGAGAACATGTCCTAGGAAAGGGGACCTTTTCATCATATGCTTGTGGGACTATAAGAGGCCAGGGTGATGAAATCAAATTGAAACAATTTATTGAAATTGAATTGGACCATTTAATAAACACTAGCTTAGTGGTGGCAGCTTCCATTTGAAGAGTTGGCATCCAGGAAAGGAGATTGTGGAAGCAGACCCTCTCAAGTGTGCAAGTACTTCAATGCGCATCACCGATGGTCAAGGGTGAGTGTTCAAGTGTTTTTAGATGTTGGACACACTTGAGAGGATCCAGGTCTGGAGTTTGTGGGTTAAAACCCTATAGAATGCAAGGGTGTGGGTGGGTCTGTGTAGGTATAGAAGGCCATGGGCCAGAGGCGTTCAGTAGGATAGAGTAGCCAAAAAAAAAATAAAAAAATCTGAACCATTTAAATAGAATTGATAAATCGTTTATAAATTACTCGGTTCTAGTTTGCATAATGGTTGACATTTAAAATCTAACCAGAACATAAGAAATTCAATGACTTGTTTCCCCTTTTTTTTTTTTTTTCTTGGTGAATGAAAATATATTAAAGAAAAGAAAAAAGGAAATACAAAGCCAAGCCATAGACTATCCAAAGGCCAATGCCTAAATAAATGAAGAACCAAGGGGAGGGGACCAAACAACCATCAAGAGGGATACAAGAAAAACTAAGGGTGGGATAAAAAATATACCAAGAAAAGAATGATACACTAAAAGAAGGGGAGGAGAGAAACAAAAGAAAAGATGCTTAATCAAAATTAGGGGGAATGAGAGACAAGTGGAAGATCTTAAGCCAAAGCAAGGTGCCTATTTCTAAATGAATCTAGGCACCTGGCACACACCTATAAAGGAATTACGTCCTCCTTTCAATAGATTTGAATTTTGATAAAAAAAAAAAAAATACAAGGATAAGATGAAACTATATTCTAATGGTTCTTTTTTATAATGTTAATTTGATAAATCGTTATTGACCCTGGCAAAAATAGGGCCAATTAGGATCAACCCTGTTTCACCCCTACTCATAAACGTATAGAATCATAAGCCACAAGCCACGGTTGGGTCGCTTGTGGAGCTTGGGCTCGACCATTAAGGCCGAAAGAAATGGGGCACTATTGAGATGTTAAACTAAGATGGGACTTTTGATTTACTTTGACACCTTTTCTACTATGACTAGGTTACTTGACATCTCAAACCATTGAACACATTACTTGAAGCCCCAAAAAACTGACGGTGTTAGTCTGTTAGTCATTTTCCATTTCACCCTCACATTGTGACAGGTCGTGTAGTGTTTGGAGGGAGAACTTCCTCTACTGGATCTCTCATCTCTAAGTCCGAGTGCTAATGGTGTAACACTTGTGGATGGCGAAAGCTTTGATGATTTTGTCATGCTTGCATCACAGTCTATTGAAGAATGGGTACGCTCTGAAGGACGTCGAATCTCACCCTATCATTGGTTTTGTTGTAGTCAAAATTTTTTGTTCCTTAAATACCATGGGCACAAGGAAGTAGGAAGAAAAATCATTTCGTGTCCAGTAGGGCTTGTCAATCTTAATATAATTTAGGGTAATATATAGTGTCACCCCTTAGAAAATGCCACTATTAGAGAGATGCCCCCTGTAAAATATCAAATTATACCCAAACCCCCTACTGTCAGTCGTTGTTATGGAATATACCTTATATGCTAATGTCAGCTACTGTATCTTCTTTTAAATACCAAAATGCCTATGCAAAAGGTGAAATATCTAATATACCCTCTAAGAAGTCCCTAACTCCAAACATCAATAAGTTGGGTTAGGTTAGATTATCCTCTTCATTAAGCATGGATACGTGAAGTGAAGCCCAACTGCCTAAACTTTCCTTTAGCTCCTGCTCCCTCTCTGCTTCTTCTCTATCTCTCACTGAATCGGAGCATGAATAAGCACAGGGGAAACAATGTCGAACCACGAAGATGATCTCAATGAGGGAGATTCATCTGCAACGTTGAAGCAAAGGTTCAACGACCAAACTAAGGCAGGAGAGTTAAAAGTTTCTTCACTCTTGGTTGCCTTTCTGTTTTGTTCTTCTCATTCTGGTTTAGGTTTTTTTGGTGATTTGTTTTTGTTTCTGTAGAAAGTTGCACAGACAAAGGAGATCTTTTCTAAACAAGCTGTTCAGACCAAGGAGATCTTGTCGAAACGAGCGGTTAAAATAGCTAACCAAGCGGAAGAACACGAAAGATTTATCAACAAAGTATGTTGTTAATTTCATTGCACTTGTTTCGTTATCAACTGAAGATTTGGTTATTTATTATTATTTTTTTTCTTATATGGTTAGGTGACTCATCTAATTGGGGTTATGGGATTCGATGCCTTATGCTTCTTGCTGGGATGGAGTGAGTAATAGTGTCATTCTCTAAGGGGTGGCGTTGTAAATTACCCTATAATTTATTTTCATTTTTTAAGTCACAATTTGAGCCTAAATCCGATGGTTCAAGCTCAATGAAAATAGGTTTATTCACAATTGAGGTAAACTCGGATCTACAATAAATTAGCAACTCAAACCAATAAAACCATTCAATTAGAACATGCAAAACCATTTAACCAGAACCTTTTAGTATGGTTTCAATTTGGAATTTAAGAACCATTTAATAAACGGTTTAGTTGGGATATTAGCACCCTTAAGTGGACCCACTCCCTGACGTATGGGAGACCCAGATCTTAGGTTTAAGCGTTCAAACTGGGCCTAGCTCACCTCTTTTACCCACTAAATTCATCAAAAATTTCAGGCCCATTAGGTCTACTTCTAACATAACACCTCATTCATCCCAACCCATTTAATTTGTCTGTTCCAATCCTTTCAACTTGTCAGGAGGTTTCCTAAATTCTCCATCACAGGGTGAAGCCCTCGGGAAAGCTATCGCGTACTTGGTGACATTTGGGATTGATTGACCATTGAATTGGAGTCTCCCACTTCCTCCTATCTTAAAGGGCTGAGACTTCAGAGGGTAGTTGATCCGGGGAGAAACTTAGCCATTAGTAGCAGTCAGGGAACGAATCTCATGGGCAAGGGTGGAAGATCCACGAAAAGTCTTCCTATTCATCCGTAATACTACGGCATTACTGTATTCTGATCATCTCCATAATTCAATTATATCAATTTGAAGTGGGAGTGATAGCTATGGCTGGCCAGCCATTTCTCTGCCCTTGTGGGTTTACTGCTATGGATCACTAAGACGAAATGTGAAAGAGCGGTAGAGAACTTTGAGGTACGGTGGTTAATTACAAACATTAGGCTAGCCTAGTGGTGGTATCTTCGGCTTGTGGAGCCGGCACCCAGGGGAGGAGGTCGTGGGATCGAACCCTGTCGTACACATTGTGTGAGTGTGTGTGTGTGTGTGTGTGTTTTTCTTATTTATTCTGTACCTACCCGTGGGTTGCCCAGATGGTTAGGGTGAACTGGGGATTGTGTAGATTAGGCGCACGGTCTCAGGTTCGATTCTCCATCTATGCATCTACGATTGCGCGTAAGCTGATCCGGACACCTTGGTTAACAAAAAAAAAAAAAAAAGGTACAGTGGTTAATTTAGACTCTATTGTTCCAGAATCTGGATGCATAGTTGGTTTCACCTATAATGGATTCGAAGGTGTAGGTAATGGCGTTGAGCTGGACGCGTGGCAGAGATCACATCCAATGGTCTCCTCATGCTGACCAAGGCCACCACGGGAGAGCAGAGTCATGTCTTCTACTCTACCCCATCTCACTTCCTCAACCGATCCCCTTCAGGTGGAGCCGCTGCTCTCTCTTTCTTTACCATTTTTGTCTTTGCTATCCTCTCCCAGTACCCCGATTTGAGCGGTCACGGGATCACCTTTGTCATCGCACCTACGATAGGTCTCCCTGGTGCTCTTCCAAGTCAATCTATTGGTCTCTTGACTCTCTTCAACACCACAAACGTTGGCAATTCAGACAATCATGTTTTCGCAGTCGATCTTGACACCATACGGGACTTTGAGTTCAATTATATAAACAACAACCACGTTGGTATACGATATCAATGGATTGAAGTCTGTTGCTTCCTCTCCAGCGTCCTATTTCGATAAGAACGGTTGGCCCCAAAACCTAAGCCTCGTCAGTGGCGATTCCATGCAAGTCTGGGTTGATTACGATGGTGTACACAAGCAGCTCAGCCTCACATTAGCTCCAATCAATGTTTCTAAACCGGCTTTTCCCCTCTTGTCTCTGTCTCTCGATCTTTCTCCTGTCATGCTGGACTCCATGTTCGTTGTCTTCTCATCCTCTAATGGTCACCTTACCGCATCCCACTATGTGTTGGGATGGAGCTTCAAGCTTAACGGTCTAGCCGAAGAACTTGATTTCACCCAACTTCCCACGCTTCCCCACCAAGGACGTCGACACAACCAGAACCCAGCTATTTTGACCGTAGGACTTCCTATAATTGCTGCTGCTTTAGTGTTGGCAATGATCTTTCGAATCCAGATTATATTGAAAAGGAAGAGAAAATTTGCAGAAGTGCTTGAAGAATGGGAACTCGATTATGGGCCTCACAGGTTCAACTATAAAGATCTCTATATGGCCACTAAGGGGTTTAAGCACAAGGAGCTGCTGGGCATTGGTGGCTTTGGTAGGTTGTATAGAGGCGTATTACCCACCTCCAATATCGAAGTTGCAGTTAAGAAAATCGGGCAACTGCGGCATCAAAACCTAGTAACAGTACTCTTGGGTATTGCTAAAAGAAAATTCCCTTTGGTTTATGAATGCATGCCTAATGGAAGTCTAGACACGTTTCTCTTCGATCCATAAATGCCGATTCTGAATTGTGGTCAAAGGTTTCGAATTATTAAAGGTGTATCATCTGCACTGTTTTATCTGCACGAAGGATGGGACAAGGCTGTGGTTCATGGAGATGTCAAGTCCAGTAATGTTCTATTGGATGGGGAATTCAATGCAAGATTAAGAGATTTTGGACTTGCGAGATTGTATGATCATGGAACTTAACCTCGAACAACACATGTGGTTGGGACGCTCGGTTATGTTGCACCAGAATTTTCAAGAACTAGCAAAGCCAATACGAGCACAGATGTGTTTGCATTTGGGGCTTTTTTGTTGGAAGTAGCTTGTGGAAGGAGGCCGATAAATCCAAGTGCATTAGCAGAGGAAGTGGTGTTGGTGGATTGGGTGTTGTCTTGCTGGAGCAGTGGGTTAATTCTTGAGACAGTGGATCCAAACTTGGGAATAAATTAAGTAGAGCAGGAAATGGAGGTGGTGTTGAAGCTTGGATTGCTTTGCTCTAATTGGGATCCCACAGAAAGGCCAACCATGCCACAAGTGTTGCAGTATTTGGAGGGAGAACTTCCTCTACCAGATCTGTCATCTCTTAGTTTGAGTGGTGTAGTCGCCCAACATTTTTGGATGTTGAATGCTTTGATGATTTTGTCTCGCCTTCTTCACCACTTATTTCAGAATGGTTATTCTCTGGAGTAGTATGATTCTTATGATTCTCACCCTATTGGGTTTAAACATTATAGTCAATTGTTTGTGCCTTGTGCCCTTGTTTGTTCTGTAAAGACCATCATCACCTTTGGTTGTGATCCTATTCCAATAGTGTTTATGCTATAGAGCTATCGAGATAACATTATGAATTATTAACTGTTGCATTTCTGCTTCCACATACCCAAACATAAATAGTTTTGAGTATTGGTCGGACAAACTAAGACGGAGCCCAACAAATCAGGGAAGAATCTGAGCGTGGGCCAAACTAAACTTGACCTTCCAAGGCCAAATTTTTGCTGGTTAAGTCCTGGAATCTCACCTTACCAAAAAGGAAAAAAAAAAAGTCCCAAAATCTTACCTCCACTTCACACCCACACCCACACCCACACCCGGATTTGGATCGTCTCCAATTCTTTATCAATCAATTTTCTACCAATTCCCTACTCCTTGTGGCACGTGTCTCATTCTAATCCTATGGCTGAGAAACAAACCCTTATTTTAGAACCCTTTTCCTTGATCGACCACGACCCGATGGATCAACTCACGATTTGGAGGAGTATATAATGTATTATCTTTTTTTTTTCACCCAACGATGTAGCACACCACATCGTTGTGTGAACCTCGTTAGATCTTTGTGTGTTGTGCAGATATGTGTTTGTGTATTTTCGTATTAGTTGATGTTTGCTATAACACATGTATGAAAATAAACAATCATAAACTGAAAGATGAGTATAAACACTAGCTTAGCCTAATGGTGGCAGCTTTGACTTGAAGAGCCGATGCTAAAGAGAGGAGGTTGTGGGATCAAATCTCTTTAATTTTGGGGAATTTACTAACCTCTTTAATTTTGGGGAATTTACTATCACTTCTTTATACTTAGCTTTTATTTACTAAAACTTTTCTAACTTTTATTTTTTTTCTAATATTCGCTTACTTTTAGATTTTTACATCTTTTTCTCTCGTCTTTTTTAGATTACCCCTCATTTTCACTTGTAACATATTGTACTTTTTTCATATTGATTGGTTCAAATTGATTGGGAATGAAAACCAATACTTTGTATGGGTCCCATTCCTCCATTAGAGGGTGGTGAGTTCCCATATATTTAAATCTCTTTCCACTGGGGAAAGATTAAGTGGTCCGTATCAGTATTGGTTGAGAATGATACAGATCCAATACTTTTATCAATTTTCTTTTATAATTTTTTAATCTCTAAACCCATGTGTCGCAATCCTAACGGGGAATATAATAGTAAATTCAATATTGATCCAAATTAGTAACAGTTGAGATCGATACCAATGCAATAACCATAAAAAAAAATTAGATACTAAGCTCGTGATGATGGATGAGATTAAAAAANTAATGGTTGATGCCTAAATTGGCTATATATTAATATCAGTAGGCCTATTACACAATATATATCTATGAGTGTGGAGGAGATGTTCAACATGGAATCTACTTACCAGTTAGGGAGAATATCTTAGGAGAATTGTTTAGACAATGATTAGACAAAATTCTAAGCTCGGTGCAGTTTTGTAAATTTTTTATGAACACTTAATTATTATTTAATAGTTATATTTGCAAAATGCTTTATAAATGATCCATATCCAATCAATGGTCGAGATTCTCTGTTCTAGATGTTTCAACGAATTAGGGTTTTGGAGATTGTATTTTTCATACCCGAAAATCCGTTATGTGATGTTGTTAAAGTGGAGGGGCTTAAATGTAATGGTTTCTATTACTTAAAGGTTACCAATTTATTTCCATCTATTGTTGCACTTGTTATTAATTAGTATTATTTACTAGGTTACAAATACTAAATACTATAGATGAGTTGGACTCGCCTTGTGCAATCTTAGTGGTAACACCCTATAGGGTCACACCGCAATGGGAACTTGGAACACTCGGCTCACACCACTGGCACACTATGCATGGGAGATTGCTAGATAGTATTCTATAGATATGTAGATAGAGAGAGACAACACAAGTAGCCTACGATTTTAGGGTTTTTTGAAGCTCCCAAAATCGTGGTGATCCTCTTTCTTTGGGTTTCAAGAGCTAGGGTTTGTGAAACCCTAATTCGGAAAAGAACATCTTTGTTGCGTGGATCCTATGTATAGTAGCTAGTTTCAAGTGCTGCAATCATTCGGAGAACCTGCACTTGTGAGTTTTGAGGTAGCCATAAGCCCCACTTGTTTGTGTTTGATCAAAACTGTATACGTTCCACGATGCGTGGATATAAAATTATGTTGGACATTCTTCACCACCATCGCTTTGTTCAGGATGAAACTTGATATGTGATTAGAGGACCTTGGGGTCTACTTGCCTACAGTATTTCAGCATCATCGGACTTGCCACGAGGAAGAAGTAGGTGCCTGTTCATAGGTGACTTATGGTTGTGCTTGTCCATTGTCCATTAATACCCACTTCCTGAAACAAATAAAAAACTAGACCTCTTGTTTGAGCAATGAGCATAGTCCTGTTGGTTTCATCTACAGTACTTCCATGCTTATTCTTTCAAATGGCTTTGATCTGACATAAAATTTCAATTGACCGTAGTCCACCATCTATCTTTACTTTATTAATAAAAAAGGGCATTATTTTTCTTGAATCATTGTTTATTTTGCTGTGCTTGTCTTGCTGTGATTTGAAAAGGGTTAGATGGAGGAATCCAAAATGCTATTTGCATTGTAAAGAAGCTATGAGGAACAATGATGGAGAAGTGGAACGAAAGGAGAGCATTCCCAGCCTTGATACCAGATTCAATCAGACCCTTAGAAGTGTTCAAGGGTATGCTCATTCATAACATTTCCTTTGAAAGGGTACTTTCAATGAACCTAAAGACCTCCAAATTGAGCACTCAACAAGCTGAGAGCCAACACCACTACAAACCAATATAGATCTAAAACCAGTCAAAAAAAATCCTGTCTTCCTGATTTTTCGCCAGGTCTGCCAAGGCCATAGTTTCTTTAATTTATTTTTTAATATGTTGATTATGTGGGAATGCATAGAGTTGTGTAGTTTCCTATAGTCTCATGTTATGCTAAATCAGGCTGAATTTAAAAAAAAAAATTTGCATACATTGAGCTCTTATCTTATTCCGTATCCATTTATGCGTTAGTGCATAAACTCAGCTTGTTTTCTATTTTGTGATCCAGACTGGTTCAAGGTCGCAGTTTCCCTGGAAAAGTTTTGCTAAGCCGGAGATCAGAGTCACTGAAAGATTCTAGCTCAGCTGAAAATCCTCCGGACATTGAAAGGAGTCGATCAGAAGATGATTTCAGGTCAGGTGAACATACGGACACGTCATTTGAGGTAATATTGGCTAAAACTGGCTAATTTGGTCTTTATTTAATATGTGCCCCAATCATCTGGATTTCTTCTCTGAATTAGTTCTGGACTTTAACAATTAAAGACTAGTTTTTATTTAGGGCGAACTTCAAAGTACGAGCAAGGTAACAAATGAGACGACCATTAGTAAACCACCATCCTCCATTACAAACATGGAGAGTACATCCAGAGAGGCTCAGAAGCTCATGTTTGGGGCTAGAGCCACTGATTCTGCGAGGGTTATGAAGTTCACAAAGGAACTCTCTGGATCAACTGTCATATTAGGTATTTGCTTTTCTTTGTTCTCTATTGTCTGCTTTGCTTCCTTGTTTCTGACCTTGAAAAACCTTTATATTTGCAGATATCAGATTTTTTTTTTCCCGTTTTTAAGGGGCCTTAATATATATAATTTATTTTTGCCTTTTTAGACAGACATAATAAAGAATTAAAGATCATAGTGTCGCAAGTTCATGGTATCAAAAATTGAGCCAACCGATAGTTGAATTATCACCTTCGCCATGAATCCTGGGACAATTCATACATCCTCTTAGTTCTATATATATCATACATATATTGTTTGAAACTTGGGGTGAGGGAAGCTTTCATAATCACTCTAGGTCCATAAAACTGGATCATGTGCTAAACATAGTTTATGTACATAAACAATTAGAAGATCTAGATTTTGAATGGGTCCTGACTCCTGACTACTTGCTAATGGGTTTCTAATCACCTAGAGCCACTATGTAACACATAGAAACCAGAACCGTAGTGAAGTTGAAGTGACCGGAACTGAAGAGAAAGTGATAAACAGTAATCTGGAATTCTGGATTTCAGATTTAAACTAAAATATAATGGATTGCTCTATATATTCAGGTATAGGAACAGAATAACAGAAACTGAAATTAATCTAAGGGTCTACTCTCAAGTTTCAGGAGAATCCTAATTGAATTAGGACCTTTCTAAATAGGAAATTGATGGCAGTACTTGGATCAAAAGCAAACAACAATTCCAGATTTACAGTAGATCAGAAATCAGATTTAAGGGCAGAACATATTTTGATTTAGGATCTGAAACAGGGTTTAAACATTAACTTATTGCAGTAATAACAATTTCAGAAACTCAGGAATCCTAACAGAATAGGACTCTGTTATGATCTGACACAAAGTTTAGCTTTTGAAACCAGGAAAAAACTCAGAATAACATCCGATTATATGACCTGAAGTTAGAGTTGAAATCTGAGCAATATTAAGCAAGAAATAAGGATTTAGTGTGCGCAGGAAATTAAGGTTAGAACTGACCTGTTGCAAAGTAAGAAATGAAGAAAATATATGACCTGAGCTTTCCTGCTCAAGCCTTGACCAGCATCCCACTGATCAACCCAGCATCTACCAGGCAGCCACTGCATCTCACGACTATAAATCTGAATCTCACTGATTTTATTGGTAGAAACCAAGCTTTATTCAACATAAAATTCATATCTTGGGCCTGTGGGCATCACATGTTTTATAGAAACAATTGACTTCTTAGATACAATTGGACTTGGAATATGAACACATCCAACCACAATTGACATTTTGGACTGCTTAATGACAGCTGTCCAGCCTTCTAAAGACAAAAGAAAATACATCAACATAAGTTCCACAATCTGGTTTTGAAGAGAACCAGAAAACTGGTTCAGACCATTCCAAGACTAGACCAAGCTAAACCGCAGGCCTATTCTGGCCTGTTCTTCATCCTCCTGCAAGCATACTTGTGAAGGAACCTGGATTCTGCATCTATTGCAGTTAATCTAGTTGATCAGCATCTGGTCACCAAAATGTTGGCTGAATCTTACGACTTTGGTTCTTTGTTACGGCAATGACAGATTAATATAAAGAGAAGATAAATGAAAAACAGGAGCTGGGCTAGGATTTCCCACAAATCTGCATGAAACAGCCACCCCAACCACAAATCCTATGCAACTACCTGCAAATTTACCCTATGATGCAGGAACATCCTAAAGAAGAATTCTACGAGTAACCATTGGGTCAGTTCGGTGTTTGGGAGCATTGTATTCCAGAAAATTAGTTATTTTGCCACTGTTCTTAGAGCTTTATTTTGGAGACCAAAACTTCTCGCTTTGATTGCTCTTGGTTCTGTTAAAAGGCTTATCCATTTACTTTCCTAACATAATCAAGATCTTCCACTTCCAAGTTGTATGTGTAACGTTATAGCCATTTTAGATTAGGTGTCACTCTGTGATGTGATATTTGTTTTGGAAAGTTTAATTAGATTGTAGCCTTATTTGTGTTATTTCTTAAGTTGGTAGTTTATTATGGGAAAAAGAAGCTACCCGCTTGCGGTCCCCCACACCCTGACACAGCAGGGTGCAGAAAGACCATGCTGCCTCTGCCCCACCATACACTGAAGATGCTCCCGTGCTCCCTTCCATTGGCCAACACACTGCCATGTTCCTGTGCCAGCAGGGTCGCGTTCTTTTTCCCTTTATTTATTTACAATCCTTTTTTCCCCATAAAACTAACGTTGCCCTCCAATGATTCATCCAAACCCATATCCGGCTGAGGCGCAGTTGGCACTATCGAGCTCTAATATCCACAAAGGCAGTCAAAACATACATCGATGATAATGCAAATGCAGCCCTAATAACTTAACCATGATTGAATTGCCAATCCTAAAAGAACCAGTACTTGCACCACCAACAACATCATCAACAACAAACAACTCACCATATTGTTACTCTTTCAAGCTCAACTTGAAAAAGAAGTTTGTTCTGAAATCCCTACTGCATTTTGGTCTCGGAAAACACATATTGTTACTCTTCCATATGAAGATGACTTTTCTGAAAACCGAATTCCCACAAAAGCTCTGGCAGCTCAAATGCTTGATCATTTAAGGGAAACCTGTCAGAAGAAGATTTCTGAACTCCTTGCTAAAGGTCTTATTAGACCTAGTAAATCTCCCTAGAGTTGCACTGCCTTTTATGTAAATAATAATGCTGAAATTGAACGTGGTGCACCTAGACTTGTGATCAACTATAAACCTTTAAATAAGGTTCTTAAATGGATTCGGTACCCTATCCCTAATAAAAGGGATCTTCTCAATAGATTATACGCCTCCAGCGTATTCTCTAAGTTTGATATGAAATCTGGGTACTGGCAAATTCAGATAGCAGAAAAAGACAGGTATAAGACAGCTTTTGTTGTCCCATTCGATCAATACGAATGGAATGTTATGCCTTTTGGCCTTAAGAATGCTCTCTCTGAATTTCAAAATATAATGAACCAAATTTTTAATCAATATTCGCAGTTTATAATTGTGTATATTGATGATGTCCTTATTGACTCCCAGGACATTGCTCAACATTGGAAACACTTTAATATCTTCCTTTCTGTTATTCGTCAAGCAGGATTAGCTGTCTCAGCTAAGAAAATAAAATTATTTCAAAATAAAGTGCATTTTTTGGACACTATATTTCATTCGGCTCCATTATTCCCATTGAACGAGCCATTCAGTTTGCTAATAAATTCCCTGACGAGATAACAGAAAAAACTCAACTCCAAAGGTTTCTTGGTAGCCTAAATCACATTGCTGAGTTCTACAAGGATTTAGCAAAGGATGCCAAACCGTTATTTAACAGGTTAAAACAGCAACCTAAACCTTGGACAACTGTTCATACTGTCGCTATCCGAAAAATTAAGTTCAAAGCCAAGGAGCTTCCGTGCTTAAACTTAGCATGACCAGATTGTTTTAAAATCGTTGAGACTGATGCATCCGAATTCGGATTCGGAGGTATCTTGAATAAAAAATGTCCTAACCTTCCTAAAGAAGTTTTAGTACGTTTTACTTCTGGCACCTGGAATTCTACTCAACAAAAATATTCCACAATAAAAAAGAAGATTCTTTCACTTGTTTTGTTTATAAATAAATTTGAAAGTGATCTTCTTAATCAACAATTTCTTGTTCGAGTGGGTTGTAAAGCGGCTAAAGATGTCCTTGAGAAAGACGTAAAGAATCTGGCCTCCAAACAGATCTTTGCTCTATGGCAGTCGCTTCTTTCTTTTTTTATTTTAATATTGAATTTATTAAAGGAGATACTAACAGTTTACCTGATTTTCTAACCCGAGAATTCTTGCAAGGCTCCTAAACAGAAGGCCATTATCCCTGCCTCTTCTAAAAAAGATGTTGCCTCCTCTTCTTCAAGGAAACTTTAAGAAGAACCCACTTCTATTTCATCCCAATCTCCTGCAACAACCTTAAATAAGGCTGTTAATAATTCTCCCTTCATAGAAACCAATTTTATTCCAGTCATTCCCATTGAAAATATTCACCTCTGTCACACTCCCTCAGAACTTGCCACCATTTACCTCCACGACCATCTCCATCCATCTTCTGGTGATAAAACTCGTTATTTATATGAAAGAATTCTTGAAGAAACTCAGAGTGCTAATATTCAACACTCCTATAGAAGTGCTTATGTCAAGGCTTATTCGAAGCTCAATATAATAAACATCATAAGAGATCGTGAATGGGGACCTTTGCCCTCATTCAAACGAGAATTTCATGATGTCTCTAGGTTGATTGAACTCTTTGAATTTAGTAACGGATTGCTGAAGAGATGTAGGAAGGAACTCCAAAGCAGGTGGTCCCCAGGTGAAGAACCATTGTAGAAACTAGTTCGGCACGCCTAATATGGTGTGTTGAAGACGAAACTTCACGAACTAGGAATGGGTTTCATGATCATTCTGATATAAGAATATCATGTCCCAAGCTTTGACATAATCGGCATAATCATATGACCTGAGTTTAAGGCCAGAGACATCATGGAATTCTCATTTGAATGAGGGCGAAGGTCCCCATTCACGATCTCTTATGATGTTTATTATATTGAGTTTCGAATAAGCCCTGACATGAGCACTTCTTTAGGAGTGCTGAATATTAGCACTCTGAGTTTCTTCAAGAATTCTTTCATAGAAATAACGAGTTTTATCACCAGAAGATGGATGGAGATGGTCGCAGAGGTAAATGGTGGCAAGTTCTGAGGGAGTGTGACGGAGGTGAATATTTTCAATGGGAATGACTGGGATAAAATTGGTTTTTATAAAGGGAGAATTATTAACAGCCTTATTTAAGGTTGTTGCAGGACATTGGGATGAAATAGGAGTAGGTTCTTCTTGAAGTTGCCTAAATCCTGATCATTCCCGATCCTGTCTCCAAATGGTGTCAGGGCCAAGTTGAAAGTTGCCATAGTCGTAAAGACCATTCAGTTGGTAGTGTTTCACCCTTGTCATATAGACCTTCACCCAAGTCGTATTGACCTACACCCAAGTTGTACTCAGCCGTGTTGCCGTGGATAGGCGTTTAAAGGCATAATAGTATTGATAGCAGGTGGTATTGACAGAAGGATATATAGATCGAAACCTTTATTGACTCGAAACACTAAACTATGGCTTCATACTTTAGATATAGTTCGAGAAGATCATCTTCTAATGCTAGCACAAGCGGAAGGACTTATGATCCAGTTCATAATTCCGAAGAAGTGGTTTTCAGAAACTTAGAAGCTGCCATGAATAATTATACCATTCCCCGGATACCTGAATCTGAGGTATATCATAAAGGAACTTTTGTTTTTCATGGTGACTATGTCATAAAGACTAGCGAAAACACCCATACTCTGCTCTCTAACCAAGAACAAATCCAACTCCTGTCCAGTTCTCAAATTCAGAGGCGTAGAGATCGTGGATTTAAGTTTATCCACATTGGATTAGTGCAAGTGGCACTGAAACCCTTAACTCTTCTAGGGTTAAATAGTGTGGTTTTTGCTACTATTAGAGATGCCAAAATGCTTGATTTTAATGAATCTCTAATGGGTACAGTTGAAACTAGTCTCTATGAAGGACCAGTCTATTTTCAGTGTAGACCAAATCTTACTATGTCCTTAACAGATACTAATATTCTTGATGGTACTGTCATTTCTTTGAAGACTTATGGATATCGTATCGCTCCGGGAACTCAAAATCTCGCAGTGATTTACCGTATCTATTATAAAGTAATGACTACTGTCGCTCCTAATGCTAAGGTTATAGATCTTCGTGGGCAAGCGGTGTGTTTCCAGGCTAATTCCAACCGGTCTCAAATCTTTGTCCCCTGGTGTATTAGATGGTCGGAAATCAACCTTCCAGAATCTTGGACTTTAACCTTTGTGGCTCAACCTCAGCCACCTTTCAGGACTACTCCATCTTGGATCACCCAACTTCCATTTGGTGATGTTGAAATCACTTTTGATCGTAGACTCGATAATACTCGTAGATCTACTTCTTCTGTGATTTCTTCTTCCTCTGAGTATCCCACGTACCAAGTACCTGCTCGTGCTTCTTCATCTCGAGCTCAGAGTGAGATATTTGATGGAATAATCAATCTTCAAGGTACAAACCGTACACCTACTGAGGTTAATCAACCTGTCTATAGTCCTCCTAGAGAACCTTCTCAGGCTAATCAGCCACCTATTGTTCCTATTGATACGAAAAATAGGTCCTCATCTCCAACACTCTTTGATCGCAAGCACCCTTGGGAATACGTATGCTTCATATCACTGAAGAACCCAAATTCCAAATCAATAAGTGATTCTTTATTCAGGAATATAAGTCCGTTAGGAATGCTAGGAAACGTCGGATCTTTAAAGAACACTATTCCAATCCTCAGCGGCAAGAGCTTCATGAGAAATGGGTTTCTCATATGGAAACTCATCAAATAAATCTCCCATTTTTTCAATGGTTAAAGATATACCTTATAGAAAAATCACCTAGCCATCCACAGGTGAATAAGATTAAGAAGGTATCAACCACTTATGTTACCAAGGAAGGAACATAAATGGAATCTGTTCATCCTCCTCCTCAAGCCTTAGAGATAGGAACCAATCAGATGGCTACTCCTCTTAAAACTTTAAGTTATACATCCTCTCCGTTAACTGAATCTCATCTTAGTCAAGTTGTTGAACAAAACAATTATACTACTTTGTCTTCAGTCCATAGGAAGCCAGATTGATTGTATAAAGGCTTCTACTCCGTTTACCTCCTATGCTAATATTGAGCATAACTTAAAGCCAAATTGGCAAGCCCCTGCTTCTTAGCCTAGAAGTAACCAATCTGTCATTTTTAAACCTCCTCCTGTTTTGGATGTCCCAATTAGAAAGATTGAGACAACCATCATTGATGAAATTGTATCCCGTCTCAGCCAACTTCAGGTTTCTAAGGACAAAGAAAAACAAGCTATGGCTCTTTCTCTTGCTGAACCTTCTAATTCAAAGATTGAAATTGCTGAGAAAGAATTCCAGTCTATACTACCTCCACAGGCAGCAATTCCTGAGCCAATTCCTCAGTTTAATTGAGTTATGAGGAAAGCTCATAAAGTTATGCCTACAGCACCGACAAACTACTACTATCCTCGGCCTTCTCCTGTAGACCTCCAATTTGAAATGGAAGGCGAGCCAGCTAGTTTTTCGGTTGACGGTAATTCTATTATTGAATGGAATATTGATGGTTATCTGAATATCAAATCATCATTCTTCTAAAGCAGATGCTTATGTATGCCACAAAGGCTAAACAGTATCAAACATCCGATTTGGCTGTTGCTAAAATGATAGCAACTTGATTCTCCGGCCAACTTCGCGGTTGGTGGGATTTCTATCTGTCCAAAGAGGTTCAAAATCAAATCCTAAGTGCTGTTACCAGTGTTCCACAGAACCAAACAGAACAGCTTGCCGATGGTTCTTTTGCTCAGCGAACAGTTTATATTAATCATGAAGATGCGGTAAACACCCTAGTTTATACTATAACTCTCCATTTTGTTGAATCAGCTGAAATCTTAGCTGATCGAGCAAGAGAACAACTTATGAATCTTCGATGTCCTACACTATCTCATTATAGATGGTATAGAGATGTCTTCTTTGCTAAAGTCTTTACTAGAGATGACTGCAACAATTCTATATGGAAAGAAAAGTTTATCTCTGGTTTACCTCCCTTATTTGCTCAAAAGGTAAGGTATAGACTTAAGGCAAAGCATAATGGCACTATTCCCTTTGAGCAATACATATATGGGGAATTAGCTGCTGAAGTTTACAATAAAGGTCTTCAACTTTGCACAGACCTTAAACTAAAGAAGCAATTGTCTAAAGAGAGACAAGCTGGATTTAGAGAACTAGGAGACTTTTGTGAGCAGTTTGGATACGAGAAGATTCGTCTTCCAGGATCTAAGAAGACTCATAAAAAACTCTCTAGGTTTTCTAAGCCTAAATATCAGGCTAAGCAATATAAATCTAAACCTAAGCGCTTCTTCAAGAAACGCTTTTCAAAATCCCGTCCTCAAAATTCTTTTCCTACTAACAAACCTCTTGTTTGCTATAAGTGTGGAAAAGTAGGACATTATAAGAATAATTGTCGAACTAAGGCAAGAATTAATGCTTTAGAAATTGATAACTCTCAAAAGCAAAATCTTGAAAAGGTCTTGTTCTATATCTCGTCCGACCTTGAGTCTAACACCGAATCTAACTTAGATTAAGATATTGCTCAACTTGAGTTCAACAGTGATTCTTCTGAGCCTAAAAGCCAGACTCTCCATTGCAGTTGTGATCCTTTTCAGGCAATGCTTAAAGAAAATGGCTTGATGGTTCTTTCAACTGAAGAGTCATTTCTCTTAAAAGCAATAGACCAAGTAACTGATCCTGCAACTAAGGCCCAACTATTACATGAATATATTACATTAGTTAAGGATACTACTAGGTCTTGCCTTGTTCCTGCTTTACAGCCTGCGGTGCAAGATTATAGTTTTAAAACTATAATCAATCGGGTTAAGGCTACTTCTCAAGCCTGTGAACCCACTATTCAGGAACTTAGAAGAGATCTCAACGAAGTTAAAACTGAAGTTAAGAGTCTTAAACAAAGAATTCAGACTCTTGAATTATATAATGAACACCAAATGATTGAGCCAGACTTCGAAGAAGAAGCTTTCTTTAAGGATCTACTAGTAACTCAAAATACAATAGCTAGTACCTCTGCAACTACTGCTGCAGTTTCTTTTGAAGATGCTCAAGTCTTAACTATTCAATAGGTTCAAACTCATCGATGGCACATAATGATCGATATTGTTATCAATCGAGAGTTTAGCCTAAAGACTATCGCCCTAATAGATTCAAGCACGGATATTAATTGTATTAACGAAGGACTCGTACCCTCGCAATACTTTGAGAAGACTACTCAAAAGCTAGTTACTACTGACGGATATAGAATGCAGGTTGAGTATAAACTCCCATCTGCTTCTATCTGTAATAATGGACACTGCCTAAGGACTCATTTTATAATGGTAAAAAGACTTTCTCAATTCGTTCTTCTAGGCACTCTGTTTCATTATGTGGTTAATCACCCTATTACTTTTCATTTCATCGAACCCCCATAAGTTCTTACGGTGAATGAAATCCAGACTCAAATTCCATCCAAAGAAAATTTTATATGCTCTTTATCATCAGAAATCCAACAGAAGAGCATCCAATAAAAAATTGATGACCCGACCTTTCAAGTTAGTGTTAAAATTAAGGGAAACCTGTCAGAAGGAGATTTCTGAACTCCTTGCTAAAGGTCTTATTAGACCTAGTAAATCTCCCTGGAGTTGCACTGCCTTTTATGTAAATAATAATGCTGAAATTGAACGTGGTGCACCTAGACTTGTGATCAACTATAAACCTTTAAATAAGGTTCTTAAATAGATTCGGTACCATATCCCTAATAAAAGGGATCTTCTCAATAGATTATACGCCTCCAGCATATTCTCTAAGTTTGATATGAAATCTGGGTACTGGCAAATTCAAATAGCAGAAAAAGACAGGTATAAGACAGCTTTTGTTGTCTCATTCAGTCAATACGAATGGAATGTTATGCCTTTTGGCCTTAAGAATGCTCTCTCTGAATTTCAAAATATAATGAATCAAATTTTTAATCAATATTCGCAGTTTATAATTGTGTATATTGATGATGTCCTTATTTACTCCCAGGACATTGCTCAACATTAGAAACACTTAAATATCTTCCTTTCTGTTATTCGTCAAGTAGGATTAGCTGTCTCAGCTAAGAAAATAAAATTATTTCAAGCTAAAGTGCGTTTTTTGGGACACTATATTTCATTCGGCTCCATTATTCCTATTAAACGAGCCATTCAGTTTGCTAATAAATTCCTTGACGAGATAATAGAAAAAACTCAACTCCAAAGGTTTCTTGCTAGCCTAAATTACATTGTTGAGTTCTACAAGGATTTAGCAAAGGATGCCAAACCGTTGTTTAACAGGTTAAAACAACAGCCTGAACCTTAGACAACTGTATATACTGACGCTGTCCAAAAAATTAAGCTCAAAGCCAAGGAGCTTCCGTGCTTAAACTTAGCACGACTAGATTGTTTTAAAATCATTGAGACTAATGCATCCGAATTCGGATTCGGAGGTATCTTGAAGCAAAAATGTCCTAACCTTCCTAAAGAAGTTTTAGTACGTTTTACTTCTGGCACCTGGAATTCTACTCAACAAAAATATTCTACAATAAAAGAGGAGATTCTTTTACTTGTTTTGTGTATAACTAAATTTGAAAGTGATCTTCTTAATCAATATTTTCTTGTTCGAGTGGATTGTAAAGTGGCTAAAGAAGTCCTTGAGAAAGACGTAAAGAATCTGGCTTCCAAACAGATCTTTGCTCGATGGCAGTCACTTCTTTCTGTTTTTGATTTTAATATTGAATTTATTAAAGGAGATACTAACAGTTTACCTGATTTTCTAACCCGAGAATTCTTGCAAGGCTCCTAAACAGAAGGCCATTATCCCTGCCTCTTCTAAAAAAGATGTTGCCTCCTCTTCTTCAAGGAAACTTCAAGAAGAACCCACTCCTATTTCATCCCAATCTCCTGCAACAACCTTAAATAAGGCTGTTAATAATTCTCCCTTCATAGAAACCAATTTTATCCCAGTCATTCCCATTGAAAATATTCACCTCTGTCACACTCCCTCAGAACTTGCCACCATTTACCTCCACGACCATCTCCATCCATCTTCTGGTGATAAAACTCGTTATTTATATGAAAGAATTCTTGAAGAAACTCAGAGTGCTAATATTCAGCACTCCTATAGAAGTGCTCATGTCAAGGCTTATTCGAAGCTCAATATAATAAACATCATAAGAGATCGTGAATGGGGACCTTTGCCCTCATTCAAACGAGAATTTCATGATGTCTTTGGCCTTAAACTAAGGTCATATGGTTATGCCGATTATGCCAAAGCTTGGAACATGATATTCTTATATCAGAATGATCATGAAACCCATTCTTGGTTCGTGAAGTTTCGTCTTCAACGCACCTTATTAGGTGTGCCGAACTGGTTTCTACAATAGTTCTTTACCTGAGACCACCTCGTGTGGAGTTCCTTCCTATAGCTCTTCTGCAATCAGTTACTAAATTCAAAGAGTTCAATCAACCTTTAAACTCCCGAGCTCTCTTCGTCCAATTCTTCATATTATACGAAGTTCCCTGGATTCTTCAATGGAAGTATCGGATGTCTACTGATGACTTTGAAGAATGGAACTATGTTCCCCAATTAGAACACCATATTATGGTTAAATGGTGGGATAAATTTGACATTTCACCTTTAACTGGCTCACGATTTGTGCCTAAACAAGGCATTAGTTCCGATCTACCCCTTGTATCTTCCTCAACAACGGCAGTCTAGACGCCATTTTTTAACATTTTCAATACCACTAGGCGTCGTCTTCCGTTTTTGTCAGATGAGCAAATCCAAGAGTGAATTCTAACAGCTATCGGGTTTAATATTTAGCCCGACAATCCAGCCCCGTCATCATCCTCATCTACATCCGCTCTTTCTCCTTCGGATGACGGAAGCCAATTCGCTCAACGGTCTGATTTCTAATGGCCCAATAAAAAAAAAAGGGGGGGGGAGGGAAGAGGTCTCATTACACCTTGACCCCGTGCCGTGATAATCAAACACGCCATTCTGATTCTTGCTAGATGTCAAGCATCCACATCTAGTGCCACCCCAGTTAGACTGACGTCTTGGCATGCGTCACGCAACACTATAAGCGCATTATAGTGAGTGTCACGGGTGGACACTTTAATAATTCACCTATTTGAGACTCTTCTGAAAAACAGTGGGTCATCCCATGTGGAATGCCTGAGAATCTCATTCGTGGCTTATTTTCAGTCACACACCTGAACTACACAACAATATAATTTTCGGCTGAAGCTTATTAGCTTCTGACAATAACCCCACACCTTATTAGGTGTACCTAATTTGTGATAAGAACACCTTATCTTTAGCTGTTCAAATGTCACATCCGGTTGGTTTGATGCCTACTCGACGCCAACTCTATCAAGGCCCATCAATGCATCTCCCAACTAATTTTGAAGAAATTTTGGTGTCCGCCATCTATAAAAGAAAGCTCCTTCTCCTTAGAAGACACCACGAAATAAGACTAAGAAGAATAGATTAGTATTTTCTTCCTATGTTTGTTTGTGAGTAGAGTTTGTGAGAGTTTTTTTTTCCATTGAGTGTGTTTGTAAGAAGAGTGAGATTAAAGTCTGTGTGCAATTCGTGTCTGTGTGCTGTATATAAGTGTCTGTGTGCACTTCTGCAATTCTGTAATTCAAGACCCATATGTAAGTCTTGTCTTCTTTAAGCTTTATTTTTCATGTATTATGCTTGCAATTAGAAAGTGTAAAGATCAGCTTGCTTTACTAGACAATCTGTTAGATATTTCTTCTGCTTATATTGAATTTTATTTGTCTTTTTATTCTCAAGATCCAATCTACTTCTCTCAACTTCTAAACGAAGAAACCATCAATTTTGCTGAAATCAAATCTAGGAAAAGACAAATCCTTTGCCTTCTTGGTTCCCTCGCTGCCTAAATCTTGATCATTCCCATTCCTGTCTCCAAATGGTATGTTTGAGCCTTTGAGGCCATACTTGAGACAAGGCCTAAGCTATGCATGCCTTTTGTCACAATTTCTCTTAGAGTTTTTTTTGGTCTACCCCTGCCTCTTTTTGTTCCTTTAATTTGAATAAGATCATTCCTTTGTACTGGAGCATCCAAAGGTCTATGTTGAACATGGCCATGCCACCACCCTTCTCATAGCTTATTGTGTATTGGAGCTACTCCCAAATCAGCTCTAATATGATCATTCCTTACTCTATCCTTCCTAGTTTTGCCACGTCCATCTCAACATCCTCATCTCAGCTTGGTTGAGTTGATCTAGATGATGCTTCTTAATTGCCCAACATATGCACCATACATCATAGCCGATCGTATGATTGTCCTATTGAATTTTCATTTTAGTTTTAAAGGAGTATGTCGATCACACAACACTCTGGACACACTTCTTCACTTAATCCATCCTATTTAATTCTCTTTGAAAATCATTCTCTATATCATCATCTTTATTTATGATATAGTGATTGAGCATAAATGCCTAAAATAATCACTTTGCGTGATCTCCCCTTCCTCAATTTTCACCACCTCATTATCCGTCATAAAGTTACACACAATATACTCCGTCTTCTTAGTCCGTTCTATGTATCTTAGAACCTTTTGATTCCAAGGTTAATTTCCATAACTCCAACTAGACGTTAATCCTTGCTTTTGTTTTTATAGTTTTGTTCCATACTTCTACCTAATTATGATATTTTCTCTTTAAATTTATGCATCTTGGAGAGTCATTGCATCAATTGGCTTGGAATGGTGTAACTCCACATCTGCGCCCAATTGTATGGAGGCTTCTTCTGGTATGTTTTATATTTAATGTTCAGTTATTAAGCATTAGATACTAATGTTGTTAGTCCAATTTTCATTAACTTGATACTAATGTTGGATCATTTAGATGTATTTATGAAGCTTGCTTTCCCTGTAGAAGTTTAGAGTTTATGTTCTAGCACTAGTGGCTGGGCAATCTGGGTATTTATGGTTTCGTTTGTTTTGTTTTATTTTGATTTGAGGATATGTAGTAGGGGTATAGTAATGGTATAAAGTATTCCACCGTATTGTATCATATCATATCCGCCGTTTCGGTATTGGTTAGTATCGATGCGATACAGGCCAATGCACATCTTTTTTTTTTTAAGTAGTAAGTATCGATATGTGTCATACTGTATCGGCCAATACAGTGTGATACAACCATTAAAGGCCCATGTGGGGTTTTAGTCTTGATACAAAACTCATAAAAACAAAAAAGAAAAAAAGGCGGGAAGAACCAACCGAGAGTCCTAAAAATGCCCTTTGACCAAGTTTTTTGCATAGATTTGAGTTGGGGGTTTTAATCTAAACTAAAAAACTATTCAAAGGGTGACTAAAACCTAATTTTGGATCATTCAACAAGGTGAAATAAGAAATTAAAGGAGATTTCCAAAAAAAATATATTTTTTTAAAACTTAATCTTTGTGTTTAAATTATTGTTTTTGTTCAAGAATTTTCACAGGAAAAAACAAAAAAATTTCATGTTTATTTTATTTTGTTTTTTTCATTTCTTCCAAAAACCAACTGCTATGCCTTTAGGAAAATTCTTTGTACTAGATCTACATCAGATCTATCAAGTATCAACTGCAATAGTTATGGTAATGTGCCCACATTACCATAACTATTTCGAATGTGGTCAATATCGTGCTTATGTCCGGTCAGTGCACTACATCATCCTAGTTGCTCCTATTCTTGAAGACCCTTCCATCTATAAGTTTGAACCACCCCGACACTCTTCATGGCAATAGATTATTACTACAAATAAGAAACCTCATCCTTTATAACAATTTCAATTCAATGGACTTGTCTCATTATATGTTGTTCTCCATTTTAGTATTTATGTAGGATACATGTTATATATTTGCTTATTTATACTTTTTCCCCCCTCCAAAAGTGTATTTCCATGCATATCTCTGATACAATACGTCTCTTAAAATCACCTGACTGATACGATACGTAAGGTTATTAAGGCGGTGAGGCGACCAAGGCGTTTGAGGGTCTTTCGGAGCACTTTGGCGATAGGGCGGGCATAAGGCGTTGCCTTATTGAATAAAGCTTTCTTGTGTTATATTTTTTATACACCCAAATTTAGAGGAACTATTTACAACAAGATGAAAAAGTGTGTACAGCTAACAGAGTTTATATAGCAAACCAAGTTAGCTTAATTGAAACAAATTGCATCAGCAACCTTATTGAACGATATATTAGCATCTCCAAACATGATGTACAGATGGCGGCCATAATAAATAATCGAACTTTGTTCTATAGGAAAGCAAATTATTGGAAAAGAAGAAAGGAATATGTAAAATGCTAAAGGGCATACAATCATATGAATATTCATAGTAGTCATACACACGCGGAAGGTGGAAAAAATAAAGGGGACAACAGTACAACACATTTTTCCATCCAACAAAAAAAAAGAGAGCTGCAAGTTGCACTGTTGCAGTGAAGAAGTAAAGAAGAAGAAGGGAGAAGATAGAAGGGAGACTGGGAGAGGAAAAGAAAGGAGAAAAAATGAAAAAACAGAGGAAATGAACCCAAAAAAAGAAAAGAAAAAGAAAGAAGAAGGTAGAACCGTAGAAGGGAGAGGAAACTAGGAAAATAAAAAAATATATGTATCAGCTGCAGTAAGAAAAGAAAAAAGAAAAAAAGAGAGGGAAATAGAAGAGATTAAGAGAAAGAAGAAGAAAAACAGCATGTAGAATGAAGAAGAAAGAAGAACGAATGTTCTCTGCCGCTGCCGGTGAAGAATTGTCGCTGCCGGAGCAAGATCCGAAGGAGTAAGGCTCCCGTCGGCTCTGGTTCTTCCCTCTTCAGTTCAGTAAACCCTTGCAATTTTACGACTGATTTGTGAATTTTTTTGTAGAGTTTTAGTATTAATAGCCTTGGTCCCATGCATCTCAAGTGTATTCTTACCCATATACCTGCCAATCACCAAATGACACTTGGAATCTGTGTTAATTAGTTTAAAAAAATAAGTAATGTAAAAAATTACATAATGCGACTGCCCTGGGCATAAGTCGTCAAAAGGCGCTTTAAGGTGTCACCTTATGTGTTGTACATAAAGCGGTCGTCTTATGTGTAGTTAAGGCGGTCGTTTTATGTGTTGCACATAAAGCGGACCACTGCCTTAGACTCCTACAACCGCCTCAATGCCTAGGCGTCGCCTTACCAGCGCCTTGGTGACGCCTTAATAAACTGTGACGATATGCAATACTGATATTTTAACCCCTGGGTGTAATGGTGCATACCTTTAACCCTACTACTCATGGTAATGCTATTCATCCAAACCGTGAGATTTTCTACTTCTTCTTCTTCTTCTTCTCTCTCTCCCTCTCCTTTGTTTTTGCAGGTGGACTTCAAGGTCTGATTTTGTTAATCATTACTTAAAGTGATTACAAAGGAATTAGAATTCTTACTCGGTGATTTTTTTTTCCTTCCGTGAACCGAAGGTGTGGTGTTGTGTGTGTGTGTGTGTGTGTGTGTGTGTATATATATATATAAGTTAATCTGTGAAGCCGATACCGTACAAGTTTGGCTCTGTATGAAAGTCTGATTTTCTACAGAGGGTGTGGTAAGGAGGTTAGATATATATATATATATATATATATTTAGAAGTTAATCTATGAAGCCGATACCGTACAAGTTTGGCTCTGTATGAAAGTCTGATTTTCTACAGAGGGTGTGGTAAGGAGGTTAGGTGTCCCAAGGTTTTTTGACATTTCGGACACAATTGAATGGACGGATTGAACAGATTCAGCTCCATTGGTATAGTTTGTGCAGGTTCGTGCCAGATCAACGGAAATCAGGTTTGTTGAGGTTGATCGCGGGCACAAAGGGCACAAGTCTGGTAAACCAAATGGATGGGAATTTGTATAGACTTGCAGAGAGTGTGGAAACAGGTGGAGCTACTGTTGGAACTCGGGTAAGAGGTACAGATAGACAACAGATTTTGCAGGTGGTTCAGGTGATATGAACAAGTGCAAGTCTGGAAAGAAGCAGGTGTCTTTTGCTTCAGATTTGATGAGTGGCAGTGATCTCTTGGGGCATGTTGCAGCAATAGGAGAAGTGGAGCCATGTAACATCGTGCAGCAGCGCTGAGCTGTACGAGACACACTGGATGGGGGGATGTGGGCCATGCCGGTTGGGCAATGCTGGACAAGCAAGGACACCCTGAGCGGGGGTGTGGGTAATGCCGGTTGGGTATGGCAGATAAACAGTGGCAATGGTGGAGTTTGCAAAATCGACATCAACTCCAATATTCTTTAGGGTTGCCTTTCTTGGACTGATACTTTAAACCTTGGAAGAGCCTTCCTTATAGCAAACATACAATCCTTATGGAATGGAAATAGTTGTCCTAATAAATTTCCCTTCACCTTTTGTCCTTCCCTGTTATAGATGTTTCCTTTTAGCTGCATATAGCCATGAAGCTCCAAGTAAAGCATATATTAATGCTATAGCGCTAGCGCATAATAAGATTCTCAATCTCTATTGGACTGTGATGATAGGTACATCTTAGTGGTACTGACTTGCTATTATTGTTAAGATAAATATGGAGAAGGAAAAGAAGAAAGGAAAGCAAGAGTGACAATTCCTCTCCTTCAAATTCTCTTATGCATAGAATTAATTATGACAAAAAGCACCATTTGATGAGAAATACTATCACATTTATGAACCTTAAAATACTTGCTATCTTTTTATGGAATGGGTTGCTTTTGTAGTGCTTGAGTGCTTCTGGTCAGGCTTTGGTTCTGCTATTATTTTGCATGATGAGTTGTGTCACTACCTCTATAATGAGAAAAGTTGTTGGTGTATTTTAGACTAGATAATTGTTTTATTATCATTTGAATCCTAGTTGGAATGGACAAATATCATTTCATATGGGTGTAATAAAATTGTAGATATTCTCTCTAGTCCATGATCTATTAAATCTTATCTGTTTCTCAGTTGTACTTTCTAGGTGTTCACTATTCACATTGCTGTGAAACTTAAATATAAGCTGACTACAGGGATATGCACCACCTAATTCAGATAGAAGGGAGGGGGTTCTTACAAGGAAACGGCTAGAGTACCTTGAATGTGTTTCTCAATATCATGATATTCCCGATATTGAACGTTCTTATGATGAGATCAACATGCTTCGCCAGGTGATCTTTGCACACAGTGCAGTCATCTCAACTGTCTTAACAAGTTCCACCCAATGCTAGGAAAATTGGAATAACTTACTCATATCTTTTGTGCTTTGCTTCTTCTGCTCAGATTGCTGTTGATTGTCCTCGGACTGTACCTGATGTCACCTTCTTTCAGCAAGAAGAAGTTCAGAAATCCTTGGAGCGGATCCTTTATACATGGTTAACTGATTAGTTCTTTTCCACATTCTTTCCTTTAGTTTTTCGTCCCTTCTCCCTCCCAATCCTCTGGAGGAATACATTGTTTGCATCTTGTATACTGAATATGGTCCATGAACAAAATATGGATTCATGAAATGCATGGGCTGAGGGGTCAGGGCATAGTGCATTACATATACTAAAGTCTTAACTAGGAGGATCCGTAAGAAAAAAACACCTTGGATCAGATCTGGAGCCTTCCTATCTATTAAATTCTTTTGGAATGTAACAAAATATATGGCATATGAAAGAAGTCTGCCAACAGGTCGTCTGATTAGCTTGATTTCTTCCTTGCAGACATCTTAGATTGTTATTATCAAATGTTTGTGCACCTTGTATGTGCGTACTTTATGTATAATCCGTAGGAGATCCACTCAGATATATGTGTTTCGATTTATTATTTTGATGAAGCTATTAGTTGATATGTCTAGGAACCTGAGCGAAATATGTAAATATTAGTGTACTTTGATATTTGGGTGAAGTTTCAGCGGCTATGGAATATTTAACTGTAATTGCATATTTTCTCCAGCTTTGCTCCTGCTTCAGATCTGTTTCATTTATTTGTGAGAAAAATAATATTTGGCATATCAGCATAGCTGACCTCCTTTTGGACCCACCTGTGATTCACATTGAAAATGCTCGAGACACTATGGATGAGCCTCATGTTGGAGACCTTCCAAACCACAATCATCATATAACTTTTAATAGAATATTCTAAAGTCGTCTTGACCATGGATGGTTTGGGGGGGTCAATGGTCTTTACTTTGGTTTAATTCCGAATGCTGCACATTTGAACCATGTGAAGTTGGTCTTTGTGGACTGAGGAGCATTCTCATTGTTTATTCTTTAGAAGTAATGATTGATTATTTCTCTTCATCTATATTCACGGTTTCCTGACTTATTTTCAGGGCTATTCGGCATCCAGCAAGTGGTTATGTTCAGGGAATTAATGATCTTGTTACACCATTTCTAGTTGTTTTCTTGTCTGAATACTTAGAAGGGGACATGGGGAATTGGTTAGTTGCAGATTTACCTTCACAGAAAATTTCTGACGTTGAAGCCGATTGCTATTGGTGTCTATCAAAATTACTTGATGGGATGCAGGACCACTATACATTTGCTCAACCTGGAATACAAAGGCTTATATTTAAGCTGAAAGAATTGGTTCAGAGAATTGATGGTACATCCCATTTCCTCTATTTCTTTCCATTCTATTTTTTTCCCTTGGATTTCTTTCCATGCCGTTGTTTCTTTACATCTTTCTTTTCTTGCTTTTTTAATATTTACCTTCTAAGCTTTATCAACCAACTACTTAATATGATTTTGAGGCAAGAATATCTGGCATACTGTAGGAGGCAAGCTTACTTCCAGTCTCCCACCAGGGTCTTCTATATCAAAATCAGTCTTTATGGATGACCTTATTCGTATACTTTTTTTTGCCATCCAAACAATCAGAAATATTGAGTGGCAGCAATTATCTTCTTCATGACGTTCAACCAGGATTTGTTGTTTTTTTTTTCCATTTCCTTCTATTTTTGTTTCAGGAACTGTATTTTCTATCTTATTAACATTTATAGCAAACCTGTATCTTGGGGACCCACATTATCTTCTTATGTGCCATCTCACAAGCATGATGGGAGTTTTTCCTGTCTAGGGGATGCTTGCAAGTCCACATAACTGCAAGGGTTCCAAAAGAAGATGTGTGGTTTGCTAAATCAAAGGAGAGGAACAGAGTAAGCAGGTAGATAAAGAGCTTGTAATGAGAAATTGAGCCAGCAATGGATTGATATTTTGGGCTGTTCACAGACTTATTGTTTGAGTTTATTTTTCATAGGGATACATTCTAGTAACTTTTTGGAGGGTATTTTTGTATTTTTTAGATAGGAAAATATTGTAGATATTGATTAGGAAAACATTGTAAGTTTGTAATGTGATAGGGTATTTTTGTCATTCTACTTGAGGATATTTTTTTAATGGTTCCGTTTCTTAGGGCTTAAGGAACTGAAAGGTTAACTTCTCAAAGAAGCTACTTTTAGCTTCTTGATTCTTGAAGAAGCTCTCAACAAGTAAGCTTTTTGCTTCCTAAATAAGCTACTTCTAGTTTTTTGAGCAAGAAACTATATTTACCATATTATAAGGGTGTATTAGAGCATAATTGATGAATTGAAAGTGTGTTTAACACAAGCCCGTAGGGAGTGATCCTTTCAGATCTTCTCCCCCCGAGTGATCCCTTTAGACTTCCCTCTTCCCAGGTGTCTTGTCTCTTCCTCTTCCCTTCTCCTTCTCTTTCTCCAGCTCTATCTTAGTATTACTGTTTGTTACTGTTCAGGGGTACCATTCATATCCGCTCAACTGTAGCCAAGGTTCAAAATTTAGGGTTTCAACCAGGTATCGACCCTGGTTGAGATTGAAATTGCAGTTGAAATTTCTGAAATTTTGTTGAAACCTGGGAATTTTTTCCTAAGGTTTCCACCCCCCAAATTGTGTGTGTGTGTTTTTTTTTTTTTTGTACACCCTATTTTTTTTTTACATTTCTAACATATTCAAAGAATTAGTTTCATGAAAAAACACCTAAAGTGATAATTGTGGTGTTGATTGAAGTTTGCTAATGTACGTTGACTGGAGCTAGCAAACAAAACATAATGTAGAGGATACGAAACAAATAATAAAAATTGAAATCATTGTACTATATTTACAAGTACATTATAAAAAAAATATATATTTGGGGAAAATGGAGTTTTACCTTTTTGCTCCAAGAACCCTTCCTTGGGTCGATGTACTTTGAGTCAAGTGTAAAATGAAAGATTGATAGAGAAATTTTAATTTCTTAGCTGATTTCCTATGTTTCCCACCTTTTAGTGTCAAAATATGGGGGAGAGGTTGATTTTTGCAAAATGGGCTTGTTTTTATAAGGAGCTGGTTAGATCAAAATCGTCGAATCAATCGACTTGGTCGAAATTGGGGACTTTTAAAAGTACCCTGGTATATCGTATCGGGCACTTGCAATATGGTCAAAATTTTGAACCATGTCTGTAGCTAACTTTCTTTCCTTCCCCAATTCTTGTCCTTATTAAAGCCCTAATCAGTCTTAACACACTTACCACCACTCCGTTCTTGTAGTCGAGTCCTAGAAATCTATACCTCTAGGTTGTCCTACATTTTCATGAATAATAATTTATTTTAATTTTGTCTTTTCAGTCTGGGACTGGGGGGCTTAATAAAAGGTCTCTTGTTTGAATCATTTTCAAATATGTAGGTGCCTAAGTGTTGAGAGAGTTAACAGCACAGTCTCTACTTAGTACTTTTTATAATTTTAAAATTTCCCAGTAGAAGATGGAATCATTTGCAATAATAGAAGGGGAGAGACCGTTTTCTCTTCTTTTTGTTGTTCTTGATTTGTTTCTCCTCCTTGGGATACTGAATAGCCTTCAAGGCCGTAGAAAATAATTTATTTATAGCTACCCTCCTCTGGGATTATTGACCCTATATTATGTGAGGCTAATGAAAGATTACACCCGTCGATACCCCAGAATTAGACACCCTCCATAAGCTTGAACATTTGCACCATCCCTAAACTCACCACAGTAAGTTGCTTGGTTTATCAATTTTGATTCAGTCCTTGTATCAATTGGTAGCAGTTTTGCTGCAGATCTTTGTAATAAAAGTAGTAGCCCCAGTTAACGGTAGCACTTCAATGGCACCACTACAGTTGAAGTTGACTCGTACTGATCTTCTTGCAACACCTATTATTACAAGTTGTAAATTATGGAATTTAATGAGGAAGGGAATGCTGATCACTATATTGGATTTCAAATTTTAAGAGCATCTTTGCTTCAAAAGTCAAGGCCAATAGGTAAAACTAAAAGGATCAGCTAATTTCTACCAAACAGAACGAATAAATGAACTCTCAGTAGGTGAATCCTTATACCAGAAAATCTCCTGAGAATCACTAGCTTATTTGTGTCATTGCATTACCTGTGAGACCTAAAGCACAGGCAGCATGATCTGCAAGTCCTCGGGGTTAGGATGGAGAAGATTGCACCACATTGTGCAATAGCTTGGTGGACTAGAGATGTATAACTGTTGAGATGAACCACGGGCATGATCTTTTGAATTTTAGTTCTACTTGCTTCACATGTGGTGAGAAACATTAGATTCCAGACCCTAAGGAGCAGATGAATTAGCCTGAGAGGTCCAAGTAATACTATAATACCCTACTAAGAATAGTTAAGCGAATTTTTTGTGACAGGAAATTGAGCCACATCTTCTTCGGATGAGTAATCTGAACTTCAAGTTTAATTGTTGTGGATGCATGTATTTCTCCTCCAGTCGTCCCATTATTTTTTTTTTGGGGGGGGGGGGCAGCATACGTGGCAGCATTTTATTGAAACAAGAGCAAAAATTAGTACATAGGAGAAGTGAGGAAAGACATCAATAGCTTATGACTAGTAACTAGTATGGCTTTGTCTGATTAGAGAAAATGGATCCATGTAGCCGACCCCATTTATCTGGAATAAGAATGAGTTCAGTTGAGTTTAGGAGACCCAATTACAGGATTAGTATTTGCTGTCTAGCAATTAATTTAGGACATATTTACGTGAACTAAAAAGCTAAATTGTGAATGAAATCTCAAACTATAACCACCCCTAATGATTTAAGAAATCAACACAAAGGAAAAAAAAAAGACTCCACTCAATACATCTTCTTTCTTTGCACCCATACTAACCAATTGAAGGCTTCTTGATCGTTATTCTCTTGTTTGTGGCCTCCATATTGTCATATTTTTCAACCCATGTAATAATTGCTTCATCACATGATTATCCCATATGCACATGCTTTTTTCTGTTGTTACTATGTTATCCCTCCCCCCCCCTTTCTTTTCGATAGATAATTAGGTATCCTATTTGTTAGTGGTCAGTGTTAGCTCTTCGCTTCTGACAAAGTTATTGTCTTGCCCATAAGAACCCCTGTCAAGGCACATGGAGGAGCAGGGACTTGAGTTCATTCAGTTTGCATTCCGCTGGTTTAACTGTCTTCTAATACGTGAGGTTCGCTTCCTTCTAACCATTTATTCTTTAAAGTTCTCATGTCTCTTGTTAGTTCAGTTTCGTCTTTTAAGTCATTATCCAGCAAAGTGCTTATTGTACTGCCCAACTGAACAATGAGATCTTTTTTTTTTTCTTGGGGGGGTTGGGGGTCTATCAAACAATGTGATTTACGGTTATCTTTTGGACTGGAGCTAATTTGCACTTGGAACTTTTTTGCAGATTCCTTTCCATTTAGTAACAAGACTGTGGGACACATATCTTGCGGAAGGAGATGCATTGCCTGATTTCCTTGTTTACATATCTGCCAGCTTTCTGTTAACGGTGAGATCAGAATTTATTATTTCTGTAGCCCTTGTGTTCTCATCCTAGTTTCAAAACTTGCGATGTGGCAGACATAGATAGACGTGATTGCATATGATATGATAGAAGACTTCCTCACCCAATTAACTGGTCGAGTTTCAACCCCCAAATGAGCGAAGGATATGGCTCACTAGTCGGTGCAAAGTTAAACATCACAAAAAACTTCCATAGTGCTATAATGGAATCCAGTGACACTAAAAAATACACTTTTGTAACTCCTGCTACTTGGCATTAACTGTTGACACACTTTCCCTATGTGTCTGTTGCTGGAATTTAACCATATAAATTTGAGGTCCTGTCTTGACCAGTCAAAAAAAAAAAATTATATATATATATATATATATATATCTCAAGAACAGCAAAAAAGAATTTCTCTAATTTATGGTGTGTCAGTAATGTGATTTGTCAGGATTTATGGACCACCTTAGTTTTTTCCACTTACGATATGATGAAATAGAAAATGTGATTCACATATATGTTTCCTTTTTAACTATGCATGGATACCTACTGGTGTAGAAGATACAAAAGCTGAGTTATCATTCATGCCTTGAACCTTGTTACAGTGGTCAGATAAGCTACAGAAACTTGATTTTCAAGGAATGGTATTGTTCCTTCAACATCTCCCCACCCATAACTGGACTCATCATGAACTTGAGATGGTTCTTTCGAGGGCATACATGTGGCACACGATGTTCAACAGCTCCCCGAGTCACTTATCCAGCTAAGGAAGAAGTCAAGTATCAATTAGTGATCCCCCATCTCGTGTTGTATTACTTGGCAGGGGGAACCAAGATATTTTTTATTTGTACTCCTGATTGTAAATTTAATTGTCCATTATTTGTCAAGGATAATCATTTTCATGAATGCAAATAATTATTGGAGAAGCATCCTCTAGGTTATTGAACTCCCTGCGAATTTATGAGATATTCCCCTTAGATACCAAATTGATCTTCAAGGTTGATTGAAAAACCACTGAAGGTTTTTTTTTCCCCAGGAAAATGAATCAGTCTAAAGGTTATGGACATAGGCCTGTAAGTCTGGGAGGGGCAAATGCACATAACATTACCCCGTGCTTCACAGAAGAGGCTGTTTCCAACTTTCAAACATGTGACCGACATGTTGCAGTTGCGCACTTAACTACCGTTCTAGAATTACCCATTAAGGAATTAAATTTGCCTTTTTTTTTTTTTTCTTGATCACAGACTTCCAATGTTTTACAATTCTGTAACTTGTATCTCAGTGAACTGAATGAATTTCCTACTGGGGTTGATTCAGTTCAGCAACTTTTATCACAAATATAATGGACTGAATGAGTCTCATATGGGGATTGATTCAGTTCTGATGGTTCCATTTAACTTGGCGACTGAGAACTCTTAATTTCCATACCTTCATGTGCACCAAACTTAACAAAACTCTTACCATAGGGAAAAAAAACTTTGCAACAAGGCAAGGAAAGGGCCTGGTTTGCGAAAACCAATGCCGATTCTCGGGTCCCTTAGCCTGCCCCAGCCTAGTCATATTTCAGACCAGGCCTGAGTGGCTTAGTTGGGCTAGCTGTTTTTATGCCTAGTGAAGTATAACATTTCATTATTTAATATGTGGCAGTATATGTGTTTGTCCATGTGATAGAATATCAAACAAGCATCTCATTGGTTACTAATATGTGGATGCATGTGAGAGGGTTAAGTGATCCCTTGACTATAAACACATACAAGTTCGTAGTAAGATAAGAATCTTTTTTATAGTTATTTAAGAAAAATTACAAGTTGAAAGAGTTTGATTGCTACCTGGAAAAAGCATTTGAGAGTAGTGAAGAGCAAGGAATGTGAATGGTTCCTGGAGTGGAGATCATTCATTAGAAACATTCAAAGGGGAAACGAATTTAAACCTCCTTGGCAAAACACTAGTGAGTTAGAGGGTCATTACAAGGAAACTCAATTACAAAAGAGGACGAGAGTGCCTTGCAAGAAAGGGAGTGAGCAACAAAGTTTATTTCACGATGGTTGAAAAGGAAGTTGTACTCCACAAATGAAGATGAACAGAAGATAATATCATTCACAACTAAGCAGATCTCAGCATTGAATCTTCTAGAATTTACATAAGAGTTGAGTTGCTGAGAATCACTTTCAAAAATCACCGATGTCCCACCCATGCTAAGAGCCACTATAATTTTTTTGTTTTTCTTAATATATGTATATATATATATATTTTTACTTATTTCTCAAGTGTGGGTGAGTTAAAATCTTTACAGTTACTGTAGTTGATTTTGTAAAAAGTTTTGAACTCTCAAATTTTTAAATTTAAATTTGAAAAAAAAACCTTGCCAGTTTAACATTCTCTACGTTCAGACACAAACGAGCATGAGAAGACGGTGCTACCGCCACTGTGCTGGACATGCTCCCGTTCGCCAATCCTTCTGCCCTTTACCCTTTAAATTCGTAGAAACCCAATTCACTGCCAATGGTTGGTTACATCGGATTTTTCTTTTACCATAAGCGTTGACCCTCTAAAAAAAATAAAAGTAGTTGAGTGGAGCGGGAGCCAACAGAGTGAGAATAATGGGAGTGAGAGAGAGGTATATGCTAATGGGGGCCCACACAAAACCCTATTTCCATAAAAATTCCCATCTCCCTAAACCTTCTTCTTTAGTTCTTTAGTTCAGTCTCATCTTCCATGGAAATGCTTTAGCATGCAGGGAAAAAACATATGCCTCTATTTGATGCCAAACTCTCGCATGCTCTCTCGTCTTCGGCTGCCCGCTCGGAGATTTTCATCAGCGGGAGTCTCGTCTTTTTCCCCTCGTGATCATCTCGAAACACCTCCGTTAGCCAACCAGGGATTTGTAGATGATCGGCGGTTCACGTTTGGCACGGCTTCTTGTTTGAGAAGACGAGGGTTTGCGATTCCTTCGAATGTATTGCGTGATTTTTTGTCTGTAAATAGTTTTAGTGGAGTCGGTTCGTGTTGTTATTTTTCGTCCGGTTCTTACCATCGGCATTCATTCTCTCATTGTAAGCTTTGAAATTCTTTCTAATTGCTCTTTTTTGCTATCTTGGATGGATTATCATTGGTAGCTGAAATTTTGATTAATTCTGTTTGTAGTTTTTTTTACTCGAGCTTCGGAAATTAAGAAGAAAGATATTGATGAAGTTAAGAAGACAGAGATTGATGATCCGAGGTAATGTGGTCTCATTTTTCATTCTTTTGTTCAGTGTTTTGTACATTCTCCTTTTGTTTCTCCTTGTTTGGTCCCCAACTGCTGGTTAAACTATTCTGCTGATTATTACTGCCATAAACGAGTGTTATTATATGCTAATAAGCAAACCCTTCACTTAAATGTTTACTTTTTCTTTCATCTTCTTGAGAAATTTCTGTCTGTTTTTAAGTAATTTGATGGAACTGCCAAGCCACGTGAATAGGACTACTACATTATGTTCAATTGATTTGAATGCTAACAAGTAGATCCTATGTTGATGTTTTCTCGGGGACTTTTTGGTATGTGCTTGTGCATTCCTTTTCAACTTGATGTATCACACAATATTTTGCCATTATTGCAATGCTAGAGGATCAACAGTAAGAGAATTCGACTCATTGACACCCAATATTCAAAATTTCGATCAAAATGGTCAAAATTTGGTGAAGCATTTGTGATGAGATCATGGTTCCACAGAATTGGAATCCTTACTAGATAGGATTAGGGAAGTGCAAACAGTATAATTAACACCAGTTTATGCGTTGTTTGTTCCTTATAATCAGTAGCCAAACACCTTTTGGAACAAACAAGTGAATAACTCAAAAAAATTATAGGAACAAGGAAAAGATAAGAAGGATATGACCAAGGCTTCTCACTAAGGCCAACGTCTCACCAACCAAAATAAGACATCTCACCTTTGGTTCATCCTCCGTTCCTTTGCTCCCAGGCTCTCCCTTTGGGTCTTGTGGGTGACTTCAATATGGTTAGATTCAGCCACGAAAAGCAAGGAGGTGACCCATTGACCATTTCTCCATTGAGGTTTTCAATGTCTATATTGATGACATTGGCATGAATGATCTAAGATGGTTTGTTCCTAGCTTACTTTAGCACAGCCGTCGTTGTGGTCTTGACCAAGTTGCCTACAAGCTTGACATGGCCCTTGTCAACGAAGCTTGGCTGGCTTCCTTCCCCTCCTCCTATGCCTCCTTTGACCTCCCTGGTATCTCTGATTATGGTCCTATCTCCCTCCATGTTTTCCCATTCATCTCCTTCAGGCCCAAGCCTTTCAAATTCTTCGAAATGTGGTCCCTTCATTAGGACTTCCTACCCATTGTTCAAAAAGCTTGGGAAACCACGGTTCAAGCCTTCTCTTCCCCCCTCATTGCTTTCCCCAGAAAGTTAGGAATGTTAAAAATGCCCTCAAGATCTGGAACTTCTTCTTCGGCAACATTTCTCTAAGGTTTCTTCTTGCAAAGATAAGTTTGAAGCCATCTAGTCCAAGCTTCAAACCAATGTCCATGGTTTCCACTGGGCTCTCCTCCCTTATAGCTCAAGAAGAAAGCTTAGCAGAAATCCAGAATCAAATGGCTTGAGTTTGGTGATTCCAACTCGGCCTTCTTCCACAGGCTCTTAAAAGCCAGAGCTAATGCCAACTCCATACCCTTGCTTAGTACCAGTGATGGCTCCACCCTCCTCAATCCCGAGGACATCAAATCTAAAGTTGTCTTCTACTTTTTTTTAACTATTCCAGCCCTCTCCTCCCTCTCAAAATAGGCTTGTTTTATTAGGAATAAGCCTAGGTTTGGGTTCCATACATGTTGGGCCTTTGATCCCATGTGTTTTGAGTGTAATAGGCCACTTTTATGGGCCTAAAAGAGGGATTTTAAGGTTACATACGGGATTACTAGTTTGGTTCCTTTTTTCGTTGGGTTTGATTTGAGTTATATTTGTTTCCTTAGGAGTCAAGTTATTAGTTGAGTCAAGTCATTAGTGGTTAGTTTCCTTTTTCAGTTAGTTTCTAATTTCATTTTTTAGTAAGTATTGTATTAGGAGACTAAATTAAGGTTTCCTTTTGAGGAACCTTCTATTTTGTAATTCCCTCCCCCATCAACATTATAAATAAAGAGGATGAGGTTCCTAAAGCTAAGAATGATTTTGATAAACAAATTAATGGCTGCTGCTATTGTCTTCTCTATGAAGACTTGTCTTGTGTTTGATAAAGGCTGATGGAATTGGTGTTTGATCCAATTGACTCTCTGCGGTGAGAAGCCTGAGAGGTCCGCTTTTATTTTATTATCTTTTCTCTTGCTGTTTTCAAGCACTCCAAGGTATCAAATTCCATCTCAGTTCATCCCAGCTTAATTGTTGGTTGTTCTTTGAGAAGTATCCTGTAGCTTTGGGACTAGGTTGACTTGTCAATTTCTAGTTCTACATTACCCATCCCTAAGGATTGTTCAATAAATTCATTCCAGAACATCTTCTGTTGGCTCTTCAATCTATCCTCTCTAATGAGGAGATCCCTGCTACCATCCTCTCCCATAAAACTAAAAAAGCTCCTGGTCCCATTGACTTCAACATGGGCTTCTTCTTTTCCTGTTGGGATACCATCAGGAATGGCATTATTCGAGCCATCAGAAGCTTCTTCCTCAATCCTGATTAGATTGAGGGTGTCGATCACACTTTACTCTATCTTATCCCAAAAAAGAAGGGGCTTTCTCCGTGCATGACTTCAGGACGATCTCCCTCTATAATCTCCTATACAAATTCATTGCCAAAATTCTTGTCAACCATCTTTAGTCGGTAGTCGAATCCTTAATCAACTCTAATTAGTCCGCTTTTATAGGCAGAAGAAGCATCGTTGACAACATTATCTTGTGCTATGAGATTATCAGAGGGTTTAATTGAAAATCGCACTCCTTCGCTACCTTCTTAAATTTAACATCTATAAAGCTTTGACTCTGTCAAATGGGATTTCATCTCTAGAGTCTTGCTTCAGATTTATTTTTCTCCTATTTTTGTTCACTGGATCCACTCCTGCATGTCTTCCCCTGCTTCTCCGTTCTTATTAATGGTAGCCTTGTTGACTTTTTACCCTCTTTTGTGGGTATCAAGCAAGGCAATCTCCTTCCCCGTTTCTCTTCTCCCTTGCCCTTAAGGTGCTCTCTAGATTTATCCAATTTTCCACCAATCAACAAGTCCAACACCTTATTTCCCCCCATTCCGAAATGTAAATCTATCCTCCTTATCCATCTTCCCTTTACTGATGATCTCATGATCTTCTCCAAAGCTGACCCCTCTCTATGTTGTCCATCATGTCCTCACTCCATCTCTTTGAAAAACTTTCTAGTCTTCATATCAATCTTCTTAAATATTGTCGCTTTCTCTCTGGTGTCCCTGATGCTTCTAAAGCTCATCTCCTTGAGCTTGTCGGCTTCTTCTTAGGCTCTCTCCTGGTCAAATACCTTGGGTTGTCTTGTATCATTGCTAGGCTAATTGTTCACCATTGTACCCCCATGTTTGACCTCATGAGGAAAAGACTCCAACTATGGAAAGGGAAACTTCTCTTACATGCCGAGCACTTGGAGCTAGCCAAATTTGTGCTTCAATCTATGTACCGTTATTGGTTGGGTTTTTTTGTCCTTCCTAAATCCATCATTGAAGCCATCGAATCCCTCCTTAGATTTTTTCCTTTTGAAGGGGGTTGATTCTGCCAAGTTCCTTCATTCCCTCTGTTGGGCCTCCATTTGCCTTCCCAAATCTGAAAGTGGTCTAACACTGATGGTATCTTTAAGCTTATCTGGAAGAATTGTGTCTAAGCAAAACAGTTCCTGGGTTGCTTAGGTTCACTCCTACCTCCTTAAAAATGACTCCCTTTGGACTCTCTCTTACCTCTGAAGCTTCTTTGTCCTGGCGCAAAATCCTGAACCTTAGGCCTAATGCTCTTGGAGCCATTTCCTTCTCCATTGGCAATGGATCCATGACCTCCCTTAGGTTTGACCCATGGCACCCTTCGGGTGTGCTTCTCTCTATTATAAGCCTGGGTGCTTACTCCTCTAGTTTGGGCAGGAACACCTTTGTTGTTTCCATCATCTCAAATGGCATCCGGTCCCCTCCCTCTGCCCCTCCCCTTGGTTGATATTTGGTCTCCCCTCCCTCCGCTCCCTTTGGTTCACCGCGGAAGAGAAGAAAATTTCTTGGCTCCCCTCTCCCTCTGGTATGTTTAGTCCTCCTCTGCTTGGGACTCAGTCAGATCTAAGGGTCTCCTTGTACCATGGTGTAAGACTATCTAGTTTAAAGGCCAGATCCCTCGCCACAAATTCGCAGCTTGGCGTGCCATATCTAAGTGCCTCCTTACGCAGTCTTTCCTCGTCTACCGGCACATTTAGGTTCCTCCCTCTTGCTATCTTTGTTGGAATGACACTGGAGATTCTTTGTTTCTCCTGCCCTTTCTCCTCTACGTCTATCCTTAGTAGCTATTGGCCTTCTAGAAGAAGAGTTCTCCTCCTTAGCAGAGAATTTATCTGGGTTGATATGACTTTTGCAGGTTTCTCTATTTGTGATACCGCCGGAAAGCTCACCTTTTGTGCCACCATCAACCATATTTGGATAGAGAGGAATCTTCGTAGATGGACACCAACTCCTAATCTTAGATAAGATTTGGAATGTCATCTACTTTGACATTAGCTTCAAGCTTGCTTCTCTCCCCCGTCGTAATGTTAGGGACTCCCCAAGGAACAAGCTTATTGTTGTGTCCTAGGGTCTCCCCACCTCTACCCTGTTGCCCCCTCCCCTAGGTGATGGTGTTGTGGCCCTTTTGGCTTGTGTTCTGATCCCTTCCCCTTTTTTTTGGAGCTGTTTTCTCCTTCGTTGGCTTGATGTGTGTCTTCCCCGGTTCCTTTGTATATTCTTCTTTGTTGTGGTTATGAATTTTTTTATTCATCTTCTCTCCGCCCCCCCAAAAAAAAATCCTTCTTATTATACCTATAAAGTTCTCATCTTTTAAGACCATTCTTTTAAAATGTTTCTATCGAAAGAAAGTGAGCCCTTTGGTAAAAGTTAAGTTGGGATCTGTGGGTGCAAAAAGGATAGAATGTGCTCCTAAACCATTGGTCAGTGGTTTATGGGCCAAAAAGTCAATTTACATAACCATCACTATTTAATTCTAAAACCTGTATACCCTCTTCAATCCCTAATTTAGTACATATCTAGCCTTGAATCTAACTGCCAACCACCCCTAGTGGGGTTGCTTAGTTGGGAAAGACCAACACCTCAAAATTAAGAGGTCATGAGTTCAACTCTCCTTGGGGCCTACCTATAAACAATAAAAATAAATAAATAAATAAAAACTTCCAACCTAGTCTGATTATCTGATGTCACAAGTTTGAAGTTCATCTGCTGTGTTTTCATAGGTTATTCTGTTTGATTGAGTATATCTTTTATAATGCCTGTTCTGTTATGTTGGTGAAACATCGTAATGGAAAAAGATGACTTTTCTATTTTAATTGCAAACCAAACTTGATGGTACGTATGTAGTTCAATTGGAATTTTTTTATCCTTTATCTATGCTTTAGCTTGCCTTTAGATTTCTATCATTGCACGAGACTTTTAGCTTCTTTCTAATCTGAACCTTTGTCTTGTTTGTCTCTTACTTAACAATGAATGAAATGCTTACTCCAGCCAACGAGCAGTTACCACTGCATTATGGTGCAACTTCCTTGTTTTCTCTCTGAAATTTTCGGTATGGTTGGCAACTTCCAGCCATGTCATGTTAGCTGAAGTTGTGCACTCTGTTGCAGATTTTGCAAACCAGGTACATGATTATCTTGCACTGAGGCATGAGCATCACCATGTTGTCCAATTTTGGCAACAAACTTTTGTTATTTAATTACCTAATTTTCTTTTCTTTTTTAAATATGAACTTGGCTTTACCTGTGCTTTCATTGCCAACTCTTTAAGGATTTGCCCTGTTGATTTTGTAGGCCCTCCTTGCTTATGGTCTGAGTAGCTCAAGGCGTGGGCCAGATGCTTTGCACCCGTGAGTTCTATATATGCCATTTGACATCTTATAACAGCAGGGTCAATATTCTTTTCTTATTTACTTCTTCTTGAACTGCAAATAACTGTCATTTTTTATTGCCTTCATTGTTTTTCTACTATCTGTTTGTTTGCTGTTGTTAGATATAAATTTTTTTTATTCTAGTGAAGTCTTAGATTTTCAAAACTAAACTTGCATAAATCTTTGACCCAAGCTGATTCGCTGCATAGCATCTCTTTCTAAGCCGTAAGACTAAGGTTTTTTGAACTGAAAACCAAGAAAAGCGCAGAAGAAAACCGTAAAGGGCTTAAATGAGATCAGATGGGATCTGTTAAACCGTGAACTGATGCTACACGATCTTCTTTGGATATCTCTTAGATACATGAATTTTTCGAACTCCAATAATATAAGTTAAGTCAAAAGAAGCTGACTGGACTTTAAAAATTTTCAAAATAACAGAACAAATAATTCTAAATCAACTAAGAATTGAGAAAGAAACTGAAACCAAAACAAAATGTGAATTTAGTTTTCAGAGGTTGCCAGAGCTCATAGTTAGATTTGGAGTTGATTAAAATCTCTTTGACTTGAATTTTTGAGCTTTGATTTTTATCTGGATTAGGAAAGAAGGAAAAAATGGCCCTGGTTGTGCAGGATTCAGACTAAATAACCATCTTTGATGATGAACTAAGTCTCAGATTGTTTGGCTACCTCACATCTGTAACTAACGACTCCTTCCAACTGGATTGGTTAGAACTCTGGAATCCAAATAGACTGCTGCTAATGATGCTACAGCAAAGGGTGATTGGTTCAGGTTTGGTTGAGATGGCAAAATCCCATCTTGGTTAATCTTTCATTTTTGTGGGGAACACTTGATCTCAAACTTTTTTTTTTTTTTTAATGAATGAATAAATATGTTACCAAGAGAAGAAGAAGAAAAAAAGGGGGGAAAAGCTGTGGGAGGGTGGGAGATTACAGCAAAACAAATAAAGGGAAACAAGCCCAAACAGAAAAAAAAAATTGGGGGG
>NC_056560.1:25115249-25171834 GCF_013358625.1 Macadamia integrifolia | reverse complement strand
AATATTACAGCTGGGGCAACAAAAGGGAAGCAAGCCCAAACCAAAGGGTGAGGGGGGGGGGATATCCAAGGAAAGGAAAAAAATCCTCAGGGAGGCAACAAGATGGAAGAGGGGAGACCCCATGATACAACAATAAGCCCGTCCTTGGGGAATCTCTAACCGAATGGTAGGGGATAAAAACAACATTGGTGCTGACGTCGAAATAGATGGTATTTCAAATCTTATCATAGGATCGAGAGTTGGAAATCCATCTACAAATATTCCGTTGTATCCAAATGTGGCTAATGGTGACGCAAAAAGCAAGCTTCCTGGTAGTTTTGCAAATGGAGGAACAAGCGAAAGTCATATCGACCCAAATCCATTCTCTAACAAGATTAAGAAGTCTTCTATTAGAAGACCAACATTGCGTAAGGACCTTCTTCCAGATGACTGAAGAGAAGGGTCAGGAGAAGAAAAGGTGATTAACATCTTCAGTATCATTCCAACAAATATAGCATAAGGGAGGGACTTGAATGTGTCGGTAGATAAGGAAGGACTGCGTAGAGAGGTAGTTGGAGAGGGCACGCCATGTTGTGAAGCTGTGGCGAGGGATGCGACCTTTAAACCAAACAGTCTTACACCAAGGGGCAAGGGGAGCTTTAGATCTGACAAAATCCCAGGTAGAGAAGGAACTTAATGAACCAAAGGAGGAAGGGAGTTCCCCGATGCCTAGGAAGGAAAGGAGGAGGGTCAGGCCAAATATGAGCTAAGGTTATGGCATATTGTGCTCCAAAAGAAAGAACTCATCTGGTTTTAGTGGATTATGCCTTGTTAAGAATGGGCTATCTACTTTGTGCTTGTTACAGGGTACAACGTGTTTCAGTTATTTGTAATTTAATTACATGAATTTAGTTTTCCTTTTGTATTTCTGGTGTTTAGTTGGTTTTACACTGTTTTCTACAGCTATGGCTACTCAAAGGAGAGATTTGTCTGGTCTTTGATATCTGCAGTTGGTATATTTTGCCTTGGTTCTGGTGCAACAATTGTTCACGGATTTCAGAACTTGTGGACCTCACAGGTAATCGATTATCCAAACTATTAGTTTAAATGACTGGTTTAACAACCTCAATACTATCCTAAATTTTGAAATCCTTATTTTTTTCCTACCCTGGTTCTGAATGCATGCCTTTGTGCTTGCAAGTGATGTCTACTGATCTATAAGCATGTGTTGCTCAGCCTCCGGAAAATATCCATCTTGCAGCTTTGGTGATTTGTGGTTCATTCATTATTGAAGGTATGATGATGTGAATTATGATTTCTTCTCCCCATCCTCCCATTCTTGGTTTGTTTTTGAATCATATGCTCTGGTTCAATTATTAGTGTAATACTCTCTCTTTTCCGTAGGTGCTTCTCTCGTTGTTGCTATACATGCTGTTAGGAAAGGTGCAGCTGCAGAGGGGATGAAAGTGCGGGACTATGTATGGCGTGGTCATGATCCCACATCTGTTGCCGTTATGACAGAGGTATTCCTTCTTGTGTCATATTCGGCTCAAGTTTCTGGGAATAATTACAATGCTGTTTTGCTGTTTTAATTTATTTACTGTTGTGGAGGAGAAAAAGAAAAGAATCTAGCAGGAAATTGATTTTCTTGAGAAAACCTACTGTATGTACTTCCATCCGCTATTACTTCATCTCTCAGCCATTTATCTTTATCATTTCCTATTTTCTTATTGTCTTCATCTTTCCTTTTTTGTTTGGACATCAGTTTTCCCTACTTTGTTTTGCATGGATCCGTGTAGCCGTCCCCATTAAGTTGGGATAAGGCTGAGTTTGTTGTTGTTGTTGCTGAAATTTTATTTGCCTATGTTATTTAATTCATAATAATCATGCAGGATGGCGCTGCAGTTACAGGCCTTCTTATTGCTGGAGCATCACTAGTGGCTGTTAATGCGACAGGAAATGCAATTTATGATCCCATTGGTTCTATTATTGTTGGTAATCTACTAGGAATTGTATGTTATGCTTCTCTCTCTCTCTCTCTCTCTCTCTCTCTCTCTCTCTCTCTTTTTGTTTGCTTTGAATCTTTACAGATCAATTGTATCATGGATAGTTCATGGATGCGTATGAGAAAACTGTGGTGGTTGCTTATTTCATAGTTGTTAAGCGTTGCCTAGGCGGCAAAGTGCTTTTAAGTCCCTAGGCACGCCCAGATGGAAGGAAGCAGGGAAGAAGTGTAGGAGAAACGGAGGAAGGGATGTGGAAATGGTTGGGGGGGGGGGGAGGAGGAAAAGGGGATAAACTGGGGAAAAGTGGAAAAATAGGGAAGGAGGAACCAGCAGTGCATAGTTGTCAAGGCATCACCTAGGCGCCTTAGTCGCCTTGCCTCCAAGCCCCCTCCAACGCCTTGGGTCGCCTAGACACCGTGACAACTATGAGCAGTGCTGCCACTAGTCACTACCACAGCAAGAGCAGGAGCAGCAGCAGCAGCAGAAGAGGAAGAGGGAAAGGGAGAAGAAGGAGAACAGTGGGGGTGGAGGCAGAGAAGAAGCAGAAGCAAAGAGGAGGCGGAGGCAGGAGATGGAAGTCGATGCTGGAGTCTTTTGTCCCAACTTCCAAAGCACAGCAATGAAAGCCTTTTTGGTTCTTTCAAACGTAGTATTTAGAATGATATCTTGTTTTACCGTTCTGTCCTTGATTTGTTTCGTTTACATAATAATGCCTTTTCTTTATTGTAATATAAATGTCCATATTCCTCAAAATATTTTATTGTTATTACCCTTCTTTAGTAAAATAAAACGCCCGCCTTGCCTTTCTAGCCCCCACCTAAGCACACCTTGGCATCCAAACGGGTTCCCAGCACGTAGACTTGCCTAGTCCCCATGATAACTGTGGCTTACTTATTAAATAATTATAACGGGTAACTATGAGGTCGTGTTAGATAAAAAAGTTTCAGTTTCCTCCGTGATGCAGCCACCTACCAAATCCAAGATTTTTATGGACCCAAGAAGTCTCTAGCATATCCTGTAAAGTGCACATTCCTTTCACTTATTGGTATATGTTTATTGTCTAGGATGGCTTATGATAGTCATGAGGGTCTCATACGCTCATGTGGCTTTCATAGATTTGTTCGTTGTCAAAAAGTCCATTTAATTGTTTGGATTGAATTAACTGTAAATATTGGGAGTGATTTTCTAGGCTATCATACCTATTGGTTCTCTCTTTGTGGGAACCTCTATAGCTGTCTGATTAAATCCAACGGATCTTTTTTTTTTTCCTTCTCCCTCACTCTACTCCTTTTACTCTTCCTGCGAAATCACCGGAAAACTTTATCCTTAGAAGTTAAATGCTGAACTTCATGAAATCCTGGAACCTTAAAACCTTAAAACTTTGAATCATAGTTTTCAAGGTGTCGTCTATGCAATGCCTAGGCATCCCGGCTTGGTCACCCAGGCGATGCCTAGACGCCTTGTTTGTGTTGCCTTGAAAATTTTCCCTCCTCCAACGCCTAGGATTTCCTAGATGTGGTGACAACTATGCCTCGGCTGTATAAAAATTGATTCCAAGGGGAAGTTGCATACACTTCTACCAAGTCCCCATGGAGAGATGCTTTCTTCACACCTAACTGCTATAGTGGCCAATCCCAATTGGCAGCTATAAATCAAAGGACTGTTATCGAGTTGTGCTTAGCCACTGGAGCAAATGTCTCCTGATAGTCAGTTCAATACACTTAACTATATCCTTTGGCTGCCAACCTAACCTTATATCTTTCAATGGTGCCATCTGGTTGGTACTTGATTGAGTAAACATATCTGCAACCTATTGGCACTCTTCCTTCTTGAAAATCAACAAGATCCCAAGTACAAGTCCTCTCAAGACCTTTCATCTCCTCACACATAGCTTCCTTCCACTTGCGACTAGTCATTGACATTTTGGGGAATAAGAGTCGAGGAAAGGGCAACCGAATAAACAAGACTTGTAAGAGAGATTGCATCCAAGAAAACAAACTTAGCTATGGGCCTATGGGGTTAATATAAGGTCTTGTTCCTTTCCAAACAGCAATGGGAAGATCTGACTAAGGAGGAAAGTGTTACATGGTTCCGAAACATGAGGCAGAGGAAGTGGATCTGAAGAGGACTGTTGGCATGTCTTCTTTTCTCTTCTTTTGCATACCAGTACCTCCTTTAAAACTAATTTCCCCTTCTATACCTGCTCCCCTTGGTTTTGATGGGGGCACATCAACATCCACATCCCTGGGTTTCCCATGTCACAGAGAAATGGAGAAATAGATAACGAGTGATGATCAACTACAGGTCCGTTTGATTTTGTTTCCAGAAATGTATTTTTCCGTTCTTTTGTGCTCAGAAATGGAGAAACACCCCAAAAACCGATCCATTTTTCTGTTTTGTTTTACATGTTTTTCAAAATAGAAATTTATGCCTATTTCTATGTCTAGAAATAGGAATGGAGAAACGAGTCAGACTTATTTTTCTGTTTCTAGAAACAAGTGGGAGGGACAAAAATTGTGAAAAATCCAATACTTCACTCGACCAACCCCAACCCCAACCCATTGTTGAGACTTCTTGCTATCCAAAGGCGGCAACTCCAACTTGGTTGTGCGAAGCTCGCAGTTTTGGACTGCCTTTATCCTTCTGAAGCTCATCTCCATGAAACATGCCTGCAACTCCAACGTCGTGCCTTTACTCGTGAGTTGCATACCTGCAATGTTGTGCCTTCACTTGTGTCTTGAACCCGGCTACACTGTTGAAAACGTTTTGGGAAACAGAATAAACACCTTTTTGCAATTCCAAAATCATTTCTTAGTGAAAATGGAAAACATCGTTTATGTTGTTTCTGGACACAAAAATAGTAGAAAAAAAATCAAACGGGCCCTACCTGTTCAGTCTTCATTGCCGCACCCACTCCTCCCCTAAATAGGTACTCTGGACTCTGGAGGGATAGAAAAAAGGAACGGGCCCATAGAAGGTAACATCATTGGATATGCCTCTTCTGGGAAGAGGGATGATAATATTTGTAGCCTTTTGTGGCAGGAGAGTGGCCAAGAAAGTCACATTTGAAAGCCTTTGGATCAAGCTTAGTATGTGCAATTTGTTAACATGAACATAGCACACACACCCAAACACTTCTTTTTTTTTTTGGCGGGGTGGGGGGGGGTGGGGGTGGAGAGAATAGTGGCAGTTGGAGACAAGATTTCCGAAGGGGATTTAAAGCAAAGATAGTGGAAGGCATACAAGTAATCAAGAAGGTGACAACAAGAAGAACATCAGACCAAAAAGTTTTAGGGACATACATGCCAAACAAGCTTTTTGTAGTTTCTAACAGATGATTTTTTTTCACCCACCCACCCCATTTTGTTGGGGGTATCTACACATGCAAGCTGATGGGCAATGCTAACATCATCATTATTAGAAAAAAAAGGTTGGAAGCCCCCAAACATGTACTCACCCCTCTTATCAAATTGGACAATCTTGACCTTAGTGTCAAATTGTAAAAATTCTTAAAAGTGTCGTAGACATTACATTTTTTTTTTTTTTAAAATAGAAATACCCAAATGGCACGAGAGCAATCATCAACAAAAGAGACAAAATAGTGATAGCCATAGGAGGTGGAGGGGGAGGGTCCCCAAACATCAGGGTGGACAATATGAATAGTAGTAGACTGATAGCCAAGATAGGGATAATGAGACCGACAATGTTTGGCAAATAAACATGGTTCACATTGAAATGCGTTAGAACTAGAAATAGAAGAAAATGGTAAGTGTTTTTTCATAACATAAAAGTAGGGATGTCCCAGTGTTGTTGCCAAAGCATCATTGTATCAACAAAACTATTGTCATGATGCTCACAAACAAATGATTGTGCCTCTTTCAAGATGATGATTTGGGATCAAGAAGGTAGAGCCCGTTTGCTTACGTCCACTGCCAATAATCCTCTTCGTCACCATCTCCTGAAATAGACAATGAGAGGAAAAGAAAGTAACACAACAGATTAAAGACTTTGTTAAATGAATGACTGAAAGAAATTTAGTTGCAAAATTAGGAACATGGAGGAACTGACACAAACACTACCCTTCCCAAAGATGAAAGAAAAGAAGCCATCAGCAATTGCAACCTTATGTCTACCAAAGCAAATAGAATAGGGGTCATACCATCATAAACCTGAGACGTACCATCAAGTGATCAGTAGCACCGGAATCAATGACCCAAGAGTGGGAAGAGGAAGCTACGGAAGTAGCATGGAGAGCAGAGGCTATAGTACCCGACTTAGTAAGGGAAGATGTAGCTCTGGGAGAAGAACTGCCCAACTGTGTCATGATCCATCTGGAAGATGACCCCATGCACTCAGTGGCAGCCATCACAGTGTGAGCCTGGCCCCCTCGCCTAGGGGACACCCATGTAGGTCCCAATACCACCTCGGAAACCGCCATCATAATCATTGAGTTCTCTATCTCCGATTAGGACTTGGAGGTCTAATCGCTCAATTGATGTGTCATAGCTTTCATCTACTTCTTAAGGACAATGTCACAAAATGTGCCCAGTCCATATGAGCTTTATTGTGTAGCCTGATAGTAGATGCTTGAGCATCTGAGCTCTCCAAAATAAACATGCTGGGATTCACACTGATTGGTCCTCCAGAAAAAGACTTCACTGGTTCACTAACCTCAGACATGGGCTTCAAATCTTCACGGGAAGCTGGTTGGATACCCAAACCAGGTGGGGAGTTCACACACTACCCAACCTTCTTCCCAACAACAGAATGAACTCTAACTAACAAAAATAAACCAAGGTATCATTTATCAGCAACTATCCATTGTAGAAATAAAAGAGAAAAGCACTACAGCTTTCACGCTTCACACTCCACCCACAACAGAGACTATTCTTCCCAGGTAGGACTTCTCCAAGAAAACAGGAATGTCACCGAAACAGTAATGAAGCATCCATAACAGTAATATGTCAACTGTAGCTCATTTCTGTCATGTATTATAAAGTGGAATCATCAATTGTTACTAACCAACTTTACCGAATGTGAGCCTATTGATCAAAAGATCTTTCGAGATGCCAAGAGAGCTCAAAGAGGCACCAGAAAAGAGCTTTCATGTTTGAGTTACTGCAACCAGGTCAAACAGTTTCTAAACTCATCATTCATATCAACATTCGAGGACCCCCAGTGCAACTCAAATGAAGCTGGTCCCTTCTCCAACTGAGTTCAGATGAAGAGAAAGAGTGACTGGTTCCCAGGGCTGGCTGAAATGGTGTTCTGGTTCTGGTTTGATCTCCGCACTCACTAACACTTCTTCTGCTCTATGAGTCTTGGTCCAAGTCTTCACATGATGTTCTCTTGAAATCTTCACATAGATGCTCCCTTACAAGTTAACGTTAACATGTGGGCTTATTTCCCAATATATTTACTGTTATACCCTTACAGCATGGACTTCTAACAGAGCGATGGGGAGTCCCCTACATCATTTTCATAATCTGTGATGTAGCTTCATTAATATTAGTATGTCTATTTATCTCTCTGGCCTCAAATCAGAGGAGGATTTATCCCCATCTACATTTTGACATATTTGGTTGGAAAGGAATCCAAGAATTATTTTATGAAAAGAGAAATGTTCATTGGATTTGGCATTTCTGTAGGGGCAACTCTTATGGAGTGAGCTGCCACTAAGAAAGAATTCATAGGTTGTTTGAAACATGTCCAGGTTTTCTTTTTTCGTAGTGTCGTTGAACTTTATGACCTACGTTCCTCATTTTTGATAGAGATCAACAGAGTAGTCTTTCCAGAGGTTGGTGCCATAAATGCCTGTGTAGATTCTTTATTTCAAGTTTGTTCAAGTGGTCTGCTGGATTTTAATAGGGAGGAACTTTTTTACTTTGTCTTTATGCATGAATATTTGTTCAAAAATATGAGTGAACTGTAATTGTCTTGCAGGTTGCTGTTTTTCTTATCCAGAGGAATCGTCATTCTTTGATTGGTAGAGCAATTGATAATCATGATATGGAAAGGGTGCTTAATTTTTTGAAGAATGATCTGGTATATTTCATAATTATTGTTTTATTGTGATTACTCTTGAAATTCACACTTCTCTAATTTTATTATCATAAGTGTCTTGACATTTGTAGGTTGTGGATGCTGTATATGATTGCAAAAGTGAGGTGATTGGACCTGGATTCTTTAGATTTAAGGCAGAAATAGGTGATCTTTACACCCTTTTTCTGTTTTTCCTTTTAAGATGTGATGAGTGTATTTAGTAACTAGCATAGTTGTCAAGGCACTGCCTAGGCGTCCAGGCTCTTTCTAGGTCTTAGGCGACAACGTGCCTTGTTGACACTTCATACCTTTACATTGCTTTATGTTTATTGTTTTGTTTTTTGATGAGTATTCTTATATTATATCATATGCTTTGTTTATTTATGTTGATTTTCTCATATTAGGTCATTACTAAGATAATTATATCATATTACATTGATATGGATTTTATGTTGCATATAAGCGTAATTATATAAAATTATGGCTACTATATTACATATAATCATTTACTGCATGCCTAGTACACCAAGGCAACGCCTTATCAGCTAGGCTCCTCTCCAACACATTGGTTCACCTTGACAACTATGGTAACTATAGTAAAAGTCACGTAAAAGTTTGCGACTGAAATAACTATCAAGACTGCTACTAATTATACCTCAGGTCTCTAAAGAATTACTTGATATCCTAGCCAATCACTACTGCGGTTTGAGCCACCATGGTTAATTCTTGTGAAGAATTTAACAGCATTTTAAGTGATTTTCATCTGTTAATATTGAGTTCTGTAAAAAAAATTAATTTTCTAATTGTGATGATAATCACTTCATGTATTGCCAATTGTCAGCGTTCAAGCCTCACCTACATAAAATTTTTGTTGAAATTATTAAAATAATACTTAGTTGGGAACAGCCTCTCCATGAAGCGGGAGTAAGGCTGCGTACATTATGACCCCCAGACCCTGCAATGGTGGGAGCCTCATGCACTGGGTGCACCCTATTTTTTAGTTGTCTACTGGATTAATGGCAGTCCAATTCGAAGAGGTCTAACCATCAAAACTGGATGTTCAATTGATCAGCTTTCAGGAACATGCAACAGATGATCATCCCTCCAAAATGGCTGATGGGGTTAAGATTGGAAAACAAGAAAACTAAGGGCTTAAAACTGGAATAGAAAATACAACTAAACCCCGAAATAGTGGTAATTGTGAAACAAATACTGATCAGTTGTTGCTTGTTTTGATGAATTTTGATCAATCATTGATTAACTGGTGAATGCTTGGTGTCTTCTCTTTAGTTGTTCATTTGATTCACTAATAAGTAGACTAAATATCTAGGTCACTTGGTTAGGATAGTAAAAAAGGCCGTTACCCAGTGCACAAAGGCTTCCCACACTTAAGCAGGGTTCTGGGAGGGTATATAGGTAGACAGGTGAACTGTAAATACTAGATGACCTGACAGGGCCTAACCGAAGCCCTGTTTTATGCATGCCTTGACCAATAAGGCCTCACCTAGGCTCCAAGGCTTCTGGCCAGTGCCTTGCCCTGCCTTGGAGCCTTCACAACTGTGGTCAGCATGGATTGGCAGTGTTCTTAGAGGTAATGGGAAATATTTGTCAAATTTCTTGGGGAGAGGAGGTTCTAACACGACAAAAATAATTCCTTGTAGCTAGGGACCACTATTATGATACACAGCCTTGGACTCAAGTTGTAGGTGCTGTCTCATCTAGATGGCTAGGTGGTTATTCAGGATGTTCAGATCCCATGGAGGTTGGTGCATCTGATTAGGAAGGTAGAACAAGCTCTTCTGACCACAACCTTCATCCCATCTGGAAAATCGATATTAGCTGAGAATTCCCAGTTCTGCTGTGTCTAACTGATCAGGAAACCTACTTCTCTTGCTTGATTGGCTAGCTTGTTGAGCGAAGACGTTTCTCTTATTCTTTCTTTGCTTTTCTGGCTTAATAGCTTTCTTTGTAATAGTTCTGGACCCTTTTGCAACCGGGGAAACATCTCGCTTTCTTGGAGACAGGCTACTGCTGCCTAGCTGTGTTGTGTTAGCTAAAGAAGGGGTTCAGAGAGAGAGAGAGAGAGAGAGTTGATGAATGTAGAGCCACACTTATTTGTATGAAGTGAGGCCAATTTTGCTTCTTGTAGATGGCTCCACTTTGGACAGGTTGTATGTGTTTTATTACAAATGCACATCTTGTATAGATATTGTATACTCTTTTTTCCAAATGGCCTATGAAATCTTGTTAATCTATCCCCCCCCCCCCACACACACACACAAAAAAAAAAAAAGGTTGACTGACAGTTATAACCCTACAGATTTCAATGGTGTTATGGTGGTCCAGAATTATCTTGAAAGGACTGGACGTGAAGAATGGGCTCGACAGGTAACCCCTTAATCCATAATTAAGCAATTTTATGTATGAGATATTTTCAAGTCCTATCTTATGGCTGGCCAGCCATTTGAAAATTTTGTGACATGTAAACTGGAATTTGGTTAAGACGTTTCACCATCTAGTGCATAGCATGAAATGTGATTCAAATAGTTGTATTTCCTGATGTTTATTCACAGCAACTAAGGTTAAAAGCTCTTGTTTTAAAGCATGAGGAGAAAAAATTCATTTTTTTGTAATTCAATTCCAAGTGGTTCTTTGTGTCATTACTTATAAAGTTAGTTTTAAGATGGAGAAAGACAGCCATATATTCTTGAATACTATATTTAGGGCATTTCATACTAGTTAATTGGGGACCAGCGTTCGAACTTTTGAAACCAAAATATTTCACAAAATGGAAAAATTTGTACCGATACCTAGTAAGTCTCTACTACAGGTTTCAACTGGTGATTTCGAGGCCCAAATGTCCAAACTAGGTCCGGAAACTTTTGTGTAACCTTATATAGGTCCTATAAACATAGTGGAACACTTGGATTATAAAAAAACACACCCAAAATGGTAGTTTGGCTTCAGACCCTAGGTTGCTAGTGTCTAATAATATTTACATAAAATTTAGTAATAAAAAAGTATTTTTTTCGTCGTACACGAATTTCTATCATAGGGAAGCGATATGGTACAGGCTACTAGTGTTAAGATTGTTAGACTTGTAGGTGAGAAAAGCAAGTATGTAGTTCAATTAAAACAACTAAAATATGCATTACGAATGAGTATGCATAAAAGAAGAAATCATGTCATTATTATCAAGTGTTATACATGGTTCATTACAAACTTCCGAAAGAGTGAAGAATACAAACAAGTAAGACTGGACCCTGCTTCCCATCCTAGATATCTAGTACCACATGCAGTTCTGGGCAGGATCAAAATTACTAGCAAATTGTTATTGCTACTAAAGCAAGTTATTCTCTGGCTATATCACAAATGCTGCCATGTCATAATATGCCGGAAGAAACACTCAAAGTCTTCCACAACAGCCTTATAAATGGTGCCATCAACAAACTGGAGGTACCCTATGATGCAGGGCATCCATCTGATCCAGCAACCGGCCCCTCAAAGAGGCCTGACCTGTACTTCTCCAAGAAGTACTCTTGAAAGGGAGTCCAGCCCAAAATCCAAGATCAGCCCAACTGCCTAGCATTCTCATTATATAGCAGTCAAGTTCTGGCCAGCAGAGTCCATCTTCTAGCAGTTTCTTTTATGCCTTTTCATCTTCCAAGGCAGCTTTAAGTGCCTTCCCATAATCAATTTGCTATGTCTTGGGAACAGTTTCTGTGTCTTGGAGGCAGATTTCTATGTCTAGGATTTATTATCCATGAATGGGAAATTCCAAAGGGGTTTTGGAATTGTAAGTCTCTTTAATGTTATTGTGTTGTACTCAAGATTTCCATCCATATATAGTGCAAATCTTGGCTGCTCTCAAAGGCAACCCACGAATTTTCGGGCATATATCTGAGTATTTTCCTGTGACTCAAGAGGGCTTATGTGGGACTCCTACAACAGGACACTTGTGGAAGTCTAGCTTGCCAAAGGTATCTTACTATCTTCAACATTCAGCCATTATCGTCCGTACCCATTTGCACTATTACCACCTTCATCCTTCCAACGCCAACACAGCAGGATCAGAACTGAGCCAAATATGTCCCCAAGCTGTCCAGCACCTACCCCTATTCTCCACCAGCTTTCGATTCTGGCGTGTCAGAGCTAGACCTTTAGGCTGGCACCACCCTAACCTAGGGTATCGATTGTAAAGAACTCGATCGAGAGCCACTGTAACTAGATGTCAGATGTGGAGCCGACATTGGCATGTATGGTAGGGTGGCAAGTATGAGAAGCTGCTGTCCACAAATGACGATCCACCGTATGACTGATCCTCAACGTAGAGGGTAATGACAAAGATTAGCTATTCTACCCATAGCCATCATACCCCCTGATGGAGTAGCCTTAGAGAGGAGGGAAAATCATACAAAAGAGGGAAGAGGTCACACACCACGCACAAATTCACTAATCTAAAAATTAAATTCACTCTAAAAATTAAACATTGAGTTATGTAAGTATATAAAGGGAAAATAAAAGACTACTCCTACTTAAACTCTAATACTTAATAAACTCCTATTTAGACTCCAAACATAAACCTACTTCTCTACCTCCTACGTATCCTACTCAAAAACAAATAAAAGACAATGTGAAACTAACTTCTACCAACCATTGTTGGACCAAAAACCTAGGCTGGATCGGTTCTTCTTGGCCCTTGGCTTCCACAGTCGGTCCTGCTGGTTCAACCAGGTAAGTGCAACTATATCTATATCAGCTCTCCCCTTCTGAAAAGAACTCGACTCCGTCGAGTTTGGATGAGGTCCAAGAATGCCGTCAGAGTCGATGCGCTTGATGAGAAAAGTACCAACTGTCTTCTTGAGCTTGAGAGGGGGAAGATCCTTTGCTGGAAGGAACTTCATCTCGAGGCCACCATGCTGAAAAGTGTATGTATTCTCATATCCACAGTGCTTGGCTTTCTTGTCGAACAACCATGGGCGACCTAGTAGAATGTGACAAACTTTTAGAGGGAGAACATCACATTGAACCTGATCAATCAGTCCACCAATGGAATATGTGAGTAAACACCTTTCATGAATTTTCAGATTGTTGTTCACCCACCCAACCTTGTAGGGGTTCGGATGATGCTCAGTTTTCAGTCCTAACTTGCGAACAGCATCTTCAGCAACAACATTGGTACAACTGCCGGTGTCGATCACCATATTACACAAACTGTCATTGCATCGCACCCTGGTTTGAAAGATACTGTTACGGCACCAATCGTCCTCCTCAGGAATCTTCTGTGTAGTCAAAAGAGGACGGATCACATAGAACGGTCAAGGCTCACCATCACTATCATCATCATTAATCTCATTAGGATCATGATCACATTCAGCCTCCAGATTTACTGTTCCTGTTTTTAGTTGCTCTTCTGGTGCATAGGGTATAAAATTGTCCTTGTCAATATAGGCTAACAACCGGTTAGGACATTGATTAGCTCTATGCCCGTACCCCTTGCATGAGAAACATTGAATAGCCTCCTTTGGAAATGCTAAGTTTCTGTCATAACCACGCTGAGGTGAGGAGTATGGCTGATTAGGTCGTGAAGACGACATGTCTGATTCACGACGAGGTGGAGAATACAGTCGGCTAGGTCGTGAAGATGCCATAGATGAAGCACGAGCCTGTGGTCTGCTGATTGACTTTTCCTGTTGAGATGATTGTGGCTGAATAGAAGAAGAAAAAGAAAAAAAGAAGAGAAGACGGAAGGAGCAGAATAGAAGAAGAAAAAGAAGAAAAAAAAAAAAAAGAAGAGAATACGGAAGGAGCAGAATAGAAGAAGAACAGAAAAGAGAAACAGAAATCAGAAAAAAGAAGAAGAAAGAAGAAGAAGAAGAGAAGTTGGGAAGAGAGAGAAAGGACCACATACCTGCAAAGCCATCGCGAGCCTCGCTCCTGATCAGATCCGACTCCCGCTGCTGGTTCCGTCTCCAACAAGGAGAAAGAGAACTGTGGTCGGTATTCCAACCCTCAAACCACGATTTCACTAATCTAAAAAATAGTGAGATAATTACCATTCTGCCATTCTCTTTTAAGTTTCCATCTATTTACTATTTTACCATCATATTCAAGTGTAATCTTACCCATTTCCACCATGGTAGCCAATAGTGAAGTTATTCAACAACTGAACTCCTATAAGGGAGAAACTGATGCAAAATTTGAAGCTATTATGACAATGATGGAATCCATGCAAGCTTCTATTACTCGTTTGGAGGCAACAGATAAAGGAAAGAGTCCCATTCAATTGATGGAGTAGCCTTAGAGAGAAGAGGGAAAATCGTACAAAAGAGGGAAGAGGTCACACACCACGCACAAATTCACTAATCTAAAAATTAAACATTGAGTTATGTAAGTATATAAAGGGAAAATAAAAGACTACTCCTACTTAAACTCTAATACTGAAATAAACTCCTACTTAGACTCCAAACATAAACCTACTTCTCTACCTCCTACGTATCCTACTCAAAGACAAATGAAAGACATAATGTAAAACTAACTACTACCAGCCATTGTTGGACCAAAAAACTAGGCTGGACCGGTTCTTCTTGGACCTTGGCTTCCACAGTCGGTCCTGCTGGTCCAACCAAGTGCAACTGTATCTACATCACCCCCCAATACCCAATGTAATCGGAACCAGTGCTCTTTGTGGCATAAGATGGTGCACACCATTGCTCATGTATGCTACTTTCCTCAAGACTTAGGCCTCTGAGGGTGCCTGTCAAGCTCATTACATCAATATCTATGTTATGATTCTTCTCATATGATCTAATTTGGTGGTGAGCCTTGAGCATCTTGCTTGTGTGGAGGCACGTACATCGTGGTCGGCATCCTATATGGCATGATCAAACTGACTCTTGCTTGTGAATTGGATGGGCTCTAGCTCTGGCTAAGGGATGCAAATCCATCACTTCACCATCATCATTAGACAGAGATGGTGTGCAAGTGTGACCACTAAAATGCGACCAATCACTATCATCATCTTTGCCAAACTGGGACTCAGAAGGTCGGGATGTCTCTAAGTGAACTCGACCCTCTCCAGACGCCATAAACCATGGGCAGAATGCCTTTTATGAAACCAGAATCGTGAACAGACACTGATGCAAGTTTTTAGACATTTTTCTCTTCAAAATTCCCCATTAAGCGATTCCCCAAAAAAATTGGGTGGGGCACCCCAAAGTGGGACCACCATTATTTGGGAAAAATCACTTATACTTCTTGGATTAAACTGAAATCAGGCTTCATCAATGACAGGCAAGTGCACAACATCATCCTAGTCACTCCTATTCTTAAAGAACATCATCCTTTATAACAATTTCAATTGGAAGCACTTGTCTCTCAATACGGTGTTATCTATTTTAGTATTTATGCATGATATATGTATGTGTATATATATATATATATATAGTTTAGTGTTTATGCATGATACATGTAAGAAATCTCATTCTTTTGAACAATTTCAATTGAAATACAGTTGTCTCTCAATATGATGTTCTTCATTTTGATGCTTATGCATGATACATGTTATATATTATTTTTTATACTCTTTTTTATGCAGAAGTGTATAAAAATGTGTATCATGTCCATTTATGTGAGTATCTTAGTGTATATATTCGATATGTATCTTAAATTTTGCTGGCCAATACCGATACTTTAATCATTGATTCTGCCCCTTTAACGAGACATATGGAGTGTATCAAGATGTATCGCTACCGTATCATACCATATTGGCTGATATGGTACTGATACCCTTAAACTTTCATTCATTCGGGCAAATGTACATATCGATGAGTATCGATGGGTATTAGGGGTGTCAACGGTCCGATTTGGTGTGGTTTCGGTCTGGTTCCACCGGTTTCGGTGTGAGTTTTGCGCTAACCGAAACCACCCATTAATTAAGGCTACCAAGAAACCTTTGAAATTGAGTTTTATCTGTTATTTCGTTGGGAAATTTATCTGCAAACTGAATAGCTTGTTCAATGGGAATAATAGAACCAAATGAAATATAATGTCCCCAAAAACGAACTTTAGTTTGAAATAGTTTTATCCTTTTAGCTGAGACACCTAATCCTGCTTGACGAATAGCAGGGAGGAAAATATTAAGATGTTTCCAGTGTTGAGCAAGTCCTTGGAATAAATAAGGACATCATCAATATACACAATTATAAACTGCGAATATTGATTAAAGATATGATTCATAATATTTTGTAATTCAGAGAGAGCATTTTTAAGGTCAAAAGGCATGACATTCCATTCGTATTGACCGAATGGGACAACAAAAGTTGTCTTATACCTATCATTTTCTGCTATCTGAATTTGCCAGTGCCCAGATTTCATATCGAACTTAGAGAATACGCTTGAGGCGTATAGTCTATTGAGAAGATCCCTTTTATTAGGGGTAGGGTACCGTATCCATTTAAGAACCTTATTTAAGGGTTTATAATTGATTACAAGTCTGGGTGCACCTCATTCAATTTCGGCATTATTATTCACATAAAAGGCAGTGCAACTCCAAGGAGATTTACTAGGTCTGATAAGACTTTTAGCAAGGAGTTCCAAAATCTCTTTCTGACAAGTTTTCCTTAAGTAATTAGGCATTTGAGCTACCCGAGCTTTAGTGGGAATTCGGTTCTCGAAAAAATCATCTTCATAAGGGATAGTGACAATATGCGTTTTTCGAGACCAAAATGCAGTTGGGATTTCAGAACAAACTTCATTTTCAAGTTGAGCTTGAAAGTTTTTAACTCTAGCTTGAAAGGTAGGATCATCAATTTTTTGTTGAATGCTCTTTTGTAGGATTTCAGAGGATAAAGAGCATATAAATTTTTCTTTGGACTGAATTTGAGTCTGAATTTCATTCACCGTGTGAACCTTAGGGGGTCTGATGAAATGAAAAGTTATAAGGTGATTATTAATCACTGAATGAAGACCAACTGTGTCAATCCGTAATGGATACAGCTGGGATAGAAATGGAGTGCCTAGAAGAACAAATTGAGAGAGTCCTTTTACCATTATAAAAGGGGTCTTTAGGCAGTATCCATTATTACAGATAAAGGCAGATGGGAGTTTATACTCAACCTGCATCCTAAATCCATCAGCAGTAACTAGCTTTTTAGTGATCTTCTCAAAGTATTGAGAAGGTACATGCCCTTTATTAATACAGTTTATATCTGCGCCTGAGTCTATTAAGGCGATAGTTTTTAGGCTAAATTCTCGATTGACAACAATATCAATTATTATGTGTCATCGATGAGTTTAAACCTGTTGAACAGTAAGGATTTGAACATCTTCGGGAGAAACTGCAGCAGTAGTCATAGTTGTCATGGCATCGCCTAGGCATCGCCAAGGTGGCGATTTGGCGTCCTGGCTGAAAAAGAAGTTCATGGCAGTGCTACGATTTACATGACTCACAAATGGCAGTCGCCATTGGCTGATAGGCGTCTCTATGGCACCGCCATGGACTCCAAGTCACTCCTGATTCACTCGGCGGTCGATTTTTTATAAAATACAGGGTGATTTTGATAGGGCTATGTTGATTTTTGATGATTTGATGTTGCTTAATGTTGGTTTTATATGTTATAGGGTATATATTGTAGGCTTGTAGCATGCTAAATAACTTTAGAAAATAGCGGAATTAAAAAAATAGCATACTAAATTACTTTAGAAAATAGGGAAAATAAAAACTAACACATAGGCGATTTGACTGCCATGGCAACGCCATAACGGGCGATTCATCGTCAAATCGATTGGCCACTCCTCCACCGCCTTGGATCGATTTAACACCGTGACAACTATGGCAGTAGTTGCAGAGGTACTAGCTACTGTATCTTTAGTTGCTAGTAGATCCTTAAAAGAATCTTCTTCTTCGAAGTCTGGCTCAATCAACTGGTGTTCATTATATAGTTCAAGAGTCTGAATTCTTTGTTTGAGACTTCTAATTTCAGTTTTAACTTCGTTGAGATCTCTTCGAAGTTCCTGAACAGTGGGTTCTAGGGCTTGAGAAGTAGTTTTAACCCGGTTGATTATAGTTTTAAAGTTATAATCTTTCACAGTAGGCTGTGTGGCAGGAATTGGGCAAGACCGAGTGTTGTCCTTTACTAAGGTAATATATTCATGTAATAATTGGGCCTTAGTTGCAGGATCAGTATCTTGGTCAATTGCTTTCAAGAGAAATGATTATTCGGTTGAAAAAACCATTAAGCTATTTTCTTTAAGCATTGCCTGATAGGGATCACAACTACAATGGGGAGTCTGGCTTTTAGACTCAAATGAATCACTATTGAATTCAAGTTGAGCAATTTCTTGATCTGAGTCGGACTCGGTGTCTGACTCAGGATCGGTCGAGCTATAGAGCAGGACCTTTTCAAGATTTTGCTTTAGAAGCATTGATTCTTACTTTAGTTCGACATTTGTTTTGATAATGTCCTATTTTTCCACACTTGTAACAAACAGGGGGTTTGTCATTAGGAAAAGAGTTTTGAGGACGAGATTTTGAGATGCGTTTCTTGAAGAAGCGCTTAGGTTTAGACCTATATTGTTTAGCCTGATATTTAGGATTTGAAAACTTGGAGAGTTTTTTATGAGTCTTCTTAGTGCTTGGAAGACGAATCTTCTCATAACTAAATTGTTCACAAAATCTCTTAGTTCTCTGAATCTAGCATGTCTTTCTTTAGACAATTGTTTCTTTAACTTAAGGTCTGTGCAAAGTTGAAGACCTTCATTACAAACTTCGGCAGCTTATTCCCCATAGGTGTATTGCTCGAAGGGAATCGTGCAATTATGCTTTGCTTTAAGTCTATACCGAACCTTTTGAGCAAATAAAGGGGGTAAACCAGACATAAAATTTTCTTTCCAGATGGCATTGTTGCAGTCATCTCTAGTAAAGACTTTAGCAAAGAAGACATCTCTATACCATTTATAATGAGAGTGTAGGACATCGAAGATTCATAAGTTGTTCTCTTGTTCGATCAGTTAGGATTCAGCTGGTGCAACAAAATGGAGAGTTATAGTGTAAACCAAAGTGTTTTCCGCATCTTCTTGATTAACATAAATCGTTCGCTGGGCAAAAGTACCATCAGCGAGTTGTTCAGTTTGATTATACGGAAAATTGGTGACAGCATTAAGAATTTGATTCCGAACTTCTTTGGATAACTAGAAATTCCACCAACCGCGAAGTTGGCCAGAAAATCCGGTTACTATCATTTTAGCAACAGCCGAATCGGTAGTTTGATGTTGTTTTACCGCTGTGGCATAGTAAGCATCTGTTTTAGAAGATTTATGATTTGATATTCAGATAAACCATCAATATTCCATTCAACAATGGAGGTACCGTGAAACGTAGCAGGTTCGCGTTCCATTTCATATTGAAGATCAATAGGAGAAGGCCGAGGATAATAATAGTTTGTCAGTGCTGTAGGCATAATTTTATGAGCTTTCCTCATTACTCGGCTGAGGAATTGGCTTAGGAATTGCTGCCTGTTGAGGTAGCATAGATTGAAATTCTTTCTCAACGGTTTCAATCTCAGAATCGGAAGGATCAGCTAGAGAAAGAGTCATAGCTTGTTTTTCTTTGTCCTTTGAAACCTGAAGTTGACTGAGGTGAGATATTATTTCATCAACAGTGGTTGACTCAGTCTTTCAAGTTGGGACATCCAAAATAGGAGGTGGTTTAAAAAGGACGGATTGGTTGCTTCTAATTTGAGAAGCAGGGGCCTGCCAAATTGGCTTTTAGCTATGCTCTGTTTTAGTATAAGAGGTAGACGAGTTAGAAGCCTTTAAGGAATCTATCTTTGTCTCTATACGATCAGTCTGGCTTCCTATGGACTGAAGACACAAATTAGTATAATTGTTTTGTTCAATAATTTGACTAAGATGAGTTTCAGTTAACGGAGATGAGGTATAACTAGAAGTTTTTAGAGGAGTAGCCATTTGATTGGTTCTTATCTTTAAGACCTAAGGGGGAGGATGAATCGATTCAATTTCCGTTCCCTCTTTAGGAAGATAAGTGGTTGATACCTTCTTAATTTCATTCACCTGTGGAGGGCTAGGTGATTTGTCCATAAGGTATGTTTTTAAACACTGAAATAATGAGAGATTTATTTGATGAGTTTCCATATGCGAATCCCATTTCTCATGAAGCTCTTGCCGCTGTAGAACGGAATAGTGTTCTTCAAAGATCCGTCGTTTTCCATTATTCTTAGCGGACTTGTATTCCTAAATAAGGAATTGTTTATTGATCTGAAATTTGGGTTCTTCTGTGATATGAAGCATATATATTCCCAGACACTTAATATCAGAAAGTGTTGGAGTTGAAGTCCCATTTTCATATCATTAGGAATAACAGGTGGTTGATTAGCCCGAGAGGGTTCCCTAGGAGGACCATAAACAGGTTGATTAACTTGTGTCAGTGTACGATTAGTACCCTGAAAGTTGACTATTCCATCAAATATCTTGCTCTGAGCTCGAGATGTCGAAGCACGAGCAGGTGCTTGATATGTAAAAAACTCAGAGGAGGAAGACATCACAGAGGAAGTAGATCTACGAGTATTATTAAGTTTGTCAAAAGTGATCTCGACATCACCAGATGGGAGTTGGGTGATGTTTGATGGAGTTGTCCTAAAAGGTGGCTAGGTTTGAGCCACAAAGGTTAAAGTCCAAGATTCTGGAAGGTTTACTTCTGACCATCTAACACATCGAGGCACAAAAGTTTGAGACCGGTTGGAATTAGCCTGGAAAAACACAGTTTGCCCATGAGGGTTTATAACCTTAGCATTAGGAGCGATGGTAGTCATTACTTTATAATAGATACGGTAAATCACAGCAAGATTTTGAGTTCCCGGAGCGATATGATATCCATAAGTTTTTAAAGAGATGACAGTACCATTAAGAATATTTGCATCTGTTAAAGACATAGTAAGATTAGGTCTGCACTGAAAATAGATTGGTCCTTCACAGATACTGGTTTCAATGGTACTCATAAGAGATTCATTAAAATTAAGCATTCGAGCATCTCAAACAGCAGCAAAAACAGCATTGTTTCACCCTAGAAGTGTTAAGGGTTTTAATGCCACTTGCACTAAACCAATGTGGATAAACTTAAATCCACGTTCTCTATGCCTCTGAATTTGAGAACTTGTCAGAAGTTGGATTTGTTCTTGATCAGAGAGAAGAGTATGGGTGTTTTCGCTTGTTTTTATGACATAATCAGCAAAAGTCCCTCTATAATATACCTCAGATTCGGGTATTCTAGGTATGGTATAGTTATTGATGGTAGCTTCTAAATTTCTGAAAACCACTTCTTCAGAATTGTGGACTTGATCATAAGTCCTTCCAGTAGAGCTTGCCTTAGAGGAGAAAGATCTTTTCGAATTGGACCTAAAGTAAGAAGCCTTTATTTTGAGTTTCGAGTCAATAAAGGTTTCGGTCAAGATATCATTCTATCAATACTACCTACTGTCAATACTATTTCGCCTTCAAAAGCCTATCCACGGCAAGATGGCAGAGTACGACTTGGGTGTAGGTCAATACGACATGGGTGAAGGTCTATAAAATGAGGGTGGAACACAACCAAAAGATGGTTTTTACGACTTTGACAACTTTCAACTCGGCTTTGATACCAAAGTGTAGCCAGGATCAGGAAGGATAAGCTTTAAGCTTTATACTGCCAGGGAAGCAAGAAGGCAAAGAATTTTCCGCTTCTTAGTTTTAAGTTCAAAAAGATTAGCACTTTCTTCTTTTAGAAGCTGAAAGAAGTAGACTGGATCTTGAGAAAAAAGACAAATATAATTCAATATAAGCAGAAGAAATATCTTAACAAATTTTCTAATATGACAAGCTGATTCTTATACTTTTTAATAACAAGCATAATTCATGAAAATAATAAGTTTAAAGAGAACAAGACTTACATATATGGTCTTCAATTACAGACTTTCACACTTCAACACAAACTTTACTCACTTTTCTTACAAGCACACTTCAATAAGAGAAAACCAAAACACAAACACTACTCACAAGCACACAAAGGATGAAAAGAAAAAATACTAAGATTTTCTTCATGTCCTTCTAAGGAGAGGGAGCTTGCTTTTATAGATAGCGGACACCAAGAATTTCTTGAATTTGGTTGAGAGATGCATTGATGGGCCTTGATGGAGTTGGCATCGAGTAGGGATCAAACCAACCAGATGTGACCTTTGAACAACTAAAGATAAGGTGTTCTTATCACAAATTAGGAATACCTAATAAGGTGTGAAGCAATTGTTGGAAGCTGATAAGCTTCAGCCGAAAGTTATATTGTCGTGTAGTTCAGTTAGACGACTGGAAATAAGCCACGAATGAGATTCTCTGGCATTCCACGTGGGATGGCCCACTGCTTTCCAGAAGAGTCTCAGTTGGGTAAATTATTAGAATGTCCACCCGTGTCACTCACTATAATGCGCTTATAGTGCTACGTGACGCGTGCCAAGACGTCAGTCTGACTCAAATGGCACTAGATGTGAATGCTTGACATCTGGCAAGAAAGATTTATCAGTTTTGGTTCGGTTCTGGTTCTGGTACAGTTTGGGTTCGGTTTGACACCGGTTTGGATTACCGGGTCCATACCGGTTTGGATCGGTTTTTAAAACTGGTATGGAGCCATTAGAAAACCGTTTAGAAACCGACATAATAGATAATTATTCTGTCCCAAGTCCCCTCAATGCCTTATGGGCCTCATCCTTTGGGCCAATTTGGGTTTTGAGATTTGTCCTTTTCACCTTTTATATAGACTTTAGTTGATTTTATTTAATAATATAATCAATCAACAGCTTTGGGTACTCCAATCCAATGGTTGGAATGTGATCTAAATAATCCAACATGAAGAATCCAACAGTAAATAGGAATTCAAGTTAAAAAATTTTAAAACCAAAACATGGAGAAACGGAAACCTAATAACTCATCAAGCACAAAGTGACAAAACAGTGGTCAATTCATCAAAGTATAACAGAATCAGATATCAACAATTTTACAGATTGGAAACTTGGAATGTGATATGAAGAATCCAAGTATCCAACTGTAAATAGGAATTCTCGTACATGGAGAAACCTAAAAACTTATAAAACAAAAAACATGATCAAAGCATCAAATCATCAAACTATCAAAATATCAAACTATCAAGTATCAAAGTACCAAATATTCAAATGATTCAATTAACCACGGATCACCTAAAATGATTCAATCACCCACCTAAAATAGAGATAAGTGTGCCAATAACTAATGCAAATAGTCAAACAAACCATAGTACATCCACCTAAAACAATCCAATAGAGTACAGAGTACTCAATATTACATCAAAATATCAAATGACCATCTTCTTTCTCAAAATATTTCAATGTTCCCTAATATTGTAGCTCTTTGTCCTCCAAAAATGATGTGTTGAGTAGTTAATCTTAAGACCACAAGTGTGTCCTACACTCCTACCATGCCAAGAAACTGCAACCAAAAGTGAAAGAAGATTTAAGACAACATAGTGACACTGTCGAAAAAAGAATTATGAAACATGTGCAAGCGCAAACTACGTTATACTTGTTCAATAAGATTGAACTTATCCTTCTCTAGGAGTAGGACAAGTTGAAGAACTAGCAACTGCACCTCTCTCCCTTTCAATGTGCAATAGTTCCAGCACGTTTCCAAGTGCATTATCCACGTCAGTGGGATCATCAAAAGGCTCAGCTACATTCAAAGTAAAATAAGATAATAATTAAGCAATTAAGACAAGTAAAAATGAAAAATATACTGAATGAAAATTACCTCTGAAGTCTATATCAAACATCCAATCCCGAAGGCATATCAGTGCTTCAGCGTTGGTAGGTAGGAGTTTGCTCTGATATTTATCAATAACAAGACCCCCTGCACTAAAAGCCAACTCCGAAGCAACTGTGGAAACCGGTATTGCCATGACATCATGAGCCATTCGAGCCACATCTGGATACCTTGACCCATTTGCTTTCCAGAATGCCGACACATCATACTCATCATCATCATTATCATTGAATGGGATCTTGGGTTCATCTAGATATATATCCAGTTGAGATTTACTTCCATTATCCTCCTTAGCAAGCACAGATACCATAAATTCCTATGGAAATTGAGAAATAACCGAAATATGAATCATTAATAAGATTATCAATGAATATGAAAACTTGCATTTAAAAAATAAATCAAAATTACTATCAGAATGTAAATTCACTTACAAATCTTGTTCTAGATTTCCCAAGACGATGAACAAGTGTAGGAACATCATAGTCACCTGGTTGCATACTCTTGTACTCATCAAACAATTGATACAGAGAAGATCTTACATTGTTGTACATAGTAGATGCATTTAAGTCCAAGTTGGAAAGCTTAGAAAATGCCCAAGTCACAAAACGAAGTTTGTAACGAGGATCAAACACCAAAGGAATGGCCAAAATTGGACTATATTCACTCCAATATTTGTCAAATTTTTTCTTCATTTCCACTGCCATGGGCTTCATAAAATTGAGCCCACGTGATACCTCTTGTAATTTAACTTTTCTGAATCTCCCATACATTTTCAAACTATAAATTTGTTGTGGGATACTTAGAACTAGAAAGCAAAACAGTAATTGCATAGAAGGGATACAAAAAACTCGTCAATCTCTCAATTTTCAACCATTGATCAGAACTAAGACAAGTTTTAAAGTTGTCATCCACTAGTCCAAGGTTCTCAAATGCTTTATGATAAAATAAGGCAGATTCAAGCATGAGATAAGTTGAGTTCCACCTTGTGGAGACATCACCACGTAAGTCCTTACTACATTGTAATCCCAATTGTTTACAAATTTCCAAGAATCTTACTTTCCTTGTTTGTGATCCTTTCACATAAGCTATACTAGATCGCACCAACACCACACAGTCATCTATGTGCTTTAGTCCATCTTGTACAATGAGATTGAGAATATGTGCACAACACCTATTATGAAAGTATAATCCTCTACATAAAAGAGAATTCTTTAAATTTAAATTTTTCTTCAGCAAGTCAACAGAACAGAAATTATTTGTCGCATTATCCAAAGTAATTGAAAACAATTTCCGATCAATACCCCAGTCAAACAAGATTTTTGAAACCAGTTCATAGATATGGATGCCAGTGTGTGGAGGTGGCATGATACAAAACTTCAACAACTTTTTATTTAACACCCAATCCTCATCAATGTAATGCGCAGTCAAAGCAATGTATCCATCATTGGTGATGGATGTCCACAAATAACTTGTCAAAGAAATCTTCCCAGCAAATGAATTAAGTAAATTCTTGATTCTAATAAACTCCAAATTGTAAAGCCTCAAAATATCCTACATTTGTGTGTTTCGAGTAATATGGGTGTAGTCCAGAAAAAGGTATGTAATTAACTCCCTGAACTCCTTATACTCAACAAAAACTAAAGGTAACTCATGCCTCACAATAAGCTTCGTAACTTTGTCACGCACAAAGTCTTGGTCAACCTTTTTGTCTCTTAATATCACTTTCCCTTCATTTACACCCAAAATCATTTGGGTGCTTGTGTTTCCTTTGTTTTCCCTTTTTGGGCAATGTAGAATATGTCTTCGAAGGCTTTCCGTTCCATTAACATTACTATCAGCCTTATAGACTTGGTTACATCTTTTGCATTCAGCTCGGTTCTTCCCATCAGCAAAAGCCTTCCCATCAATGATTATAAACTCTTCCCAAACTACACTTCTTCTTTTCCTTTTGGTAATTTCTTTTGCTTCAATTGAAGGTTCTGTTGATGGAATTCCATGAATATATGGTCCATCATCAGACATAACATCAGCATCTGACCCACAATCAGGTTCATCTTCTATATTGATGGACATTTCTAAAATTAATAAGAAAACATATAACATATTAATAAATAATAACTAAAAAAATTTGATACTAATAACAAGACAATAGGTTCAGAGGTAAATACAAAAAATAATTAATTTAACATTTTATTGATCACACCATGTCTCCATTAGTGAAATGTAAACTAAAAATGTATGAGATATGGCCAACAAAACACACATTGTGGCTAGTACAAATCCCAACATAAGCTGGCCAGAGAGAGATCCAGTGGTCCCTATTAATCTGGAAATATTCATAGAGTTCAGAATAAAAACTATGAACTTTAAATAAGAGCACCAGCACATGATCCAAAATACTTTCTCTTTCTGAAATATTAGCAAATTGCTCAATAAATCAACCACCTTTCAATAAATTATCACCATCAAATACAAGTATGATCTTGCTTCAAAAAGACATGTCAAATCATCAGACAGGCTGCCTTCACTAGTAGCAAATATTGATGGGGATTTCTCTGATGCATTTCAGTCAATATAGTAGTTATGGTCAATGATTTAAGGTAAAAAAAAAGAATCAGCCACCATTAGCTAATAATTTATTTTGTCATCAAACAATGTGTAACAAAAAAGTAGAATACTAGTAGTAATTTCCATTCTTGACTGAATAGAGCCAAAAGTCAAAAGTAACATCATAAGATGAAAACTAATTCCATGTACCACATGCTAACAGTATGTTGCACCCTAACCAAGCCATATTGTACTTCATTCTTAAGAATTTATTTTATTGAGAAATTCATTCCCTGAATGTGAAAAAGACAAATTCCTTTGCTTGGCAGCAGCTCAGTCTGTTGTATGACATGTAGCAATTAAATCTCATGCTATGCAACAACCACATCCTACCCAATTGATGGATTTTAACAACAGACAACAACCAAAATAACTGTCCAGATTTATTCCTTGTAATACTAAAAGGTCGAGAACATGTAAGTTCAGATTTGCAGAATAAGAGCAGAAAGATTTGCAGAACAAGAGACATGGCCACCCATCCATTACCTAAGGTTCTATGCAGAATCTAAAGATAAATGGCCAAATAGCTATATAGAACATCAAACTCCAGCCAAAGAAATAGAGAGATTAATAGGGAAGAGAGATTCAAGGATGGAAATAAAGAGAAACAGTAGAAAATGATTTTGAACAAATACCTGCAATAAGAGAGCCTAGAGATCCAAAATAACAATTCCTGCAAAACAAATAATTGGATCAACTATTGTAAAGAAAAACCAATCATAATCACCAAGAGAATTGGAACTAAAAATTTTCAAATTAGAACAAGAACACAGAGAAGCAAGAGAGATGATTCAGTCGATTAACAATAACACAGAGAGCAAGAGAAGATGATTCAGTCAATTAACAGCCTTATGACCATTATAGATGTTGAAAATCAGAATAGTAGTGCTTGTGTTTGAGAGTGAGGGATTTCATCTGCAAATAAGGAAAAGGAAAGAGCTGTACCTAGAACTCTCGAAGCCTCGAAGCTAGCGCACTTCCGGACCATCCTAAGAGAGCTTGTGAAGAACCACCAAGGAAGAGAAGCACTTCTGGCCAGCGCTTCACCTTCAAGTTTCAAGTTTCATCTTAGCGGCTTAGGGTTAGAAAAATTAGGGATTCTGGAAAGAAAACACTCAAAACAGAGTGAAGCATTAGGTTGGGTCCGTTGGGAGTTGGGATGTTGGGTCGTGGGCCTCTTGGCCAATTAGTTGTTGGGTTAGTGTCTTAGTTAGTCGGTTAGTAGTGTGAGTGGTGAGTTAGTTTTAGGTTCGGTTTATTTCGGTGCGGTTTGGGTCGGTTTGGGGTTTCGGCTCACGTTGCCGGCTTTACCGGTGGCCCAATGGTCTAGCCCGAACCGAACCAAAACCAGATTGGATTTAACTTACAAACCAAAACCGGCCCAATAAGGCACTGGTTCGGTTTGGTCCGGGCTTAATCGGTTTGGTCCAGTCCGGTTTGGTTTATATATTGACACCCCTAATGGGTATCGTAGAGTATTGTATGATACTCGTTGATACTCAAAATTTTTATAAAATACATGTATCGTATATGTGAGTGATACCGATACTTGTGGCTGATACAGTATGATATGCATCGATACTTTAAACGATGATATCTCACCCCCTCTTTCAGTGAGATGGTTGGATGGTGAAAGTTTTTATTTCTAGGGGGTTTTCATGTTCCAGACCTATGACAGCTTGGGGCAGGTTTGGATTTGTAGTTGATATCAGCATAGGATTATACGTAAATGTGAAACCCATCCTGTTACCATCATCTTTCCAGAGTTTTTTAGATTATCAATTGTCGGGCTATTTGTTTTTACTGAATCTGTGAAACAACCTATTGCTCCTTTCGTGTTCAATAAGTAGTTTAAAAGCAATGGTTATCTGATCTAGTTTATCTTTGGGATACTCATGAAGTGTTTGATAACCAAGAGATTGTAATTCAATCAATGCGGAAACCATGAGTTTCCTGTTTGTGGTGGGTTGATGGGAGCAGCGAAGGAGATCAAGTCCCATCAATAATTTTTTGTTACTCTAATTTTATCTGTATGTGAAATTATTGGCATGCATAAGATAAGTAATAGGCATTGATGATGTGGACAGTTTCGAGAAGCCACAAAGCATAACGATGACGCTATGCTTCTGAAGACCATGTCTAACTATGGTATGTGTGAACCTCAAAGACTTACATGTAGTAACATTGCACATTTAGTTAAATACTAATGACTTGGGTTCTCCTTATGGCAGGTGAGGAAGTGGTGACAGCTTTAGGAAGTGAAGTTGATAGACTAGAGAAGGAAATCCAGAAGATTGTTCCTGGGATCCGTCATGTTGATATCGAAGCCCACAATCCAATAGGTCCTTCCCCTTAATCAGGATTTCTTATAGTAATATTTTCTGTGCAGTTCTTTACTTGTTTAACTCGGTGGCAACTTGTATTTTGTTTGAAGCCAATCTAGAGTTTGTATACAGATGTAGAGAAACTCCAATTATGTTAAGATTGTTGGAAGTTTTTTAATAAAGGTTGCATCTGAAGTTCATGGAATTGTGAGAATTTTATGTTTGATCTGGATAGAGCAGAAAATCAGCATTTGCTCTATCAAATACGTCAGCTAGGGAGGGCCATCATTGACCAATCGACAGCGCTGTCCTCGGTGAAGCTCCCTCCATGGCCTTGTATATGTTTTCTGAATTCATTAAACTTTTCCATGGAGAAAATTGTATGGAAACAGAAACCTCCACCCCCTTCCATTGTGGCGAGTGTTCTTCTCCACCTGTTCTGAGTGCTACCGAGTCTGACCAATTGTGTCTAATTCCTAGATCCAAATTTGAATCTGATTGGAATCAATAGATTGATTGATGTGCGATTCTGAGTTTGAAAATGTTGAGTTGAAAACGGTGTAGAACAAGGATTCATTTTAATTTTTTGTATAGATATCATTAGGATTCCATACGATGATTACTTGGGTACCATATGTCATTGGAATTTCTTTGAAGTTATGGAAGGACAATATTTTTAGTAGTGCAGTACATTTTTTAATTATGAAAGCAATTTATTATCGACATCCAATAATGTTGGCAGTAAAAGAATTATTGTAGAGCTTTTTACATGAAAAATATGGGTGAAACTTTCTTAGGTAAAAAGATTCATCGGGACAGGTCGAATAAGAACCTGGTATTGTCTCATAGAAGTTATATCAATAAAAATTTAGATCATCTTAGGATTAATTGCTCCAAACCAAATGTTGCACGAATTATTAAAGGTGACAAACTCAGTTAGAAGTAGTGCCCGACGAATAATTTGGAGAACATCCCAAATGCATCTCCATAGGGAGTTTTTTTTTTTTTTTTTTTTTTTTTTTTTTTTTTTCATGCTTTAATTTGTATAAGACTGGAAGACAATGATAACGTCATTTTTTTTTTCACTGAAGAGTATCTTGAAGAAGCATAAAACAACTAAAGACCGATTTTCTAACATTAGTTGCTCAAATAGTCAATGCAAGCTAGTCGATGTAGGCACATCGAGATCATACTGTGTAGTAAAAGATGTTCTTTCTTTTGTATACATAAAAGATGTTCAGAATCATAAAGCTTTGATCGAACATATGTGCCAAAAATGTAGTAGTTTGATTTACTCAAGGGCTTGCACCAAAGACTTTTGTAGATCATGTAAGAAACATCGGTTCATATAAATTATTATACTTGATTATAATTTCAGACATTGTAATGAACATAGTTTGATTCCACATAAATTTTACTAAAGTTCGTTGCGCATTTTATTTCCTAGTTATTCATTTTAGATGTGCACAACTATTTAGAATAACATACGACTATTTTGCAATAAAATTTGGTCCTTAAAATGACCATTGGATCAATTCAAAACTAATCGTGAGACTAATTTTATAAAGTTTAAACCTCATCACATAATAATTGAAATTAAGAATGATGGCTCATCATGATACATGGCAGGGAAGAGTTCCGTATAAGGAACTTTATTGTGTCATGATTCGTTGAGTTGGAAGTTTCATCTTGAGTGTAAAGTTCTCCACAGGCATTAAGTTCAGTATGGACATAGAACAAGTTTAGCGCCAGACAGCTCCTAGAGATGATATATTAGGTGCCCAAGGAGTGATTGATGAACAGGGTTCTTGCAACCAGTCTACTCGAACCATCCATCTTGGGCTCCTTTCATTCTCATGCCCCCAACAACAAATCTCCCATCTGAATCTACAAAACAGGAGCTAGGGAAACACATGGAAGAGAACTTGGATTTGTTCATCTCATATTGGTTAGCTATGTCGCATGCAACCATGAAGACGAATACAAACACAGAAACATCCTCACTTTGATCTGAACCATCTCAAGATTAGCAGTCTAGAAACTTCAAGCTTGAGGCGAATTTTCACAATAAAAAGCAAATACAAAGTCATCCCCATAGAGTTACCTGGCCGGCAAATGATCTAGACGTAATGGTTCTCACTGTGAATGCCTCCATTTTGTATCAATTATATAAGAAAGTAATAATCTACAATCTCAGATTCTCGTGCCCCATAAGGACAAAAAAATGCAATAATCTACAAGCAACCTTGCATAACCTGCAAATTAGTATTTTAAAACTTAAAAAAATAAAAAAGTAGGGAGGGGGAACAAAAAGGATTTAGCCGAACTTCGCTGAGATGATGGATGCTAATCATCCTCTTGTTCGACCTTCCTTCCTCCCACGGAACCTATGTGGCAAATTCTGTTGTCCATCAAATCCTCTGGAATCCTGTGCTCGATCTTGCCGACTCACAATTTTCAGGGGGTGGGCTTCTGTATTGAACACCCACTCATCAAAAGAGATAACCGAGTCTGGTGAGAACAGGAGGTAGAGATATTTCATCGTCTCTGCCAGAAAGAAGCTTTGCATCATATTGTCTTTAACACCAGAATTTACCTGAACATGTCAAACAATCAGCAGTAAGCATACGGCAATTTCTTCAGAGCATCGAAAAATAAAAATAAAATTCCACTTTTATTCACTTCATTTCAAAAAATTCCACTTTCAGTCATCATCATTAGGATGACTTTGTAATTTATACAACTCCAAAACATGGTTCTCCAACTCGTTCACAATAAGCCAGGAGATATAAACTGTACCTCATATCTTTGGCAATAAAAATTTAATAAAAACTGTTAAGACTTAAATGTCAAATTTAGGGAACAAACCACTTTAAAGAGAACAATTCCCTTAACCATAACCAAGAATAGCTCCATTCCATACAAAATACACTGCTTACAAATTACAATTCTCTATATAGACAATGACCATACCTAGCCGAGATTGACTTTTACTGCTTAACCCTTTCCCAAGTAAATAAAACTACCAATTCAAAAAATAAACCCAAACTAAGACAATGACCAGACCTACCCAAGATCTATTAGACTTTCTGAAACAAAATTCCCATTACTGATTGACACACTTAAAATTTGGTTGTAACTACTCAATATAACTAGGAATTGCAAGATCTTGGTTTTCTTGGTCAGACAACTCATTAACCTATCAAATGGCACCAAAAATCAAAGTAAAAGGACTAGCTTTGACCTTTCAAAATAAGCATAAAAGAAAAGCAACAGAGGATCTCCTATCCATCAAATTGTCAAAATGCCGGATGCCCTCGATCATCCACTATCAAGGCCTATTGCAGCAAAAATCTTCGCCAAATGACTTCATTACCTACTGTATACCCTTTTAATATATGCTTAAAAAGTATCATAGATAAACGCCAGTTACCTCAAATGACCAGATTTAGACCTTAGCGGTGCATAAATAAATGGACCCAGACAAACCTGATTATTAATCAACTCCAGAACTTTATATAAAGACCCCAAACAGTCAGTGTCATGCAATTCTCATTATCAGGTACTTGGTATCTACTGTAAACACTACATGTCTGTCAAAGAGATGTCCAGGCAACCCAGTGTCCCAGAGGGATAGGGGTCAGTGTGTTAAGACACTAGCCCAGGCAAGCCCTCAGATGCTGAGATATCTGCCAAGGTAACCAGGGTAGCACTTCAGTTGTGTTTGATTTGATGTATGTATATGTATATATCATATGAATACGTAACAGCTATCATTTTTTATTTGGCATGCATGAGAAAAGAAAATGAAGTTAGGAGCTCTTTGAAAAATTCATATTCACTCAACATGTGTTGTGTATCATGTGTTACAACAACATATCAAATATTAACTATGTTCAAAAAACTTAAAATGACCTAGAAAGACAAAAGCTGGGAATTGTGAGCTGAGGAAGCCAAGTATATGTATATATATATATATATATGAAAAATCTTGTTGTAACCAAGGTTGGCGAAAAAGAAGTTAACCTAACCTTTTCGCCTTTTTAGTATATCACACTTTTTTTTTCAATGAGGATAAATCCTATCATTTCACTGAGTACTAAAACAATGTGCAAGATAATGACAACTTTTGATAGTGACATTAATATGTCACTTTCAAATTTAAGACAATTCCTTTTTTACCCCTACCTTAAGGCTATGTTTGGTTGCAATTTAAGCGGAAGGGAAGTGAAATTTTTATACCTAAAAAATATATTTTTATAATCATTACTCCATGTGATCCCATGTGATTGTATAAACTACTTTAATATTTTAACCAAATTTAGTAATGACATATTCTACATATAATTTTTATTTTACATATTGTAGGAAAGGGTTTTGGATGCAAAGTAAAGTGAAATTTAATGACCAAATATGGAATAATTTGAAGTTGATGGTATAGTCACATGGGGTAATGATTATAGACATTTCTTTTTTAATTATGAAAATTTTACTTCCCTTCCTTTTAATTCCCCTTGCAACCAAACAGAGCCTAGATAAATTCTGGGAATAAGATGAGGCAATCAAAAAAAAGTTACAACTTCTCAATTCACCACTTTGAAACAACAAGAGCATCCATTTATATGGGCATACATATACACAATGCCTTAGGTAAAGGGCAGGGAGCACTAGGTTGATGTTTGGCTTGTTAGGTACCTCAGCAATGCATTTACCTAGTTTACAGGCTCCATTGCCTTGGGTTGTCTAGGCTTTCAAGAAATTGCATTACCATTTCAGAAGCAAAGGGTCACAACTGTGAAGGGTCTATAGCCCATTTTTTCAAATAAAGTTGGTGTTTGTACTGATCTTTGAAAGCTCTGTAGCAACCCCCATCCACAATCAAGGACCACTAACTAAACATATTTTCGCTGGAAACTTCTAAATCAAGATATATCAATGGGATTGATGAGTGCTTACATCCTTTAGACCAACATATCCAGATTCTATGCGGGAGTTCTTTTCAAATGCTTGGAAAATGTTCCAACCCCATTCTTGGTATGTCTTGTTACCAGTGAGACGCCAAAGATAAAAGAGTGATTCAACAGTCTCTGGCCTCAAAATGTTCCAAGATGTACCCACACTCATGTCCTGCAAATGCTTAGCATAATTTATTCAAGCTCCATCAGGCCAGTGTCTCATCAAGTTGAAACAAATAAATAAGAAAGTGGAAGTAACTGACCTGTCCAGAGTTAAAGAAATAATTCTCTCCAGCCAGTTTTGTTGGCGTTGACTGGTAGAAGTTATAACAAGTCCAAGCAAGCTACAAAAAGAAAAAGAATAAGATGAATCAAACGGAAAGATGCAAAAGTGAAACCACTAAATGGGTTGAGAAATAAGGGCAGTGAAATCTGTATGCCAGATGCTAATCACAACATCAATGTCTCTGTCCATGCCATTAACACGAACAAACACACTGACACAAGGAAACTAATCCCCAAAATTACGGTCATGAGGAAAGGTAGAATCAGTAGGCCAAATTAAATGTTGGTCCTGAAGGAGTGTGCCAGAAGCATTTTCAATCAATGATCAAAAGAAATTATTCATAACTTACAAGCTCCTTTTATCTTTCAAGACACTCTTAATGACTCCTTTGCAAAGCCAAAAAAAAAAGGTGGAAAAATAAAGCCTTATACTGACAAGCCATTGTTATTCCAAATCACACCTCAATAAGAAATCTTAACCCACTATTTGTTGCATCAAAAAGTTCCCGAACCTTGGTGCACGGTAAGGTTGCTCCATTGCAACCTAAGCAGTCCCGGGTTCGAGTCAGGAAACAGCCTCTCCGCGAAGCAGGGGTATGGTTGTGTACACTATGACCCTCCCCAGACCCCACAGTGGAGGGAGCCTCGTGCATTGGGTGTGCTTCTTTTTTCGATCAACTTCCGTATTTTAAACAACATCATTGTATCGGTTTGGCGAAACGATATGAAACATCCCACCGAAACCAAAACTTTGACCCAAATGTCAAAATTTCGGTCAAAACATTGCATATATGCAAGGTCGATACACGTTTCATTTCGATTTGTGTCGAAATCTTGGCACCGGAAAAAAAAATCGTGAAATCTCTATTGAAAAGAAATCTGAGCACTTCCATACAATAAGTACATTAACTTAGTTATAGGATTCCAAGGAAGAATGGGACACTATCAAAAATAACTAATGCAACCTAATACTAATTTTCCATTCAAAATGGCCCAACTTGAAGAAAGCATAGGTATTAGTGTATTACACAGCCAAATCTATTCAAAATATGTTACTAAATAGCACAAGAAGAGTACCTCTTCTGCAAGTGTGAGAAATTTTTGAGCTTCTCCGGGGCCATACCCAGATGATCCCAAAGCAAGCATTCCTGGAGCAAAGCATGCTAATTCATCCATCTGCGAACATATGTTTAAAAGGCACTCAAAAGAATACATAAACACATTTCAGAAAAAAAACCATATAATATGCTTTTTTCAGCGTTAAACAACAAACACTACCTTGTGACTCACAGAATCCCCATTCTTCTCACATATGTACGTGAAGGATGATGGCGTTGTTTTCTGGGTCAAGCTCACCAGACCTTTCATTGATATCTCCCACATTTCTCTGTTTCCAGATATAACAGTCACAAATAATGTCAAGAGAAAACTTTTGGCAAACAGAACCCTTTAAAAATGTCAAATCCTTCTTTTTCTAGGATTGACGATAATACTTAACCCCCCCCCTTTTTCTTTATGGATTTTAAATGATAAATTTTAATAAAGAAAATACAATTTTCAACAGTAAATATAAACAGTATGTTGAAATAAATTAATTAATTTGTAAGGATCAAACCAAGGAAAAGTAGATCGGTATTTATTTGCATACCAAGTACAAGAAAAAGAAAATTAAACATATAATCGCATAACAAAGGAATTTTCAGGAGCCTTCTCAGAAGTAAAGAAACAGAGGTAATTGTAACAGAGATAAGCACTAAGCTCGTTCAGATTATTAAATGAAAACTAAAGCAACATGGTATAAATCTATAAAAAAAAAAAATTAAAGCATGAATACTGTGTTGGTGAAGAACAAGTAATCTGAATCAAAGAAAGCTCCAACCAATCACTATACTCCACCTCAGAGCAGGATAAATCTAAGTCAAAAAGAATGTTAAACCTTCTTACCTATAATGACTTACAGCTTCAGTTTTGTTTCCTTGTATCCAGGCTTTGAGTAGGTACTCATAGAAGCTGCAACCATCAAGCTTACATGTTAACAGCATCTTAAATAAGTGAAGCAACATTATGCAATAATTTTCCACACTAGATGTACACATCATTACCTTCTTACAGTAACAAGACATCACAGGTCACAAAGAATCTATGCAAAAAACTGACATGGTAATTAAATGGAATGACAAAAGTGTAATAACTTGAAACTTGGAACATAATGGCAATTTTGTAATTTCAATAGCAGCCAAGCACTTTGTGAAGGCAAAGCAGCCAGTAATGGAAATATGGTAATAAACAAGGGTTCCCAAGGTTTAAATAGATGAGCAAAGAAAAGAAGACATAGCAGGTATTCTGATTTATAGTTCAAGGGTAAACTATCAAGGGAACAAGATATAATGGCAACAAGTAATTACTAAGGGAGGGAGAGATGGAGGGTAGTAGATAAAGGGAAGGAAATAAGCTAAAGATAAGGAATCATGAGGGATTGGCGTTGTCTTCTTCAACCTCCAGCCAAGAAAACAGAGGCCAAAGCTAAATGGTCTTCAGGTGAAGAAAACTCCCTCGATAGGGATCTGATGGGTCTGAAATTTCAGGTGGGGAATCGATTCATCTACCCCAATTGATTCCAGCAAGAACTGGCTGCAAAAGTCACTTTACATGGAGTATTTAAACTCTGAAACTGAACCCAGCGATAGCCTCAGATCTGGTTTTAGTTGCAGGTCTGGTCGTGGGGTATTAGCTCACAACAGAGGCTGTTTCTGGTTAGGAAAATCCTGCAGTTGGGTTGCCTTGATGTGGTGAAGCTAGCCCCCAAGTTTGAGGCTAAGAGGACTTGTGTCGGGAAAGATCCCTTCGATTCCTTGGGCTATGATGTGCCACCCCGAACAGGGGATTCAAAGGTGAGGAAAGATCAACAGCAGAAAACCAATAACGAAATTGAAAGAAGAAGAGAGAAAGAGTGAGAGAGAGAAGATCACACAAAGGCGGGGAAAGGAGGTTTCGCAGGGAGGAAGGAGAAAAAGAGAAGAAGGGGGGACAAGCAAGGGATTTCAGCAAAAAACTTACAGAAGAGAAAGAAAGACAGGAGAAGAGAGGGGAGATAGAGAGATTGTAGGGGAAGAAGGGGGAAGGGAGAGAGGGAGAGAGAACTCACGATTTGCAAATGCGTCTTTTTTATTTTTCTTTTTTAATTCTTCAATACTGAAAATCGTGTGGCCCTTGGCCTTACAAATATGAACTAAAAAGGACTCCTAATTACAGTCCAATAACAAAAGGAAAGAAATAACTAAAGATTCCTAAGAAAAGAACCTACTAACTTAAGAATAATAAACTTCTTAATCTAACCCAAAGACTTGGGGCCCAAGTAAAGAAGGAATACTAATTCAGGAAAACAAATAAAGTAACTGAATAGTAGCCTAAATCGCACCAACTCTCCATCCTTCATATCTGCGCCAACTGTCCAGGGTGGGGCCCACGGTTGACTGTACAAATCTGAACAGAAAGGAAAAAGAGGTAAACATGAATCCAGTTCTTGGTATGGGCTCTCAAACGGGTTCGGGTTGATCCATTGGAGCACTCCTACATCATCATTTCCATTAGCAGGCTCTAATCTGATTTTTGTGTTCAGGCCACTGATGTATCTCAAGTTCTCAACACCCTTTGCTGATCTGTTTCTTGAAGCCTGCATCAAGAGGACAACTTGTGGAACTCTAAGCTGTAGGTATCGGCATCTTTGTTACCTTCGTGGAAATTCACTACCTCACGGCAGAGCAAGCAACTTCTCATGATTAGGAGGAGCAAATTTCTCGTTAAGTATCTAATGCATGACCTCCAAATTGGGTACGAGGCCAAGTTTTCTGATGAATATCGACTAAATCATCATCCCACCAAAAACAATTGTTTTTAGTGAATTTAGTGAGGATGAGCTCAACCTTCTTATGTATGGTGCGGATGTTTGCCAGTTAAGAAGCAACATGTAGATAAACTCAATGTAACGGAGATAAAGATGTTGAGATGGATGAATGGAAAAACTAGGAAGGATAAAGTAAGAAATGATCATATTAGAGCTGGTTTGGGAGTAGCTCCATTACATGATAAGCTGCGAGAAAGTCGTTTGAGCTGGCATGGCCATGTTCAACAGAGACCTTTGGACGCTCCAGTACGGATGAGTGATTTGTTCATATTGAAGGATCTAAAAGAGCTAGGGGTGAACCTAAAATGACCTTAAGAGAAGTGGTGAGGAAAGACAGGCATAGCTTAGGCCTTGTTTCAAGTATGAAGTCGAATAGAGCTGATTGGAGAGCAAGGATCCATGTAACACCCCATTTAGTTGGGATAAGGCTGAATTGTTGTTGTTGTTGAGCTCAACCTTCTTATCATCCGAAAAGAACTTGTAGGCAAAAATCCTTTCAACCATGCTAACCAGCCAAGAAAAGACCCACGTCCCTTCTATCTATCTAATTCTGGAACCTCAACCTTCTTGTCTCAAAAAGGGTATTTCGTGATCCGAAGAGTATTTACATTGGGGAACTGGTGTAAACAGTCCCGCTAGGTCTCTTCTGTTGCTGATATTTAGGCTTTCTAGTATTAGATCCACGTTGTAACTAAGATCTGCTATGGTTGTTGAACTCTCCTGAAATTTGCTTTAGTTTGTGCCCTGGTAAAGTTTTTCTTCATCCTTGTGTTGACTCATAAAGTTCCTCGTATTGTGATATAACTTATGAGAGGGTCCAGTCATTTTTAATTAGAACAGATCGAAAGATTTAAAGAATAGGCAAAATCCAGGCCTTATGCAGTTCTGCAGAAGAAGAAAAAAATCACTTATCTCGGTATTTACCAAACATTACCCAGGGTTGCATCTATGAGTAAACACTTCTGACTTCTGAGGTATTGGAAATTATAAAAAAAGAAGTGACAACGAACTGAAGAGTGAAACATGAGCCGTAACTTGCCAAAGATAGACCTGTGGGATCGGTAAGAAACTTAAGAGAGGTGAATTGGAAATTTAAACTCTAGAAGAGTAAATCTTTTTCATGAAGGCTTTGCAAATGCAGAAACTAACTCAAAAGATTCAACTCAAACCAATAAAGAACAATGTAAGGAATTGAAAAGAACACGAGAGATGCAAAGATTTATAGCGGTTTGGCAACCTTGCCTATGTCAACTCCCAAGGATATACTCACACTCCAAGTTCCTTAACCCAGTAATAATCAAACCTAACAAGAGGTTTTCCAAATGGCTCACTACCAACCTTCTCCAATCACCTTAGTGAGTCTACTCATGTAGGACACACCTTACACACAAGGACTACAATGCTTTTGAAGAGAGAATACAAAAGAAAATTACCTCTTGAAAGGTAGGATGAGCAAGCTAAAACTAACCGTTCCAGTTCCCAAAAGTCACACTTCCGGTCCTGACGTACATCCGTGGAACAAAGGACGTTTTTGGCCTGTTTCGGCTTGGATGTTCGTCCCTGTTTACAGACGCCGTCACTGCTCTGGCTCCAAACAGTGATCGGTATAACTTTCTCGTCTTGGATTGATCCGACTCTTCAAGCATTGGAAGCAAACTCAAAGAGCTACAATTATCATAATTTGAGCTCGGGCCAAATATGAATACAAAGGGTTCTAAAATGCACACAAAGTTTCTACATGTGCAGAGGCAGGACTCCGAAGTCTGAATAGCATGGACTAGTCTCATACTCTCATTGTATGACTCATAACTTCTCAATATATCTGATCAACTTGATTCCAAATCCCAATGAAAGCACACTCAAAGTCCTACAAGTCTCATGTTGATCACTTCATGGCTAACTAATTTTAAGTTCAAATATTGCATCCATCATCAGTTTGGATCAAATCACTATGGAAAACCTCTTAATTTAAGGTTTGATTCCATTACAGCTTAGGTAACTTAAGGCACAGTCCTTGACCCTTGGGGGGTTTGTCACTATGGAAAACCTCTTAATTTCAGGTTTGATTGCATTACAGCTTAGGTGACTTGAGGCTGAGTCCTTGGGGGTTTAGGTGCTAATGACATTCATTATTACAACACTTCAAAATAAATAAAAATATCCAGGATTGAAACCAATTCTAAGTCTTGACCTTTGTGAGGTTTCTTAAAACTTGGTCCTCAATTTAATGCTTCAACCCTTCATGGCTTTCATCTAACTGAAGTAAAACTAGAATCTTCCAATTTTCTTCTCGACTTCTCCCCAACACCATGTCCTCCATGCCAATCTTCATACCCTCGCCAATCCTTCCCAACATGTCCGTTCAGGTCACCCCCTATAATAATCTTTTCGTCATGGCCAAAGCTTTGCGCTAATCCATCCATGTCTTCCCAAAATTGTATCTTACTGCCTTCATCCAACCCTACTTGGGGTGTGTAGGCGCTGATTATATTGACAGCATCTTTTTCCAAAATCATCTTGATGGATATGATCCTATCTCCCACTCTCCTCACATCCACAATGTCATTCTTCAGCTCTTTGTCCCCAATTATGCCCATTCCTCTGTGACTTTGATCTCCTGAATACAAAAGTTTGGAATCATCCATCGCCTTAGCTTTTTTACCCTTCCATCTAGTCTCTTGTATGCATGCAATATTAATCCTTCTTCTCCTCATAACATCTATCAACTCTATGCTCTTACCAGTTAATGATCAAATGTTCCAGGTAGCAAGTCTGAGTCTACGCTTGTGTACTACACGCATTACAAGACAGTGAGACATGACACAAAAAGGAAGAAGGTAAGAAAGAACAAAAGAAATAAGAGTAAAAGGATCCGTGCAAAAGGTGAATGGCTGATTATGAAAAAGATGTTGGCTGCCTACCTGATGCACCAATATAGAAGAAAATATAAAATAGATAAGTACAGTAAGATATAGTCACTTAGTAAATTAATCAAGCAATCACATCAGATAACAAAAGAGAAAAAGAGCACATGCCAAACACCAACTATTACTGGTCTTCAAAATTAAAAATTAAATAATTAAAAAAAAAAAGTGCCACCTAATACATGCACACACAAAAAGCACGAACCCTTGGTATGTTATAGTCCAAAAGAACGAGTCCGATACAATCAACACAAAATCTCACTACACCACACACAAACAACACCAAAGTAGGCAACAGGAGTACAAAATACACAACAGAGGCAAAGCAGTTGAAAATAAATAAATAAGCATACCCAACCAACATGCAGAGAATGCAAAAAAGTAGGTAACAGGTTTAGCAGAATAGTTTTGGGATATTAGGTTGAGTATCGTTTAAAAACCAAGCAACATTTCTAACCTTATAATAAACATTTTTCTAAAGCAACTACACAAATTAGTGAATGAAGTTACAGTCATCAACTATGGCTTTCGGGAATTCATTGATAGTATATCATATCAAAAAAATCAGAAGTACCTATCACCCATGGCACCAAATGTAATGGTCGAATATGATGTTCTCCCTGTATGAGGGTTAATATAGATAGGAAGCAGACCATCGGCTGGGAAGGTTTTGTGAATCTCTCTGATAACATTCTCCGCCTGAAACATAGATTCAAACGATACAACTTAAAGCAAGTAAATGAATGAAATCTAATATTTTTTTAACTCCAAAATGGAAAACAAAATGAAATATTTTCCTTCCAAAAAAACTCCACAGCAACTAATGAATGAACAGCATATTTCACCAAAATAACACAAGAAGAAGAAGGGACAATAGCATTGCATTGCATTACAAAATCAGCTACAAACATAATCAAAATACCTTCTGCTGGTACTTGGGGTCACCTGTCCTTTGAGATAGAGCAATAAATTCTAGCTGCTCTGTGCCAGAATCCGCCAGGATGCTCTCACCCTATGAACAAGGAAAGCTTAATAAGTTTAAAAGTAAACAGATAAGTACAATATGCACGGATTAAGATTCCTAACTTAAAGCCAGCTCACAAAGGATTATGTTTCAACAGAGTTGTGGTGACAAGGCTTCATTGAGCTAAGTAAAGATCAGTTGAGAATAAATGTATCTACGGTCGTATCCAATTGTCTGAACTGTCACCTGAGCACTCTTTTTGTTTTGGATCTCTGTATATGTCTGTGTATCATGCGGTGACTTCTAAGAGATATATGTCAGTTGCAAAGACTTTCTCCTTAGGCGCATGTCTCAGCAACACAAAATGAGGGTTTCACTCGTTATAGGACTTGACCAAACATCTCACAACACGAGCTGACGACAGCCATGCAGCACTTGTATGAAAGTCAGTACCATCCCGTTAAGGACAGGTTTTATTGTTCATATGTCAAGGGCTGATAAGGTTTTGCGCGTTGTATCGAATTAAACCACATGCTCCACCGCTTGTGCAGGCCCCCGTCAATTCCTTTGAGTTTCGGTCTTGTGACCGTACTCCCCAGGCAGAGTGTTTCACGGGTTAGCTGGGCCCCTGATCCGCGTTGACCAAGGGCAAACACTCATCGTTTACGGCATGGACTACCAGGGTATCTAATCTTGTACGCTCCCCATGCTTTCGCACCCCAGCGTCGGTAGGGACCTAGAGAGCTGCCTTCGCTTTTGGCGTTCCACATGAGTTGAGGGTTGAGGAGTTGGATGAATGAATGATGTCCGTGACGAATCAGTACCCAAGAAGAGATGCTGGTAGGGCGAGCCCCCTATTTCACACGATGCTATCTAAATGCATACAGAACCAAAACACAATTAGGTTGTGCAAAAAGCAAAACCTTTTGCGGAGCCCCCTTCTCCCTCTTCACTGAACCTCTAACCAAATCATGACCTGAGCCCCTCTCATGTCCGACCAACATCCGGCAGCCACAGTGCCCAGTAACACACACTCCCACTCCCCCTCCACTCCCTCCAGCCCTCACCCCTCCTCCCCGGCTGCCCCCCCCCCCCACTCTGGAAACCTCCCTCTTCAGTCCCCCTCCCCTCCCTTCCAGGGAAGCTCTCCTCCTACACTTTATCCACCCCCCCCCACCCCACACTCTGATCGATGATAAGAAGGTTGGTATTTGCCCCTCTGGCCTGCTGGAGCCTGAAATCTCCAAATGGAGAAACTCTGGTAGGCCACTTCCGTGGGAGTAGACCTCCCTTCAGCATAGTCAAGACATCTCTAACCAAACAATGGAGGATTCAAGGTACAATGGCCACTTACCTATTAGACAACTGCATCTTCATCTTCAACTTCTCCGTGAAGTGGACAAACTCACTGCCCTTGAAGGAGGTCCATGGCAAGTTGGGAAGAAGCCCGCCTTTCTCCGTCAATGGGACCAATATACCCAACTCGGTAAAGTCGATCTCCATTCCATCCCCTTATGGATTGCCCTCCTCAACATTCCCCTCCACTTCTGGTGCAAAAAAGGGCTTCATATTGTGGGTTCAGTGGCTGGAATCTACTCTACTCCGATGAAAGAACTAAAAGATGGATCGATTAGCCTTGGCATTCTTTGGCTTTTCCTTCCTCCTGTGACCCCAGTTGTGGCCAGAAAGAGCACATAAATCACCATTGAGGCCAAAGAAGTGATATCAGGCCTCTGGCTGATTTCCAATGCTTGACTGCCTTTCCTGGCCCTAAAAATTCATAACAATGACCTATATTTTTTCAATAAACTGATTTTCCTGAATTTGAAGTAATATCAGAACTCTTGGAGTTTGACAGAAAAGCAGTGTTCTTGAAATACAGCATACGCATTTAGGGGCATGGACCTACTAACGCATACATCAGTTGGGCAGCACTGACATCAACTTAGTTGTCCAGTTGTAGTTGAGAAGTAAAAATGTTAAATTGCTACCTGGACAGAGCAGCCACGTCTAGCACTTCATGTAAGCCCTGAAGAATGCCAGAGATGGAATCCTTGCCGCACCCAGGTTATACCCTTGTATCAAAATAGGCTTGGTGCAACCAGTAAACGGCCTTTAGGGGTACATTTTAGCTGGTACATTTGTTGTAGGACATTGTATCTTTTTTACATCAGTCATCCAGCCACCCGAACATGGTTACAATTGTCCATTTCGTCATGGACTTCAAATCTTCAAATAAGCTGCTGTCCTTTTTCTGAAGTAGTTTTTATGGTCTTATGCAACATGTCCATGTTTCTATTACATATATGTGGTCTTTACTCTTTAGTATTGTCAATATGCCATAAAGAACACATGATACTCACCACTCTCTTTAAAAACAAAGAAATTATCATTTTGTTTCTTTTTTTCTTTTCTTCTTCAATTTATTTATCATCACCTACAAGAACTAATTGATGCTTTACCTTGAGATGCCCTTCTGCCTACATATCAACTCACCAAGTTGACTAACTCACTCAAAACTAGCCTAAACTACTCAGCAAGATCACAATTTAACCACTACATAAGATTCTGGACTCAACTTAAATTGAGCTGCAAGGCAACTGGTGGGAGCCACATGGCAGGACAGTGTTGACTGATGTGGATCCTCTCAGATATAAAAGTTGAATAAGACCTAGTTGCTAGATGACCAGGATGGATGGCCAAATGGGGCCATCCAAAGCCCAATTGAGGGCATAAATTCAGGCCAACTACAGGGTTGGAACTTAAGATAAATTGATAAGGACCATAGACCATTATAAAATATCCCAACAGATAGAAGTAGAATACAGAAATACAAGGAAGAGGAAATTAAACTAAAGTTATACCAAAGAAGTTCATAACTTACCCCTGTCCATCCAGGGTTATGTGGATTTCCTTGTAACAAGTTAATCCTGTTATAAGGGATCCCAGAAGGTGTATCCCATGCAGGCAACAACCTATCTGCAATATCTCTAGCCTTTTCAAGGAAAACTTTGTCCTCAGAGAGATCGTAAGCACTAAGAAGTCCACCAACAACTCTGGATTCAACAAACATAGAAGAGTTATTTAAGCATTTGCAACAACAGGCATACTTTTCTGTCTCTCATCCTAAATTGGCATGTAAGGAAGAAAAGTTTCATCATCCTTTACAGGACTTCATTACGGATCATCAGTCTCAGGCAATATCAATCCCAGGCCTTTTGAAAATCGAACAATCCAAAAATAGGATCAGCCTCAGGGAGCAAAGACGATGTATGCAGCAGAATGGCTGATCCACCATATATGACAGATCAGACAGGTCCATCCAATACAGATCCAGACCAGACAATCCAACATATCTGATATCAATCCTTACAGCCATCTTTCCAGAATGAGAGAGGACAAATTAGAAATAACAATAAGATTAAACCTTATAATGCAACCTTATGGTTGTCTCAAAAACACTAGCGTCATAATCTTTGTTAAAATCCAATGAATTTGCAACCCACCTGCCACAAAGCAAGAAAAGCATTTAAAGATCAAAAAGTGCCAACTGTGATAAAACCAATTTATGACTTCAAAGACTAAATATACATTCTGCATCAGAACCTTAGAAATAGTAATGATTTTTTCCTAAATTTACCTTCTTTTTTTTTTTTAAGATAAAGAATGATACAGTTGGTTGTAAAAGTCAGAAGATGTAGAAGCATGATACTTACTCTTTAGCTTTCTCAAACTGCTCCTTCAGACCCATTATGAATAATGTATCAAGAGAGTCCACTATAGTTGCACCAAGACCACCAAAACTATTGACACCATTCTTTGTTTGCGGCTGGCAAAGACAAAGTTTGAACATAACAGTTGTGAGAGTTATCACCATGATGGTATCAGCAAAAGTCAGGTGAATCAAGGAATGTAAATAGAAAACCTCCATATTTCACCCACCAAACTAAAATGTCGTACAGAAATTTAAAAAAAAAATGATAAAAGATGTTCTAGGGTGGATCAGATGAAAATTATGGAAAAAGGTGGAAGAAGATTTGTTTTTCTTCGCAGTTTTAGTTGGCCACCGGAGGTGGTGCTTGATATTTGGGAAAAAAAAAATGTCTCATGGCAATGATGATTATGGTAAAGGCTAGCCCCAAAAGGCTTCCAGGGTATCAGGGTTTATTCTAAAAAAATATTTAACTGAAACGTTCATCAAGTAAAGTTTTGAATATGGTTTTGGGGTTGCTATTTGAAGTGAAATTTGAAGAAATTTAGACGAATAATTTTAATATCCAATGACTTTTAAGAAGATTATATCAAGTTGGCATGTTCAGGTAGATAAATAATCTCGAGTAGTTTAAAGAAGGCCACCAGTTCTCCATGGGTTTTGTGAAGGTTCCTGAAACATTTAACAGGGACCTTGATCATATTCTGAAATCAGTGATGCAATTACAATTTACAAGTCAACACTCAACAGTGGTTGTTTTGATACTAAATGGGGTGGGTTTGTTATTTTTGTGGGATTATTTGCAATTGGCAAAAATTTATAGTCTTAAGCATTAGTGGCACTACAAACTTACTTTTCTAAGTCCTAGGGGCCATGATATGTTTACTACAAGTACATTATACAACAACAACAAACTCAGCCTTATCCCAACTTAATGGGGTCAGCTACAAGGATCCGTGCAAAACAAAGTAGGGAAAAATATGGACCAAACATAAAAATAGAAATGAAGTAAATAAGAAAAGGAAAAGATAAAGAGACATTGCATAGAGAAGAAAGATGAGAGTAAGAGGGAAGAGGCACAGCCCAGCAAAATAAGAGAAACTCAGCTAAATGGGGTCAGCTAAATGGATCATGACCCTTCAATTTGCTCTATCCAAGGTCATACTAGGGACAAGACCTAGACTACATTCCTCAAAACTTCTCCTCTGATCATTTTAGGCCTGCCCTTGGATCTTTTAGCACCCTCAATTGTTATCATATAATTCTTCTTTACTGGGGCATCCCCAAGCCTCTGTTGAACATGACCATACAACCTCAAACGGATTTCTCTGAGCTTGTCATTAATCAGGGCCAATCTAAATCAGCTATAATACGTTCATTCCTTACTTTATCCTTTCTAATGTTTCCGCACATCCACCGCAACATCCTCATCTCTGCTACACATAACTTCTCTGCATGACACTTCTTAACTGCCCAACATTCCACCCCATATATCATAGCTGGATGAACAACAGTTTTTATAGAACTTTAAAGCAATACGTCGGTCACAAAGCACTCCGGTCGCACCTCTCCACTTCATCCATCACACTTTAATTCTCTGTGAAGCATCATCCTCTATGTCACCTTCTTTATTTATGACTGAACCCAAGCATCTAAAATAGTCACTTAGAAAAAAATAGAACGAACAAGAAACCCTAAGCACAGGTGCACAGGCAGAGTAAGATATTCCCACAGCCAAGAGGTGGAGGACCATAGCCAACCACAAAAAATACAAGCAAGATTCTTAAACAAAACTCAACTCCAATTTCCTTTTCTTTCCTCTCTTTTTTTCTTATTGATTTAGCAAAAACCCCAGTTTTGATAAATGATATCCTTAACTTGGCATAATAACTGTCTTTTCACTTCATATGCTGGAATCTTAATAGAGTTTACAAATCCCTAGAAAGAAAGGGATCTTCCACCGATAACTTTTCAAAACTAACAAGACTCACATTTTGAAATATATCTGAAACTTTTAAGACCTTAACTCAAATTTGTGTGGCCCATTACATAGTAAAACTCATCACTTCATATCCAAACTGACACTTAAGCCCACAGAAACTCATAATGTGTTGCTAAAGCCCAAATAACCAAAAGAAACACCCCTTCTAACACAATCCACTATATTCCAATGCTGAAATGATCAAAACATAATGGGTTGTGATCTCTGGAAAATACAAAAAGAGAAATCTTATGCCAGTGATGCTTGCTTATAGTTTAGCTTCCCACTGCACATGTTTTGCAGTGTTTCTTCAATAGATAGTTAAGGGAGCTTGAGCATGATCTTACAGTTCCGCAGAATCATGACAGTTCTGTTACTAACCAAGTGGGATTGATGTGGGAATAGATTTCAAGTAATGACATTCTTCCTCAGAAAGTCAATACCCAACAAAAAGGACTAGGGAGTCACAGACTCACAGCAAGAACTAAAATTGCAGGGAGCTACTGTAAATTAGAGGTTTTGGTTATGTAATAAAAAGATTGCCATCTTTCCTCTGGGAATTACTTCAAGCTCTGCCTGCTGCTTTAGTTATTTCATGCTACTGATTATATTCTTCCTACTATCCATAGAATCTTTAAAGCGTTTGTGGTAATTTGTTCCATAATTGTTTGCATTTTGATATTCTTACCTCTTAGTAATACAAGCTCTGTAGTATTGCTTTCTCCAAAACCCTAAAAAGTTCTCCCCCTCTCATTATTCTCTAGGCCTATTACCCTTTTAAACCCTTTTAGCAACCTGAAACTATATTTTAGTGTCGCATTTTGAGAACACTGCCAACAGGTGTCATAAGTTAATAAACCAAGCATTCATCCCCCCCCCCTATTTCTTGAATCTTGTTTCGTGGGATCCCAGACATGCATCAGACTCCAACTCCACTGTCTAAGTCCACGGAATAATGGAATAAAGGGCCATAATGACAATATGCAGTCATCTAAATCCAAGAATGTGAAGAAAACATATAGCCAGAATACAATATACAAGAACTCATCAGACAAGAAGCAAACCTGAAGTTCATCTTGGCCCCATGCATATTTCTCATAAGATGTCCATGCATGAAGCATGGCTTCTTTAACTTTTTCTCTTCTTTGAACATCAAGAGGATCATCCTTCACAACCCTCCTCTTCATCTTGGCACTTTTTTTGATATTTTCACTCACATCTCCTCCAGAGTTCTTCAAATCTAGCAGCTGCAATTAATTTACAAAAGTTCAGTCTACATGTAACATGGAATCCAATCACCTAAGGATAGGGTTTAGAATTTCAGCATGAAAACCAGAATCGCAGTGATAGTCAGAAACCAGAATTGAGAGAAATTTAATTTTAGAAAATCAAATAATCAGATCAGACCTATATTCTGGTCAAAGTCGTAAGTCAAGGATAGACTGAGAATCAATCCTGCGAAGTTTGGTTAAAATCCAACGGCAAGATTGGTAAATAACAAATTTCCTACTTGCGCAAGGAATCTCAGATAGAACATAAATTGATAACAGTAGAGTTGACTGATCTTAAAGCAGGAAACAATACTGATCAATAAAAAACCAAAATATGTGACTGGAACCAGCTATAAATAATCAACCAAACAGAAGAATTCGATAAACCAAAATTTAGGGAAACAAATCAACAACTTGCAGAAAACAAATCCGATCTCACGATCAAGTGTTTTGTTTAGTTGGATGAAGGTGACTGCAAAGTACGAGACAGATCCAATGATCAGATTTGAAGTTATATAGTTTTCCTATTGGAGCAAGGAAAACTGGAAATAGAGATATCAATGGAGCTTTGAGATCAGACTCTGAAACATAACTTCAGATTGATAAATTAAATCAAATCCTTGAGAAGATGGAAAATAAAAAATAAAAAATGTAGAATAAGAAAAGAAGGGAGATATGATCTTGAAATCACCATCAAACAACCTACTGAATCAACACGGTAGAAACTGTAACTGAATCACTACAGAACCAAAGGCAACAAACCAACTTTATTAATCGAATTCATGAACAAAGCTGTAGTCCCTTGCAGACTTATATAGAAGACTCACGATCCGATCCAGGGTTCCAAAAACCCGGATCGGATCACATATAGGTCCACCCAATCAAAGAAACAAAAATAAATGGTCACTGGCAGTTCTGTGAATTCACAGCAATCCAAGACTATTTGGGAAGGGAAAGAGAACTTTAGGACATTTGGGTAAATAAGTTTAAAGAAGAGTGAAAATTTTGGAATTTAGAATAAAAGAGGAGAGGATCAATGCCACTTAAGAAATAATGGCAACTTGGTTCTAATAAAAGAACCTTTTCTTCTACCATCAACCCACAATAGAAAACGAAACCAACAGTAACATGCGATGGTTCCAGATAAGAAAACCCTCTCAAACGACGTCAATTTGACATGAAGCTCCCAAGGGAGGTCAATAGTCCAAGGGTCCAACGATTCCAACCGACAGGTACTCAAGACGGAATGCAAGGAAGAAATCAGGAGGCAGCAACTAAGGTTTGACAGAAGAACAAATTCAGGACTGCATTTAGATTCCTCTCGAATAAAGCTGACTTTTTAGATTGGGGGCTTTGCTGATAGGGTCACTCAAAGGTGAGGGTTGTGTATGAAATTTCAAAGAGGAAGGTTGGGGACTGAGTGAACTCAATATGATCATTGAGGGGCAGGGTGGCAAATATTTCCCAAAAACAGGGGTATACCGAGGGTATGGCCGTATGGGAGAACCAGGTAAACAGAAAAATAAGGGGAAATGAACGTTCCCCCGTCGCAAAGCCCCTGCACCAGAGTGGGGACCAATAAGGGGACGGAAATAGACATCAACAAGGGGTGGGTTTTTTGGGTTTCACAGGGGTGGGGGCGTCGCACATGCGGGAGACTTGTGCACCAGGTACGCCCTTTTTTTACAGGGGTGGGGGCGTCATATCGCTGCCCTTTGTTTCTGGGAACAGGGGCCATGCGACCAGGGAGCATTCTTTTGCCCAAAAATAATAATAAAAGAGAATATATGCACAGCATGAAGGGAAGGGGAAGTGATGGATGGGTATTGAACAGTACAAAAGTAGAGAGGAAGGGTGGGAGAAAGTAAGAAGAAGAAGGACATTGGCCTCGCAACACACTAACATCCGTGAGACAATCTCAAACTCAAATTTCCATTCTTCAAATCTGTCCAACGCGTTGGGTTACAAAGCATATTTAAAGAAAATAAAGATTCCTACAAATAGAAATTACTATAAAGCTAGGAACTAACTCAACAACGAAACTAAGCAACTAATAAACTTGAAATAAGGAAACCATCTTCTACTTATCTAACTCTAACTAGAAGTCCAACAAAAAATATAACCAAAAATTACAAAGAATCCCAAAAATAGAAATTAATAAAATCCAAAGATATCCCTACTAGACCAAAAATCCAAATTTGGGCCCAGTTCTTGGTCTGGGTTCTCAAACAAGTGGTCCAGTCCAAGGAAGTGCTCCCACATCAACTCAAAAAGCAGACCCAATTTCAGAAAAGGGAAGGCCTAAACCAATCCTGAGCTTTAAGATAACTTAAACTAATAAAAACTAAAATGATAAAGGAAATTTCCCTAAAAAAATAATTAATAAATGAAAGAAACTGACATTATGTTGGACTCTTAGAGACCTATTCCAGCCTAACTAAAACAACTCCATAAAAAATAAATAAAGAAATAGAACCCTAACTAGACTAACTGATGGAGTAAAACCTCATCTTCAGAATTATGACCCTAAATATGGGCTTCCAAAAGAGGCTCGTTTCATCAATAAACTCAAAAATAAAAATCCCAAGGCCCATTGAAACCAACCATGGGCCAAAATGAAGTAATCTGAGTCCCGATTGGCCAAATTAGACAATCTTAAATGCATCAACATGAATCAAGACCGTTAAAAAAAAATCTGATATCCCCCCCCCAACCGCCAACCAGTGAAATATATATATATGGTTAAATGGATAAAGAGAACCATTGAAAATCATAAATAAGAGACAGAAAAACGGACATAAGCCTTTCAAATATCTTACATTATTACCTGATTTTGCAATTTGGTAAGTTCTTCATTTAATTTGGAAACCTCTATCTGCAAAAAAAACAGTACAAAGTTTATTAAGTAATGCAATAAAATAAAGAATTCCTCATACTTTTTGTGACTTTGGGATCAGACTTCAATAGAAGAAAATTCTTTCTTTTCATATGGCTATTCTATAAAATACAACTCAATTCAACTTTCCATATCACTATTCTATGAAAATGCAACCCACTGCAATTATTTTCCGTCATCTCATTCTATTTACAACCAGAACAACACATTTTCAAGAACAATGTCTAATAGGTCTGGCTAAAGGTTTTCAAACACCAACTGCCAGCAGCACACATCTCAATAGAAATAGTTATCTATAAAAGAAATTGAAAAAAATAAGCAAACAGCAAGAAATCCCAACAATCTTCAAAGGTCTGAAATTATTAAAAGCAGCAATTCTGAAAAGGAAATTCCACAGATATAAAGCAAACAATCCCACAAAATAAGGGCATACCCAGTGCACAAGGCTCCCGCCACTGCAGGGTCTGGGAAGGGTCATAATGTACACAGCCTTACCCCCGATTCACAAAGAGGCTGTTTCTCCTTGAACCCGCAACCTACGAGCAACCTTACCGTTGTGCCGAGGTCCACCCTCAAACAATCTCACAGAATAACTGAATGACAATAAATCCTTCCAGAGTTTGAAATTTGAGTACTCCTACAAACCAAACGTTTCCATTCAATATAGTATGTTTTGGCAAATGGTTTTTCAATACTTATTACATAATATGTTTTAGCAGCAGTGTGAAGTAATCAAGGGTAAGCATGAAAGAGTTCTCCTTCTGTTTGCAGGAAGATTATGTTCAACAACAGGAAACCGTCGCTTTATTACATAAATGAGAGCTCCCACGCATTCTACTTCCCCTAAGGGCAACACAACCATACAGACTACCTATAAAAACAAAATCTCCCACAAATCCAGACAGCAAGCCAGACCATTCCATAAAAATTTCAACTTACACTTCTCTAACAAAGCATTTTCCCAATTCAAACCAACAATCCTCATAGATCAAACACAGGAAACACGAATAAGAAACCCTTTGCAAATTCAAGCTTCAAATCCCCGTACAATACTACTTCTAAAGAAAACCCACAATCAGAAAATACCTGAGAACCACCAAAAGAAAGAACTATTAGAAGATGAAGAAAACAAGTACCTCGTGCTCTCTGGTTAGGGTCTGTCGATCCCAAACAACTAAGGTGACACAGACGAAACCAATGAAGAGTAGCGCTAGACGCTTAGGTCGCTTCAGATAATACGATGGATGAAGAGATCTCCATCGACTGTTTGAAGATCTGGCCCTAGCCATTAAAATCTAAAGTACCCTTCACTCTTCTGGGTCCAAAATGTATAGATTCGATTAGAAAGGAAAATTATCCCTCTTACGCTGTTGCTTTTGGTCTCGGATTGGATGGAGAGAAGAGTGGCGTAAGGGAGGCCGAGATCGGATTTCTCTCTTCTCTCTTCTCTCTCTCGCTTGCCGTGTCTGTGTCTTTGAAATCTCTACACAGAGGTCTTCAAAGTCTTCTCCCTTGAGGAGAGAATTTTCTTTCCCTCATGTGACGTTTGTCTGGTCTCCCCAAGAAAATGGAGACTGATCGGCAACCATTCAGAACGAACCCAATAACAGGAAAATAAAAAATATATAAAGAAAGTAAAAGAAATAAGGTATCAGCCTTAAAAGGTCAATTTTCACCATATTTTACCCCAATAAAAAAAATTAAAAAAATCCACCATATATACTGGCAAACCCTTTCACTAAATGGGGCGTGTGGCCACGTCTGTTAGGGAGAGAACAGCATATTGTCTATTTACAATTGGATGGGGAAGTAGGATGGGAGGCACAAAAATCCTTCTTGAATAGTGAAGATCCAATGATTGGGATGCATATGCTAAGGTTTACGTATCGTTAGATTTTCACAATCACTCATTGCAGAGGATTTTAGTCAGGAGAGAAAGGGTGTATGCTTAAAAAAAATAATAATAATAACATGTTCTCTAGGCTCATATTATTTGCACTTTATTCTTCGACTAAGTCGGTGATTGGAATAAAGGGGTGTTAACCCATAACCCTAGGATACATGAAATCCTTCAATCACATTAGATGTTATGTGCTTACAAAAATATCATGTTCTATAGGTTCATATTATCTGTCAATAAGTAAGCCTTGTAACTAACTCAAAGTTTTGAACATAATGGATAAAGCAAGAACCCTAGGATTCAAGAAATCTTTCAAACACATTGGATACTATCTAATTATTCTATTATTTTATCTTTTGATATCAAGCCTTGTAACTTACTCATTGATCTAAGCAAAATTCCACCAAAAGATTAAGGGGAATAAACATATAACCCAAAGATGCATGAAAATCCTTCAAACACATTAGATAATATATGATTCTTCTATTAGAAAAATAAATCAAATTAGTTTTTTTATGATATATTATTGCTTTCTCTCTTATTATGTGATATTATTTTCAACGAATGTGAAAGGAATACTCTCTCAGTCTCTCCAACAAAAAGATTTATATGAAAGGATTACGGGATATATGAATTTCATATTATTCATACTTTTTAAAAATTTGGATAACATAAAGTTTGAGATAATCACAGTGTACAAGCCCAGTAGAGCAACTTATTGTTTAGGCACCCACGAAGTTTATCATGAGAAGTCATAAACCTTGTGAGGTCTCAACGCTTGGAATTTTTTATTGTAGTTTTTGTTTTGTTATGGCCATACTTAAAAATTATCTATTACCAATCACAAGTAAATATGGAAGGTTTTTTTTTTTTTTTATAAGCTTTCAATATACAAATAACCTAACTTATATCAGGTGTATAAAATCAATTATCTTTTTTTTTTTCTCTCTCTCTCTATGAATAACTAAATGCATTAAAAGAAGGGGAGGGAGAGTACAAGGGGAAATTACAAACCTAATAAGGGTAACCAAAGCCCATAAATGATTACATCCAAGACCCAATGGGCTTGAAGACTCCAACACATCTCATAGAAGACATGTCCATTACATCACAAAAGCCCATGTGGTCTTAAAGATCAAGCCCAACTGGGCAACACAACTTAAAAGTCATAACCCACATGGGTAGAGAGACAAGAACCAAGAAGCCCAAATTAAAGAAGAGGGGCAAACAAGACAATTCCAAGGAGGGTTCCACTCCATACCCTATTCAACGTGTCTCCACACTTCATCATCTTAGTTGCCAAGATAGATTCGGAGCTCCTCCGGCAAGAAAGGCAAACAAGGCGGTGGGCGATGGCCTTGTGGAGAGCCACGACCAAGCAAGAAGCTGGGCAAGCATTGGTGACTATCGTGACAGGAGGGGCGCCAGCCTTGAGGATGGCAATGGCGAGGCGACTGTCAACCAAGCATAGCTGACACCCTTGCAGGCTGCTGGCCATGCAAGTGACTGGCCTTGAGGTCATCGGTGGAGCAAATGAATCATTATGGGATGAGATGGAGAAGCCGACAAAACCATATCTAGGTTGCAGCTTGGTCAGTTGCAAGTTACACATGAACTAGGCAGCGGCTCATGGATAGGTTGTTGTAGCAGAAAGTGGAGAACTCGGACAACCACAAGGACTATATATGATCTACAACAAAGCTAGTTGCACAATGTTTCTCCATATTTGAGCATCGGCTCAAAAACTCACTAGATTTGAGGCTTGATGGTAAGAAATCTCAAGGGAGTCAGCAAGGATAGGTGGCGATCTCCCGATCGTGTGAGACGAAAAAGGAAGGAGAAGGAGAAGGGAAAGGGAGAAAGGGAGAAGAATTAAAGAAATAGAGGATTTATCACACACCCACCTCTTCAACTATGAGTATGTACATGTTTTAAGTTGCTCATTTTGTCTTAGATGTCTTTTTTTTTTATAGGTAGGGATGGAAGTAGGTAACAGCCATGAGACTTGAACTTGAGACCTCCTGGTGAGCATGTGATTTTTGCACATCACAGTTCACCAACTGCACTAGACGGTTGTTGTTATGTTCTATATGTCATAGCTTATAAACACGGTACTCGACAATCTTCTTTTGTTACAATTCATTAAAAAACTCTAGTATGAAGCTCAAACCCATTTACTATATTTACTGGACTCGAATCAATGCTCTCATATGTACAAAATGTCTTCTTACTGACTCATATCATTGATTTTATTACCAAGTAATCCTTCAAGTCCATCCAATGAATGTTGCTAACTATTTACAATGTCAACATGGAATCAAAATAATTCATTTGGTGTCTCGTTGAAGAAACTAGCTCTGGAAATTCTATATAGTGTATGACTTGAACTTGAGACCTCTTGGTGAGCATGTGATTTTTGCACATCACAGTTCACCAAATGCACTAGACGGTTGTTGTTATGTCCTATATGTCATAGCTTATAAACACGGTACTCGACAATCTTCTTTTGTTACAATTCATTAAAAAACTCTAGTATGAAGCTCAAACCCATTTACTATATTTACTGGACTCGAATCAATGCTCTCATATGTACAAAATATGTCTTCTTACCGACTCATGACATATCATTGATTTTATTACCAACTAATCCTTCAAGTCCATCCAATGAATGTTGCTAACTATTTACAATGTCAACATGGAATCAAAATAATTCATTTGGTGTCTCGTTGAAGAAACTAGCTATGGAAATTCTATATAGTGTATGTCTGACAATATTGGGCGTCAGGTTGACGTCACCAATAGCCCCAAATATCAAGTGTTCACCAGTCGACTCATAATGAAAATTTATTTTATCTAATATGCGTGTCGGACCCAAAACCGATAGAGGCTACCAAGGCTTGCTAGTACTAAAAGCTTATGTTTCGTGATATCACCTGGAGAATCATGCAATTTAAAGAAGCAAAACAAGTACATACATTCAAAAAGGGAGATCGTGTGAGTA